>NC_062552.1:69141504-69449197 GCF_016906955.1 Phacochoerus africanus
CACACATATATATAAATATCCTTTTTCAGATTCTTTTCCATTATAGGTTATTAGTAGACACTAAGTATAATTCCCTTTGCTATACAGTAGGTGTTTGTTGTTTACCTATTTTATATACAGTTGTATATATATGTTAATTCCACACTCCTAATTTATCTCCCCTCCTTCCCCTCTATCCCCTTTGGTAACCATAACTTTGTTTTCTATGTCTGTAAGTCTACTTTTGCTTTGTAAATAAGTTCATTTGTACCATTTTTTTAGATTCTATAAATAAGTGATGCCATATGATATTTGTCTTATTTCACTTAGTATGATAATCTCTAGGTTCATCCATGTTGCTGCAAATGGCATTATTTCATTCTTTTTTACGGCTGAGTAATATTCTATTGTATACAGGTACCACATATTCTTTATCCAATGATGGGCATTTAGGTTGCTTTCAAGTCTTGCTATTGCAAGTAGTGCTGCAATTAATATTGCGGTACATGTACCTTTTCCAATTACGGTTTTCTCCAGATATATGCCCAGGAATGGGATTGCTAGATCATATGGTAGTTCTATATTTAGTTTAAGGAACCTCCATACTGTCTTCCATAGTGGTTGCACCAATTTACATTCCCACCAACAGTGTAGTAGTTTCTTTTCTCCACACTCTCCAGAACTTATTATTTGTAGACTTTTAAATGATGGTCATTCTGACTGGTGTGAGGTGATGCCTCACTGTAGTTTTGATTTGCATTTCCCTAACAATTAGAGATATTGAGCACCTTTTCATGTGCCTGTTAGCCACCTCTACATCTTTTTTGGAGAAATATCTTTTTAGGTCTTCTGTCTTTTTAAAATTAGGCTATTTTGCTGCAGAAACCTGGCTTCTGTGTACCGATTCCAAACTGAATCTTGGAGATAGAATTTTGGGTGGAAGAGGAAAAAACAGCTATATTGCCTTTCCAGGCAAAGCTATACAAAAGCTTTTAAATACCCAAGCAACTCCCTCAAACTTAATAAATGGAACTAATAAATAAAATAAATCTAGTTATCTTGAATGATCTAACACTATTTAGAAACTTAACCAAATTATTTTAAATCTTTCAAATTAAAACCTTCGTAGGTATTGTGCAACAGCAAACTAGGAGAAACCCTGGTTCCTGGAGACCCTGTGGATAAAACTTTACCAGTCCTATATGGATTGCCTCTAAACTCTGCAAATATTAAGAGTTTGTGAAAGGCAAATAAACTAACTTGTTTAAGCTAATATTGTGTTGGGTTTTCTTTCACTCACAACCAAAAATAATGCTAATTAATACATATGATTAATATCAATGAAATATTTCAAATTAAAATCACAAAGTTAACATGAGATTCTTTATTATGTGTAATTCTCTTAAATGTTCAAACACATATAAAATCAAATACATACATATGGTACCACAGTGATTATAAAAGTTTCCCTAAACTTAATACAAAAATGTTAATGCTAATGGATTTGATTTGTTTCATAAAGTAGCATGTTTACCAAGGTATAGATTAGGGATACAGATTATCAAACAGGGTCACAGAACCTAAGGCCTTCTTCCAGGAGAGTTCTACCTAGCTACCATGCTAAGTTTTGTTTGGTTTTTAATAGCACTAGGACTTTTCAAGCAGATTTTTCTTGTAACCCAATATATCATATGTTCCTTCACTTTTTTAAAGCAACCTCCCAGTATATCATTTAATTGCCTGTGATACTCTGATTCAACTAATCTCCTTACTAACTGAATTCCACTTTCCTTTATCTTTCTCATCTGGCTCAATGCCACAATGTTGTATTCATTTTATTGGGAGAAAAGATACAACAGAGAAATCAGTTTATTGCTTACTGCTGTTGCTTTTACAAATGATAACCAACAATTAGGTGTGACAGAAATTAACTCTATAAAACAGAACTTGGAGTTCTCTTGTAGCACAGAAGGTTAAGGATCCGGCATTTTCACTGCAGTGGTTGGGTCACTGCTGTGGTGCTGGTTCAATCCCTGGCCTAGGAAATTCCACATGCTTCGGAAGAAACCAAAAAAAAAAAAAAAAAAACCAAAAAACAAAGCAAAACAAAAAATACAGCAAAAAGAACCTTACATGTCTACTATTATTTATTACTTGATCTTCATGGCTAGCTACTTATATAGTATTATTTACCATAAATGGTTAAAGGTAATCTTTTCAAAGGGTGACCAGATATCTTAGTAAGGCCAAGACACAGTCCACATTTTCAATGGGTTTTTGAAAATGAGTATGTCTAAATGAAGCTATAATATTTAAATTCAATTATCTCACAGTGATTGCAGTTTGTGTATTCCTTGGATATGAGGAACTTAGATTTTAGGGGGAAAAACCATACAAGCATAGGAAAATAAGAATTATGGGTTGTGGGATAGAAATCCTATAAAATTGGATTGTGATGATCATTGTACAACTATAAATGTAATAAATTCATTGAGTAATAAAAAAAGCTTTTTTAATTTAAAAAGAAATAAACAAAAAAAATCATGGGAATCTGCTGAACTCAGCTGTTTCCTTACTTACCTCCCTACTTGGGAGTTAGTTAAGCATAAGCATTAAGAAGTAGGGATGGAAATCCCAAAAATTGGATTGTGATGATCATTGTACAACTATACATGTAATAAATTCATTTTAAAAAAAGAAGTAGAAAGTATGAAGAATTGTTTCTATTGCTTTTCCTCTTCTACCATATTGTTCACCATTTTGTATTGATGTTTAAAAGTGCATTCACTATATCACTTCAGGATATGCATAGAAATAATGTTCACATCTGGACAATCTTATTTAGGTAGGATACTGACAAAGTGATCCATGGCCAAGAAGACTAATCAGAATGATAAACATACTCAAAAACTGCCTCATATGAGGAAAAGCTGAAGGCTGGAAAATGTTCAGCTAAGAAAAAACTGAGCATGCTGTACAAATATGTCACAAGTTATGAATGAACAAGGAATTAGATGAGCTGCTTCTCATGAGGGCAGAACTAGTAAAAACATGTGAAAGTTATAAGGAGGCATATTTTTGTTCAAAATAATAACAATAAATAGAGCTATCATGAAACAGTAAAATCTACCTCACTGGAGGTGTTCAACAGAAGCTAGGTCATCACTTACTACAGACTTGTGGATTCCAGTATTTTCAAATTCACAAACTGAGAGTTTTATACATAGCTAAAGATGGAGGGCAGCAGTCACTTTCCACATGTTCCAAATTCATCGATACTTATCAAATACCACCCATTAAATGTTCTCAGTTTCTGTTTGTAACAAAGAATGACTCACACTTCCACCAAGATTCTTCTTAATCATTTATTGAAAGAAAGCCTAAAATATCCATTCATGTTTATTAATGAGTTAAAAGTAAAAAAGGACTGTAACATACAGCTTACATGTAAATACAGCTTACATAAATAATTGTCACTATTAAGCTTCAAAGTTGACTGAACACTCTGCTATACATCAATATTTTCTTCTTTTTTCCTCTGGATAATTTTCTTATGCACAAATACACTGTGGATTATGGAGTATCTAGATTCTGGTCTATTACCCTGTGCAAACTTTATTAATTTTTCATATTACCCTCCTTATCTATAAAATAAAAGAGACCTGCTGATGCACTTAATCAATTTAGATAATCTGACATTACTTCTCCTGCTCCGCTTTCATCAGTTCTTCAGTGTATACAGAGAAAATTACTTGGAAGTGACTATATACACAGAAAGGCAAGAAGATGACCATCAGTAAGTTAGATTTCCTCTCATTTCAAATCTTAGGTTTGCATCTTCAAACACCTCTGCTTCTGAAGGAAAGGGGCCAGGCAGTTATTATCACCCAGCTCCCTGTCTTTGCTGATTATCTATCATTTGCCCCTCCAGTCCACCCTGTCCTCTGGCCTAGGGGTTCTTTCATGGACTACATCAAAAGTAGGTCAGAAAGAGGAAAGGGAGGGGGGCTAGGGTATTTAATTTCCTGGATTTCTCTCTGCGGGGTGATCTCAGGATGGCTGGGTCCCTCCACCAAGTGTCACTACTTCTCCCAAGGCAGACACCTTGACAAGGGCTGTCTCCTTCCAGATTTGGATATGCTCCCTCCTCTTACCTCTTCAGGCCTAGAGGTATTAACTGCTCAAATGTTATCAACAGTTATTATCCTACCTCTTGTGGTTTCCCTATACATATTCCACATATTTGTAAATAGTGTCTCTCAAATAATTCAGAAACTGTTTGGGTTTTGTTGGGAAGTGACCCCAGGAAAGGGATCTTCGAAATAAGATTGAGATGATACAAGAAACTTAGGCATAATCTCCACAGTGGGAGGAAATGGGAATGCAGGGAATGCATTCAGTGTTACCAAGATTTATGATTACACAAATTAGATGAAGGCAAAAGTGAGCCATCCTGTACTGTGATGGTTAATTTTATGGCAGTTTGACTGGACCACAGGGTACCCAGATGTTTGGTTTAACATTTTTTCTGGGTGTGCCTGTGAGAGTGTCTGGATTGATTCCACTGACTGAGTAAAGCAGATTGCCCTCAGCCAGTGCATTGAAGACCTGAACAGAACAAAGAGGCAGAGGCAGAGAGAATGTGTTCTCTCTGTTCTTCTTCTGCCTCCAAACTGAGATTGACTAAAATTTATACCATCAGTTCTCCTGGGTCTCCAGCTTGCTACTGCACATCTTGGGACTTCTCAGTCCCCTTAACCATGTAAACCAGTTCCTTAGTACTATCTATCTATCTCTGTCTGTCTGTATGCCTACCTACCTGCCTATCTATAGTTCCTATTGGTTCTATTTCTCTGAAGAACCTAGATTAATATAAATGGCAATGGCACTTAATTGCTATTTTTTTTTAAAAAAAAAAAGGTGACTGTATAGACTGTGGACTCATGTGACTTCCTAGAGAATATATAGAAAGAAAAAAAGAGAGAGAGAGAGAAGCTGAACATAACTTTGCTTCCAGCCATAAAAAAGTAAAAGCAGGATTTACCCTATAAATACCCCATCACTGCCGCAGCCCCACCAACACACACACACACACACACACTTTGAAAAAGTGGAAAACTGGACCAAAATATATAAATCTACATCTTCAGACATAGGACAATAGGCAGGAAGACCACAATACTTAAAAGAAGAGAAAAAAGAGAACAAGCCCTAGACTACCCCAGTTTACTACCCTGGAGGCAGTTTCCAGGGTGCAGCACAGGAAGGGGGCATCCAAACAAAGCCCATTAACATTGTTGAACTGAGAAAAAAGAATCAGTTAAGTGAAGCCAAGGCAGTGAGAATTTACAGGACAGAATATCAGAGAGGGAGCAACACAGAGAACTCCAGAGCACTGCACAGGAGGCCTGGAGAGTCTTTGGCCCGGTGCTCATCTGTGCAGGAGTAAGAGGAAATTCCCTGAGACTGAGGAAAGAATCGGCAGAGAGTTGCAACCTGTCCACTTCACAAAGATCACAAACACCTGGGAACAGTTTCTATGTTTCCACCAGCCAGAGAGGAAAAATCTCACAGTACATGGTAGAGTCCTCCAAAAGTTATCCCAGTTGTACCGGGTAAATTAGCCCTAGACTAAAGCTGCTCTGGACCCACCACAAGTTTTAATAGCCTCAAAAGAATCAAACTAATTCCAAGTAACTTAACTGCATATGACAGGAATGGCAAACTTTTTCTATAAAGAACCAGACAATAAACATTTAATTTTTTTTTTATATGGATGAACCTCTTGAACTGGGCAGAGTGTGTCAAGAAATTCGTAACAATTTGGGCTGAGCAAGATTACATTCAATTAAAGACGAAACAAATACTTAGGTGGGCCTTGCTGACCATGTAGCTAAAACCATTCCCATTTATTGTATAAATAAACTAAGACTTGGAGAGTTTAAGTCAACTTGTCTAAAGTAAACAAAGGTAGTAACATAGCCTGCAGTCAGCATTTGACTACAAGTCTCTCAAACTCTAAATTCTACCTGCCTTGTCCTCTCTGCTCTCCTATATCCTTTAAAATAATTATGGGATAGCATAAAATACATTATACTGCTATTTCTGAGCTTTTTTTTTTTTTTTTTTTTATCTACGCCTGCAGCACATGGAAGTTCCCGGGCCAGGGGTCAAACCCATACCACAGCAGCAACCCAAGCAACCATAGTGACAACACCAGGTTCCTGATGAGCCACAAGAAAACTCCTCTGAGCATTTATTAATCAGATAACAAGCAGCCTGAGGACATCTTTTGTTTTTATAGTCTATATTCTAATATGACTGCAGTGTCTGTGTTAATGATGATCATATTCAAGTATTACATTTTTGAAAAATTAAATTTTTCAAACATAGGTTATCAATTCCAAGTACCTTAATATCAGTACAGTAGACAAAATAAATGGAGAGAAAAGACCCAGTTCAACTCTCTACAGCAATTGTTTACAAAGTGCCATGTTTAAATAATATTTCCAAACGTTGAACAAAAACTAATTTCTTTGTAAGCACTCTCTTCCACATTACTTTAAAAAAGGAAGAAAAGAAAGTGAGGTCAATAATTTCCTGAAATCCACAACAAGCATTACTCAACTAGAAACAAGACTTCTGACTTCTGGTTGAAGAACCTTCTACTAAACCAGTAGGTGTCCAAGTACAGTCTCTGGTCTTCAAGAGATCCCCAAGAAACTTTCAGATGATCCAAGAAAGTAAGACTATTTTCATAAAGTGCTAAGATATTATTTAGCATTTTTCACTGGATCAACTTTTACACTGATGGTCCAAAAGTAAGGATGGGTAGAAGTGATGGCACCTGAGCACAAATCTAGACAACGTCACCAAAGGGGACCAGTGGTCATCATATTCCTTCCTGTCATAAACTCAAGTAAAAATAAATGCCAGTCCTAGATGAAGTACTGAAATTTATTTAATTTATTAAATCTGGACCCAAAGCACACATCTTTTTAACACTCTGTGTGACAATACCTCTGCAGCACACTAATTACAATCCTCAAGGGAAAGCATTAGTGCAATTGAGTTGTAAGCTAACTAGATGTATTTGTTCATGGAACACCAGTTTTACTTGAAAGACAAACTGACAGACAAACAATGGCTGCTCAGATTTGAGTATTTGGCCTACAAAATGATATGAGCCCATCACTACAAAGGACACAAGTGACACTATTTGTTGCCTATCCAAAATTAAAGCTATAACAAAATTAAACCTTTCAAGTAAAATTACAATTTTTGAAAAACCTATATTTGGCCACCATGAGTTTGACAGCTTCTCAATATTTAAAGAATTGCCTGCTAAGATCAGTGACAATATAGTATTGACAAATGGATTTTTTTTAATGGTATATAATGAAATGTATAGACATTTAGAAGACTGGCATAAGTCTATGAACTAATATTTTCTAAATAACCAATGTATGATGTTACAAAATCCAATTCAAAGTCTAAGATAGACCAAAGATTATAATATAACAGACTACGAAAGGTTCACTGATAGGTTCTCAAGAGTACACATTACAACTAATCTTCAAGAAACTACCACATCAAATTTTGATGCACTATCAAAAAAGAAAACTGACACCTATTTGAAATGCCTTTTAAAATACCCTTCTCTTTTTCTATCTATCTGTCTGTGTGAAGCTGTAATTTCCCCATATACTTTGGCCAAAACAACATATTGCAACAGATCGAATGAAAAAGTAGATATGAAAATCTAGCAGTCTTCTATTAAGCCAGACATTTAAACAATTTACAAAGATATAAAATAATGCCACTTTTCTCACTAATTTTCTACTTGAGAAAATATAGCTATTTTTCATTCAAATGTTATTTATGTTAACAAGTATGAGTTTGTTGTTACTTTTAATGAATTAATAAGGTTTTTCAATTTCTCAGTTTTAACTCTAACTTGATAAATATGAATAAATACAACCTTCATTAACAAAAGCTGTTCTAAATAAATTTTAAGTCATAAAAGGCCCCAGACACCAAAAAGTTTGAGAACTACTGCACTATCTTCATGGTATAATGGAACACTCAGAAGAATTTAAAGAGTAAGCATATTTATAATATTTATAATCTAAACAGAAACCCTGAAAACATACAAATTTGTAGGAAAAAAGTCTGACTTCATCTCTGGTCAAACTTGGTTTAGGAAGTACATGACTGGTTTGTTTTGGAGGAAAGAGACAGAGAAGAGAAAAAGCCAACTCTAGCACAAACTTACAGATTCTCCAGAAAACCCCCAACTTCCTGCAGCCCTCAGTTACAATTACCATTTTCTGTCTCTGTCTGGAATTATGAAGAAACAGAAGTGGGTAGAGAGGAAGGAGGAAGGTTACAGAAATGAGACAAACCTCAGACATGTTTTAAACACAAAGGGCTATTTTGGGGTATAGGTAGTAGAAGGTGGTAGATTATACTGTGATTTATAAGTGAAACATCCTAATATATATTTTGTTCATGACAGATAGAATGTATCACCTATAGTCTCAATGTCCTTTTTTTTTTCTTTTTTTTCTTTTTAGGGCCACACCTGTGGCACATGGAATTTCCCAGGCTAGAGGTCGAATCAGAGCTGCAGCTGCCGGCCTACACCACAGCCACTGCAATGAAGGATCCAAACCATGTCTGTGACCTACACCACCGCTCATAGCAACTTCAGATACTTAACCCACTGAGCAAGGCCAGGGATCAAATCCACATCCTCATGGATACTAGCGGGGTTTGTTACCACTGAGCCTCAATGTCCTTTTTTTAATATCAAAATAAAAAAGACAATCTTTTCATTACGTTTTTTAAATATGCCCAAGTCTTTTGTTCTTTTAAGTCTTATCAGTACCCAAGGTTGACTGGACCACACCACACAAAGATTACAAGTTCCTCTCTGTTTCCATGGTCCTCTGCTCATACCTTTGTATGGTACTTAGTGTGCTGACGTTTCCCATCTCTCTGACTGTAAGCTCCTCTAGAGTAGCATTTGCATCTTATTCATCTTTTTTCCCTGGAGCACAGTATAGTATCATTATAGACATGCTCAGTAAGTGATTCCCAAATGATTTGCTTTCCCAAAGGCCAAATATAATATACTTTATAAAAATATATATTCAAAATAAAAAAAAATTTTTAAACACAAATTGTACACAGATGTCTTCAAAATTGTAGTTCATAAATTGAAAACTTAAACATATTGCCAAATTTAAAATATAATTTTTAATTCTTATTTTATTTAGCCTTACTAAAAATGATGACCACTTCCTCCTAAAATCCCCCTTGGTTTCCACAGTACGGTTTTTTCTTTGTCTTCTTTCTACTTCACTGGTCACTCTTTCACAATCTTTCTCTGATAACCTTAGGTTATTTCCCCCAATTCTATCCTCGGTCCTATATTTGACTCCCTCTAAAACTCTTCTGGGTCACCTTATCTAAATCACAATTTCTCAACCCCCAGAAAAACTGACATTTTGGACCAGACAATATGTTGTTGCAAGGGGGATGTCTTGTGCATTGTTTGGTACTCAGCAGCAACTCTGGTATCTCTCACCAGATCCCCCAGTTGTGACAATCAAAAATGTCTTTAGTCATTGCCAAATGTCTCCTGCGGGGGGCAAAATCACTCCTGGTTGAAAATCACTGATCTAAACTAACAACTTCAACTATCACTTATATATATACTGATTCCCAAATCTGTATCTTTAGCCCAAACCTCCCTCCTTAACTCTCTCTCTTTTTTTTTGTTTTGTTTCCCTCCTTAACTCTCAACACATTCTAGTCACCTACTAACTCTCTTAGGCTCCTTGGATGTCAAAGTTTAAAACTTAAACTCATCACTGTTTTCCTTAAATTTATTCTTTTCCTATCTGCTCTATTTTGAGAAGTGACACAACTATCCATACACACAACCCAGAAATCTTGAAGCCATCCTAAAGACCTTTTTCTTATTCATATTCAATGAATTATCAAACCCTATTCATTCAATCTCTTTAATTTCTCTCAGTTAGGTCCCTCCTGCATCTTGTCTACTAAGCCAGACTTAAACCAGGCCTCATTACATCTCACCTGGATCACTGCAATAGCATCCTAACTGGTCCTCTCTCTCGTCTGGTCCTATCACTTTACCTCCATAATGTTGCCAAAGTGATCCTCCTAGAACTCTAAACTGACAGTGTCATTCACCTCCCTAAAATTCATGATAGTATCACAGAGCCTCTGATTACACTTCAGCTCCTCAAATAAGCACAAGAAGACATTTATGACTGTACCCTGACCAAGCTTTCTGGCCCTAATCTTACTCTTGCAACTCACCATGGAGACTCTTCACTTCATGCCAAACAACTTGCATTCTGCAGGTTTTTAACACAAGATATTCCCTCTGCCTGGACTATCCTCCTCACTGTCAACCTCCAACCTCTTCTTAAAACAAACTCCTGGCTCCTCTAGCTTTCAAAACTTAGCTCAAAATTCACCTCCTCCAGGAAATCGTTCCTAAACTCCCAGTTTATAGTCAACATCTCTGGGTCCACACACACACAAAGACACACACACATAAAGTGCTTATACTTCTACGACAGTATTTACTTCTGCTTTTGATGCTTATGATCACTGGCTAATGTGTTTTACTCTAAGCTCCTGAGAGCAGGATCAAATTTTATTTAAGCTTACAGCCAGAGAATCAAGTATTTCTCATGTCTACTAACTACATAGACGATATCCAATAAATGTTTGCTAAATAAACAGGAATAACATCTCCTTCAACATTTCACTTTTGATAAAACTGCAAGTTTAAAAACTAAGTTTAAAATAAACATAGTTTATTTAAAGGACAAAAATTTTTCTCTTATGCCAGTGCTAGTTAAGTTGCAAGAAACAAAACTGTTAAGGATGCTTCACTTATATATGCATATGTGTGGATATCCTTTTTTCAGCCACAGAATCTGTAATAAACATCTATTTTTTAAAAAGCCCTGGAGTTCCCAGCGTGGCTCAACAGAAACAAATCCAACTAGTATCCGTGAGGACACAGATTTGATCTTTGGCCTCACTCAGTGGGTCGGGGATCTGGCGTTGCCATGAGTTGTCAGGTAGGTTGCAGGTGCAGTTTGGATCTGGCGTTGCTATGGCTGGGACATAAGCTGGCAGCTACAGCTCCAATTTGACCCAAGCCTGGGAACTTCATATGCCGCGGGTGAGGCCCTAAAAAGAAAAAAAAAAAAAAAGGCCCCAAGTGTTCTTCTAATAACTATGGTGCCTATGAAAATATTCAAACAGAGCCATCAAAATCAGGTCCTCCTGATTACTAAGACTGGTATCTCAATTTTTAGTTACTATTTGTGCCCAATCTGACAGTAAGAACATCCTTACCTATGTGAGGCTTCTCAATCCAGTGCATAATACACAGAATGAAATTGTGCCATTGTTCGTTTGAAATAAGAAAGTGGCTTACAGCTGGATCTGTCTTTATCTTATAACCATCAGTTAAAATGTAGCCCGTACATTAGAATGCCAATCCCCAGTATACTACTATACTTAAAATGAAATAGCATTACATGTCCCCCATAAACTGCAAACAATAAGAAGCCAAACTTTCAGATCTAGACTTTGATACCAGCTTCCTGTCTCCACCCCCATGTATCAGAAATCCCGCATGTCTCACCCAGACCCTCTTAACCTCATTCATATTTCATTCCAGCCACCACTGTGGCAACCAGCTCTGCTTGGGCTCTGACCAATGTCACAGAGGAATTATCCGATAGTACCTCATTTCAGGCCTACATTACTGTGTGTCTCTCACCTTCCGCCCAAAAACTTCCATGTTGACACCAAAGATGGAACACTGCCAGACACCAGAGGACTGAGCCAGGACTCATTCATACAGAACTTGGAAATGCAGGGGAATTAAGCCTAAGCTGAGCCTCTGATCACTGGAAGATGGACATCAATTAAATAAATCTTCCCCTTTCCTCTCAGATAGACTGTCTTAAGAAGAGTTTATACAATAACATGCAGTAAGGCAAGCTGTCATGGTTAGTGACAGCCAGCTTGATAGCATATTTTCCTATTGGCTCGCTCCCCTTTTCTACTTCCTCAGCCAGGTTTTGCACTCCCTAATAAGTTATTAATGCATAGGACTCTGCTTTCTGGGGAGCCAAATTTATTTTACTTTATTTTATTTATTTATTTATTTATTTATTTGTCTTTTTGCCTTTTTCTAGGGCCACTCCCGCAGCATATGGAGGTTCCCAGGCTAGGGGTCTAATCGGAGCTGTAGCTGCCAGCCTACGCCAAGGCCAGAGCAATGCGGAATCCAAGCTGAGTCTGCAACCTACACCACAGCTCAGGGCAACGCTAGATCCTTAACCCACTGAGCAAGGCCAGGGATCAAACCCACGACCTCATGGTTCCTAGTCGGATTCGTTAACCACTGCGCCACGACGGGAACTCCCAAATTTTAGACATTCTACCACTTCAAGAAAAGTTTGTGGTTTGTATACTACAAGGGAAATCCCAAAGCCCATTAAACTGCAAGCTGTTATTTCTGCTTTCTTTTCCTTAATTGAAAAACCTCAGAGACAGCAGAATAAAATCAAAACTTTACCGTCACTGCTTCCTCATACACCATTTCTCTAAACCTATTACAAATACCAATCTCCAGAATAAACAGACTCAAATAAGATCTCTTTACCAATACATTCATATAATAATCTTTGCCCAAGCACTATTTTAGCCTAACAATGTGGGCGGTCTGAGGAAAAGAATTTCTCCAAAAATTCTCAAAAGTCAAATTACTAACCATATAGGTTCTTTCTCTTTTCCTAAAGATGGAAAAAAGTAGTCTATAACAAAGAATTACTGCTAAGATAATATCTTTAACCTGCCTATATTAGTCATTAAAATACATTATGTTTGCAAATTAAGTTACTCATATACCCAAAGCAGAAAGTAAAGCATATAGCTAACGTGCAAGAAATTTAGCAAGAAACTTTTTCATTTACTCTACTAAGATTTATTGAACATCTACTATATAGCCAAGTAAAAGCGAAGCAAACCAAGTCAGAAAGCCTCTGCTCTGGATGTTGTATTGCTTGATAGAGGAGATTTTTTAAATATCAAACAGGGAGTTCCCGTCGTGGTGCAGTGGTTAACGAATCCGACTAGGAACCATGAGGTTGCGGGTTCGGTCCCTGCCCTTGCTCAGTGGGTTAACGATCCGGCGTTGCCGTGAGCTGTGGTGTAGGTTGCAGACGCGGCTCGGATCCTGCGTTGCTGTGGCTCTGGCATAGGCTGGTGGCTACAGCTCCGATTCGACCCCTAGCCTGGGAACCTCCATATGCCAAGGGAGCGGCCCAAGAAATAGCAACAACAACAACAACAAAAATAAAAAATAAAAAAATTTAAAAATTAAAAAAAAAATAAAATATCAAACAGGTTACTCAAAAATTCTATCCTTGCAATTAGAATAAGGATAGTGAGGAGTCAGAGAAGGAGTCGTGGAAGATGAAACATTAAAACTGAGACCTGATAAGTAGAAATTAGTTTTGGGGGAGGCATGAAAGACAGTAGAGGTAGAAGGCATTTCAGGCAGAGAGAATAAAATACGTGAGGGTTCTCAGCAGAAAGCATGGCGTAAGTGAGGAATAGATGCCACTGTGATAGCTGTTCCCTGAAGGCAAGCTTGCTGGACATGAGGCCACAGAAGTCGATAGATGGAAGATGAGAACCAAATTATAGAGGGCTTTATAACATTCATAATGTTGCAAATGGTAATACTGGTAACAATAACATTAAGGATTTTAAGTATAATAAATTATATCTGTGATATGAAAATATAAAGTTAGGATGCCATTTATAAAAACTTGTAGGCTAGTGAAGTTTCCAAACTGAAGATCTGAGAAGGCTTAGAGCCAAGCTTACTAAACCTCCCAATGAAACATCACTATTCTACTTTCTCCCTATTCTGTAATGATTGTTCTCTTAAAGAACAGATTGATTCACTAGGTCAATATACTGGATACTTATTGAAGAAACCCTGTATTGTTACATCCAATACTGGTAATACTGCCAGTGGAAATCTACCCAAGGTTTTTTCCCAATTATTGTTCTTTTTTCCTCCTTTTTTTTTTGCATCTCAGGACCACACCTGTGGCATATGCAAGTTCCCAGGTTAGGGATTGAATTGGAGCTGCAGCTGCCAGCCACAGCCACAGCCACAGCAACACAGCAATGCCGATCCTTAACCCACAGAGCAAGGCCAGGGATCAAACCTGCATCCTCATGAATACTAGTTCGGTTTGTAACTCCTTGGGCCACAACAGGAACTCCCCCAATTATTTATCATCATGGTGAAACATACACACAATAAAATTTACCATCTTAATCATTAAGTGTATGGTTCAGTGGTATTAAATACAATGTCATCCCACCATCATCACCATCCCTCTCTATACTCTTTTCATCTTATAAAACTTAAATTCCATAACCATTAATAATAACTCTCCATTTCTCCCAGCTCCTGGCAACTATCATTTCACTTTCTATCTTTAGGAGGTTGACTAATCTAAGTATCTCATATAAGCGGAATCATAAAGTATTTCTCTTTTTGTGATTGGCTTTATTTCACTCAGCATAACGTCTCAAGGTTCATCCATGTTTCAGGATATGTCAGAATTTACTTTTAAGGCTGAATAATATTACACTGCATTATATACCACATTTTGTTCATCCATTCACCTACTGATGGACACTCAGATAGCTTCTATATTTTAGCTACTGTGAATAATGCTGCTGTGGGACTTCCCTTCGTGGCTCAGCAGTTAAAGAACCTGACTAGGATCCATGAGGATGTGTGTTCAATCCCTGACCTTGCTGAATGGGTTAAGGATCCAGCATAGCTGTGAGCTGTGGTGTAGGTAGCAGATGCAGCTTGGATCCCATGTTGCTGTGGCTGGGGTGTAGGCTGGTTGCTGTGGCTGTGGTGTAGACCGGTAGCTAGCTCCAGTTGGACCTCTAGCCTGGGAACCTCCACATGCTGCAGGTATGGCCCAAAAAAAAAAAATTAATGCTGCTGTGAACACGGATGCACAAAATTTATCCAATCTTGATGAACAAAATGTCATTTAAATCCACTACCCTGTATAAATGCATTCCACATACACAAAATCTAGAGTGAAAGTTCAGAAGGAAAGTAAAAAAGATGCCTTATTTCATCTTTTTTTTTTTTTTGGTAGCATGTCTAATTTCTCTTCCCTCTGGCTAGCCTCACCAAATCTAAGCAATCAAAACTTCTCATGCCTCTTGGAATAATTTAATTATTAATGAATGGTCTCTTGCCTTTTCCCATGGAGTACCCAATTCATGGATGAATATTCCCCACATCTTCCACCTTCAAAACTCATTTTATATCCTCCTTTCACGAAACTACTTTCCTTTTCAAATGCTTTACTTTCTGTTAACTTAAGGGGGGAAGGCAGCACATGTTTTGTTAAAATACCCCTAAAAGGTTTCTAAGGTACCCAGGGAATTATTAAAGTAACTATGAATCAGCAATAATGGGTTCTATTTTAAAAAGCAAAAATTTCAGCAATTACATAAGTAAAAAGAGTATTGCAAATAAAATTGCAGCTATCCTTCCGGAATACCTAACAATAACAAGTTTCTTTTAATTTTTCTCATCTGAGAGACTATATTAAAAATGTGCTGATAATGTTGAGAACCACTGAAAAATGATCAAAGGTTTAGGAAATCAGAAAAAAAAAAAGTTTCTTCCAGTCTAGGACTAGACAAGAAAAAAAAACATGAAGTACAAATAGGCTTAACAGATATGCCCACATTATAAATGTACCCTACTATTAATCTACACACTTAAGGGCAACCCTCTGATTATAACTCAAAAAATGAAAGAGGCGTAAAAGCACACCAATCTCATTTTGGGGCAAGTGCTAATCATAAACACAAAGACGTATGATCTATTTGACATAAATACAAGTCACATCTGGTCAATACTATTTGCTATCATCCTGTGAAAGAAAACAAAATTTAACAGGTAGTAGCTACTAAAATATATTTAGTTGTTCTGTATATAAATAAAATATTCTTCAATGACTTTACCTGCTGCAACTCCTGGCTAAGATGGTTTGCAGCAGAGCAAGCAGAACTCCAAAACCAGCTACCTACTCTTTGGCTCAGGATTGTCAAATAAAAAAGGAAAAGGGTTTTACCACACTAAACAGGTATTCAGTTCAGTCAATTCAATAACCTGTGCAAGAAACAATAAGCCAAGCAAAGAGAAGGATGGATTTTTGTTTTGATAAACTACAGCAATAGAATGCTTCAAAGAACATAGATCTCATCTCTGAGACATTTTAAAGATAAAAGTGCCTAAAGCCAGAGCAAACCCAAACAACTTTTTAGGATTCCTTCAACTTCTGACTATGTTAGGAATATCATTTTACATTAATAGTCTAGGTGTAAAAAAGACTGTAAACATAATCCAGGAGGGCAGCGAGAAAAAACTCAATTCTGGAGTTCCCGTCATGGCTCAGTGGAAACGAATCTGACTAGCATCCATGAGGTTGCAGGTTTGATCCCTGGCCTTGCTCAGTGGGTTAAGGATCCAGTGTTGCCAGGAGCTGTGGTGCTGGTCACAGACACAGCTTGGATCCCAAGTGGCTGTGGCTGTGGCTGTAGCTGTGGCATAGGCCAGCAGCTACAGCTCTGATTCGACCCCTAGCCTGGGAACCTCCATATGCTGCGGGTGTGGCCCTAAAAAAAAAAAAGAAAGAAAAAACTCATTCTATAACACTGTGATTATGGAATACATCTCAGATCCTTTCCCAAAAATGATTAGAGGAATTCTACCATCAGATGAAACCCAAGGGTCCACAAGACAATGACCAGAAGAAGCAAATTATAAATGAGAAGTTTTGGGAGCTCCATCTATTAGATCAGAATTTAATCATCCATGTCAATAACTTTAGTAACACCCTTAACTTTCTTCCTTGGAAGGAAACAAGGTAATTTTAGGAGTGAGTAGAATTCACTTTCATTCTTTATGCACTTAAATTACCTTAAAGAAATCTCAGTCACTTTCCTATAGTTCTTACTGGAGATGAGTGCCATTATTATAAAAGGTCATTTGCCCAAGCTGATTTTCCATTTTCTCTTTCTCATAAACCCATACACAAATTCATCCCTAAACTTGAAAAATGCTTAATATCTTAAGAGAGACTGAGCAGACTACTCTGACAGAAGTACAAAATTTCTACCCTGCAACAAACGAAAAGTGAATATTACTCAAAAAAAGTCTCATGGTTAATCATTAATAAACACTGTGTCATCCTCAACAAAATTACTTGACATTTCAATTTTAGTAACCTTTCTTCAAATGTCTTAAAATTATTAGCCAAGTACATTAAGAGACATTCTTTAGTGAAGCTAGGTAGCAATAAATTCACAAGTATTCTTTTTTTATTTTTATTTTTTTTGACTTTTGTCTTTTTTAGGGCCGCACCCTCGGCGTATGGACGTTCCCAGGCTAGGGGTCTAATCAGAGCTACAGCTGCCAGCCTACACCACAGCCACTGCAATGCCCAATCTGTGACCTATACCACAGCTCACGGCAACGCAGGATCCTTAACCCACTAATCGAGGCCAGGGATCAAACCTGCAACCTCATGGTTCCTAGTCAGATTCGTTTCCACTTCGCCACGATGGGAACTTCAAATTCACAAGTATTCTAAAGGTGATTTATCATTACAAAATTGTAAAAGAAAGCAGATTTCTACCATTAAGAGTCATTTGAGAAAGCTTAGCAAAAACCCTCAACAAAAAAGAGTACTACATTAGTGAAATGTAACAACACATTCCTATCTGCAACTACCAATTTATATTCATTTGCAATTTCATTAGAAAACTTTTCTACTCAATAATTTCTAGAACTATAATTTGGCCATTCTATAACATGAAATTTGCATATTATGTTATTTAGGAAGTTTTAAAAGAGAAAAATGACCAGTATTTTTTTCTTTAAAAAAAGGTTAATCCACCTTTAGATGAAAATTTTTCAAACCACACATGAATCTTATTCCAAATTCCATTAGGTTTCCAACGCAACTGGTCATTTGCAGCCATTACAACAGCTGTTGAGGTTTTTGTACAAACTCTTTTCACAAACTTGCTAGACTTTCCATCACCATAATTTTGCATACTAACTTAGACAAATCACTTTCATCATGTTAAGCTAACAGAAACATTCTCAGCCTAGGAAACCCCAAGCTATTATAAACTTAAATTTTTCTTCCATTACTGAATTCACTTCTCTAGAAGCAAATGTAAAATTTTCCTTGATAATCAAGGCTAAAATAATCCTAAGTACAAAAAGTATGCTTTTTCTACCATCTCCTCAAAAAGAAAAAAAATTTAAGAGAATGTGAATAAATGCATAATCTGCCAATCTTATGGAGTTTTAAAGTGAACAAGTAGACTAAAACTATATTACTAAATGTCTAAGTAATGAAGAGAAAGGGACAATCTCAAAGTCCCACCGTGCCTACAGTTGTCTAGCTAAGTCCAAGAACAGAGGAACATTTATAAAGCTGAGATTCCACCCACCGTTCTATTTCCCCAAAATCTGAATCGCTGAAAACAAATCTTTCACAGTTTTTCTTATTGTTAATTAGATAATTTCATGCTGCACTGTGTTTTCTATAATAGAGAGTACTACAGGATAAATTAATATGACAAAAATGTAGAAATGTCAAAATGATGCCAATTAGTATAATGGTGGCAGGTTTCTCTATGATTCAAAAAATAATTTATAAGATGGGCTTTCAAGAATCCACATTCTTTTAAGTGAATGTCTTAATCATTCAGTTTATTTCTTGGGGGACTTAAGATCAGCTTGTCAACACAAAAAAAAGTATTCTTTTCAGGCTTTCTAAGATTTCAGTAGCTCATTTTTTACCAGGAAGTCTATTTAACGGTAGCCAATTTGCAAAGATTAAATTTAAGATTACAACTTCAGTAAAACAAGAAGAAAGAAATTGAAGTTCACTTCAAGTATTTGTATTGGCAGAGACTGAACTACTAAAGACAGACTGAACTACTTAAGGAAAGACTGACACCCAGGGCTCCACTGTGCCATCACTCATGCGTTGTACACACTAGTTTCCACATTACTTTAATCAAGAGATAGACATAATGAATCTAGCATTTAAAGTACGCAAATTCATTATTCCTTTTTTGTGGAAGTTTGACGTTTTCGCTCATGTCACATATTTGCAAACTAAGTATGCATTCCACCAAAAGAGCAAAGAACAAAGCAACTAGAACAACTTAGCTTTTTAAAGTTTTCACAAGACAAGAAAACAACTAAGTGGGTGTTTGTAATACAAGACTGCTACGGTCAAATTTTTTTTTTTTTTTTTTTTTTTTTGCTTTTTAGGGCCACACCCACAACATATGGAGGCTCCCAGGCTAGGGGTTCAACTGGAGCTGTTGCTGCCGGCCTACACCAAAGCCACAGCAATGCAGGATCCATGCCTCATCTGCAACCTACACACAGCTCACGGCAACATCGGATCCTTAACCCACTGAGCAAGGCCAGGGATCAAACCCACATCCTCATTGATCCTGTCTGGGTTTGTTAACCACTGAGCCACAACAGGAATTCCATGACTGCTAGGATCAATTTTATCATCACTTGTTCTTCAAATTTCCTTCAAAATGACAGTGAGACTCCTTATTATCTCATAAACAGTTATTCATAACTTAACGTTGAAACTACTTCAACAACTATACCACAAACAAAAGCACCTTAAATAGGAGACAATGTCTAATAACCTAATTTTTAATGAAAAACAAAAAAATACTTCTATTATGTACACATAAAACCTAATACACACTCTTCAGTAAATACAGTCCTTTTCCTAGATTCATAGGAAATAAAAGACTCAATAAGAAACAAAAGAAATTATTCAATTTTATATTCTTACTATAATTAGAAATAAATTTTAATAATCTAATGTCAGTGAAAATTATTTTTCAAGAAAAGTTAACAATGGTTCCAACTTTTCACTTTTTGATCACAGAATTTCCTTGTTCTTAAAACTTTATATTTAATACTCTATAAGAAAATAACAGGAGTAGTAAATACTAAAGATTTACTCAAAAAAATCTTTAATAATGATGTCTTATTGATGGCAATGAAGGCTGTGGAGAGAAACCAGTGTTTTAGGGTATTTTCAAAAACACTTTAAGACAAATATAACAAAAATCTGATCAGAGAAAATAATTTTCATCTCTTCTAACACAAATATATTAGACACTTTCTATTTAAATACCTACATACATACATATTTTTCTATAAAGAGACAATGATGAAAACAACAAGGTCCTATGGTATAGCACAGGGAACTATATTCAATATCCTATAATAAACCACAATGGAAAAGAATATGTGTATATATACATATATATATATTCAGAAAGTGATTCCATTACTATATACATATGTAACTGAATATATATACTATATACACATGTATGTGTATATATAGTAACTGAATTACTTTATATCCTAGAAATTAACACAACATTGCAAATCAACTATACTTCAATAAAATAAATTTAAAACAACAAAAAATATGATGACGAGCTAACTTTTGATCATTTATAGTGTGCCAAGCACTGTACTTTAAATGTACTACTTATAGCAATTTTGTAATTGAGTGATTACTTAACAGCAAATCTGTCTGGTAAATACAACTGTTAATGCTGTTTTACATATGGAGGTGGGGAGCTGAGGCAAAAAGAGGTTAAACAATTCATTCAAAGCCACACTGTTAATCAGTGACAGAAATGGAATTCAAACCTAGACAGTCTGGCTCCATATCTGATTTTGGAATTACTGTATCACACTGTGTATGAAGTATACATGGTACACGGCACAATGCCTGACATCCAGCAGGTACTAAACTATTATACCATTTATCTCTTTACTTACTCTGTGACAATTCTGGATTTCCTTTCAGATTCATCATCTTTGGAATTGAAGGACCATACACATCCACATCTAACAAACCAATGGCCTTAGACTGTAAGAAAACAGAATTTACCATAAAATTATTCCCACTCATCCTTAAAGATAAAATACATAGCAACAGTAAACCTGACTATAGAAAAGACAATTGGCAAAATATTCCAAAATCATAATCTAATTTTTTAAAGCAACAGTACAGTAAAAGAACAAACTGCAAGATAAATATTTTTTGTTGGTATACTAATCTGGTCTAGATAACTGACAAAAGAACTCCACCACACACAATTTAAACACTGTGGTTCAGGAGTTCCCGTCGTGGCTCAGTGGTTAATGAATCTGACTAGGAACCATGAGGTTGCGGGTTCGATCCCTGGCCTTGCTCAGTGGGTTAGGGATCCGGCGTTGCCGTGAGCTGTGGTGTAGGTCATAGATGCAGCTCAGATCCTGCGTGGCTATGGCTGTGGCGTGGGCCAGTGGCTACAGCTCCGATTGGACCCCTAGCCTGGGAACCTCCACGTGCCGCGGGAGCGGCCCAAGAAATGGCAAAAAAAGACAAAAAAAAAAAAAACAATAAACACTGTGGTTCAGATCTCCCATACTGTCACAGACTAAGATTTTTTGATCTGAGAACTAACAAATCATAGGCACACAATGTTAAATAATGGTTTACGATGGCAAACATAACCCCAGGAAGATGGAGCATTAACTTTTGGAGAGACCATCTAACACACCAAAGAATACAAAATGAAGAGAAAAAAAAAATTGTGGAAATAAGAACATAAAGCAAGTGAGAAATTCTCATGCAAATCTGGCCTGGAAATGCTAACAAGGATAGTGGCAGACATAATACAGAGACAACCTCTTACATGCAAGTCACAGTTAAACACCCGAAGCCTTCCAAAGAATTCATAAACAACTAAAACTGTTTCCTTTGATGATCCATCCAGCAGCCCAAGGGCAGCATATCCTGACTGGTCTTTTCACTAGCCTACAGCAGATTAACAAAGAAAAGCAAACAAAATTTGCTATTCCCAAATATGTCTTTTTTTCCTATTCGCACTACCACCTCCTGCTCTGTCTCCTTTGATAGATTAAATCAATTTGTTATTGGTTTTTCTCACACAGAAGCAAAGAGAATGCTAATACTAACTATGTGCTTTGATTTATGTTTCCCCCAGACATACAACTCTCTTCCCTCTCTCCATCCTGGCAAGATAAAACTCTTAACTTCTCAAAAAAAAAAAAAAAAGTTCTTAAGCTAAACAATCTCTCATCTTCCATGTTATCTACCTATTTCCAGACACAAAATTATTTTTAAATCTTACTGTCTGGTTCCATAAATAGACAAAATAAGGTACATTCAAATTTATGTCCCTAATTTTACACTGACTGGAATTGCAGTTCTAAGAAAATCATTTTATGTTCCTGTGTGACTCGGAGAGACTAAAAAGGACTGGGGATGAATATGAGCCTCTACCAAAATTTCAGCTTAGTGTAAAATAAGTGAGAAAGGAGGGAGAACACATTACCTTTAATAGAATGGTGACATACAAAATTTGCGTTTGATACATTCAAAAAAATCATTTGGAGTGTTAGCTTCCATCTTTCTCACCCCAAAGTAGGTATCACACCACCTTACAGGGTTGCTATGAGGCGTCAGTGTCAATGAGAAATGTAAATAAAATCCTGAGCAGAGTGCCTGGCACCCAGAAGGAATTCAAGTGGTGGGGAGATATAATCAGGGAAAGTCTAGGTGTTTATTTCGGTGATTTAGGATGACATGTTTTTAGAGATTCTGATTTGTCCGAAGACTGGCTGTGGAACTCTAGCTTCTCCAGGTTCTTAATATAACAACACTGCTGACTAACTTCCCGCCATCCTTTTCTTCCTCCCTCCTTCCCTGACTGTCCCTCTTTCCCTTTCTCTTTCCTCTCTTCCTCCTGACCTTCTTTCCTTCCTTTCCTCTGTTTTCTTTTTATATATGTAAGCATTGGCACTAAATTTAGGTTGGCTGGTAGCTTTAAAAAGGTAGGGACGTTCAATGAGAAATTCCGACTCAGCTTAACTCCTTTTTAAAGTACAAAAACAAACAAAAAAAAAGTAGTTTAATTAAAATAGAATTAAATTCACTGTGGGTAAAAAGATTTTCAGGGCGTTCCCGTTGAGGCTTGGTGGGTTAAGAACCTGACTAGCATCCACGATAATGTGGGTTCCATCCCCGGCCTTACTCAGTGGGTTAAGGATCCAGCATTGCTGCAAGCTGTGGCATCGATTGCAGATGTGACTTGGATCCTGCATTGCTGTGACTGTGGTGGAGGCCAGCAGCTGCAGCTCTGATTCGACTTCTAGCCTGGGGACTTCCATATGCTGCAGGTGCAGGCCCTAAAAAGAAAAAAAAAAAAAGATTTTTCAATGAGGGGTTAAAATCTTAAAAAATGTGGATAATTGTTAACTGGTATCTAAGAGTCTGCTAATGCTATAACTATCATCTCTTTTCCACATCTTTTCTTGTGACACCTATAAAACTAAAAGCTACCATAAAACAATTATGCCAATAAAAACAAAAAATAGAGATTTTTTCCCCCTTATTTTCATTTATATTCATGTTGTTTTTATAATAACTGGAAAGGGTTAGATTCCAAGTTTCAAATTCATCTTATAAAAATGCCTGTCAAGTAAAATAACTTAGTTTTTTAAGGAAGTTTCCATTGTGGCTCAGTGGGTTAGAATCTGACTAGCATCCGTGAAGATGCAGGTTTGATCCCTGACCTCACTCAGTGGGTTAAGGATCCGGCATTGCCATGAGCTTCAGTGTAGGTTGCAGACATGGCTGGGATCTGGCTTTGCTGTGGCTGTGGCGTAGGTCAGCAGGTACAGCTTTGATTCGATCCCTAGCCCCGAAACTTCCATATGCTGTTGGTGTGGCCCTAAAAAGACAAAGAAAACAAAAACAAAAAACCCCCCAAACTTAGTTTTTTATGTTTTCATGAAACAAAAAGCAACTGAGTAGGTGTTTGCAGTAGGAAGATGCTAGGGTCAATTTTATCCTCACTAGATTTTCAAGTTTCCTTCAAAATATTACGGAGAATCAGTCATCATCTATCTGAACTGTCTTCTAGAAGAAACCCATGCTTGTCTAAAAATGAGCCCTTGGTATCATGGTTTAAGACATAACTGACGATCCACCCTAAAATTGGCTGTGGTAGGAATGGATTTTACATATACCTAGATGGCTGCTACTGCACATTATCACATTAGAATAGAGGAGACAGGGAGGGACATTACAAGATTATAGGGTTCCTATGCTTCCTGGAGACTGGTACTAAGAATAATGGAGAATCTTCTGTGTGTTAGGTTCTCTGTATATTCTCTCTAGGAGTCACTACTGACTGACCTAAATTTAGTACCAGTGCTTACATATATAAAAAGAAAACAGAGGAAAGGAAGGAAAGAAGGTCAGGAGGAAGAGAGGAAAGAGAAAGGGAAAGAGGGACAGTCAGGGAAGGAGGGAGGAAGAAAAGGATGGCGGGAAGTTAGTCAGCAGTGTTGTTATATTAAGAACCTGGAGAAGCTAGAGTTCCACAGCCAGTCTTCGGACAAATCAGAATCTCTAAAAACATGTCATCCTAAATCACCGAAATAAACACCTAGACTTTCCCTGATTATATCTCCCCACCACTTGAATTCCTTCTGGGTGCCAGGCACTCTGCTCAGGATTTTATTTACATTTCTCATTGACACTGACGCCTCATAGCAACCCTGTAAGGTGGTGTGATACCTACTTTGGGGTGAGAAAGATGGAAGCTAACACTCCAAATGATTTTTTTTTTAATGATTGTTTCTTAGAATGGAGTGGAATGGAAAGTTAAACAAGAAAAAAAAAAAGAGAGAGAGAGAGAAAGTTAAACACAAAAATGCTAACCACATAAACCTCCAATTGAACGTGATCTCTCTACAAAAGACAGATAAAAAGCAGGAGACAGCACACTTCTCCCTAAAGGGTCAAATAATAGGAAATATTTTAAGCCTTGTGGATCGTCTGCTCTGCAACAACTCAACCCTACCACTGTAGCACCAAAGCACGCAGACAACATGTAAATGAACGAGTATGGCTGTGTGTCAGTAAAACTTTATTTACAAAACCAGACAGGATTTAGTCCACAGGTCATAGTTGGCTGACATTGATTTAGAAAATAAATTTTTTCATGACCAAGTTATTCAATCACCTAACAATGTAATTTTGGTAAGATCAAGAGCAAGTGGGACACAGTCATCTTTCAGTGTCAGAGGAGCTACCTCTGTAAAGATCTTCCTTGCCCTTAACTGGTTAGTGTTTTTAAATAATAAAGAGCATGCATTTACAGCTATTTCACTGGAACTAAGTTAGTATGTCTTGCTTTGATTTTGTAAAATGTGAATGAAATCAATGTCCATTACATAGAAATACCAGGAGTTTCTGCTGTGGTACAGGGTGTAAGAATTCAACCGTGGTGGTTCGGATCACTGCAGAGGCTCCAGTTCAATACCCAGCCCAGTGCAGCGGGTTAAAGGATCTAGCATTGCCACAGTTGTGGTGTAGGTCACTGCTGTGGATTGGATTCAATTCCTGGCCCAGGAACTTCCATATATCACAGGGGTAGCCATTAAAAAGGAAAGGAAAGGAAAGGAAAGGAAAGGAAAGGAAAGGAAAGGAAAGGAAAGGAAAGGAAAGGAAAGGAAAGGAAAGGAAGGAAGAAAGGAAGAGCAAAGCTTGTGTTAGTTAAGGCATATGTACCTTGATTTGACACAGTTACTGAAGTGGTAAAATTACCACAGTTACAAAAATCAGCCTAGACATATTTTCAAGTCTAGAATTCAATAACATTCTAAAGATGCCAAATAAACTTCATTTTTTCATAATTTACTTCATTAATTTTCAATACGCTCCTATTTTAATTATATAAGTAATTTTTTAAACTTTCAAACACTTTGACCCTGTAGAGGAAGATATGAGCAAGGTAGGGCCATAAATAAACATATGCAGCTGGTTGTCCAACTACCTAAGTTTTGTTAATCCTTTCCACCTCATTCCTCCTAAAGTAATTACATTTAGTCAAAATAACTCCAATTAGGATTTTCTTTTTCTATAGTTTCAGCCAAGCCCAAAAGACTAATCACTACAAAAGCCTCATGAAATACATGACAAAGAAAAGAATTGTTACTATTATAAAACAGGCTCGCCATTTTTTTGTCCCCATTAACTAAACCTAATATGTTGGTACCCAATATTAACACTATTTTTTTCTGACTCTCCTGTAGCACTCAAAGTCTAGCAGCTGACAAGACAGATCAAACCCCAAGATACTACTTAGATTTTTGGATTTGATTCTTACAATTCATAACACCTTGCGAGAGCTGTAAAAGGTGGGAGAATTATTCAGAGTGATTATAATGTTTCATTACTACCACATGAAAGCTACAATTTGAGAGCTCACAAGTGCTATTTTTTGTGCTGGATTTCAAAGGCACCAACAACAGTATTGATACTGCTTTGTTCTTTCAACAGAATATATATTAAAGAAAACTGTAAAGCTTCATGACATGTTATTTTTATCCATGTCATTTACTAATAGAATCCATCAAAACAACATCTTAGAGTGGTCCACCTCATTATTTAAGTAAACATTTGTTTAAGACGAAGACCTACTTAAAGGTAGTCATTTCCATAGAGGTACCCAGCTAATAATCCCATGATTTGCTGCACATAATATTATACATAATCTTAGACTGGTAATTAGGATTTATGCAATTTAAAGTTGAATCAGGGAGTTTCCTCTACGGTGCACCAGAAATGAATCTGACTAGTATCCATGAGGATGCAGGTTCGATCCCTGGCCTTGCCCAGTGGGTCAGGGATCTGATGTTGCCTTAAGCTGTGGTGTAGGCTGCAGACGAGGCTCAGATCCCACGTTGCATTGGCTGTGGCACAGGCCAGCTGTTTTAGCTCTGATTTGACCCCTAGCTTGGGAACTTCCTTATGCTGCAGGTGCATCCCTAAAAAGAAAAAAAAAAAAGTGAATCAAATCTCTTCTTTCCTCTCTTTCTACCCAGTTTTAAGTCAAGATGCTGTACACAAGAATTTAATCTCTTAGTAGAGAAAAATATTCTCAAGATAGAATTTCTTAATTATACTAGCTAACATGAAGTAAGAATATGATCAACTATAATTCAACAAAAATAAATAAATATTGAGCTCCCACTGTGGCGCAACAGGATTGGCAGCATCTTGGGAGTGCTGAGATGCAAATGTGATCTGCAGCCTGGCACAGTGACTTAAGGATCCAGAGGCATTACCCTAGCTGTGCTTAGGTGGAGGCTGTGGTTTGGATCTGATCTGGGAGCTCCATATGTCATGGGGTGGCCAAAAAAAAATGAAAAAAGAAAATTAAATAAATAAATATTAAAAATAAATAAATGAGAATCTATCAGAAGAACTAATGGTTGGACAGGTGATAAGAAAACAATTTCCTGTTATTTATCAAAGGACTTTCTGGGAGCTCCCATTGTGGCTCAGTGGGTTAAGAACCCGACTAGTATCCATGAAGATGCAAGTTTGATCCCTGGCCTTGTTCAGTGGGTCAAGGATCCAGCATTGCCACAAGCTGGAGTATAGGTCACAGATTCAGCTTAGAGCCAGTGTTGCTGTGGCTGTGGTGCAGGCCAGCAGCTGCAGCTCTGATTCAACCCCTAGCCTGGGAACTTCCATATGCCACAGGTGCGGCCCTAAAAAGAAAAAAACAAAAAACAAAAAAAAAAGACTGTCTAAAGAATCTTCAAGTGCAGTTAAGAAAGAGGAAAGGTGGAGTTCCCGTCATGGCTCAGTGGTTAACAAACTCAACTAGGATCCATGAGGAAACAGGTTTGATTTCTGGCCTCACTCAGTGTGTTAAGGATCCGATATTGCCGTGAGCTGTGGTGTAGGTCACAGACTCAGCTCAGATCCCCTATTGCTGTGGCTGTGGTGCAGGCTAACAGCTACAGCTCTGATTTGACCCCTAGCCTGGGAATCTCCATGTGCTGCAGGTGCAGTGCTAAAAAGCACACACACACACAAAAAGCAATTTTTAAACCAGCTCACTACCAAGATTACATTCAATCCAGGGTTTCAAACAGAAAGGCTGCATAGGAGTTTGGGTGGGTGGGTGGGTGGGTGGGTGGGTGTGTGGGTGTGGGTGTGTGTGTGTGTGTGTGTGTGTTTCCTTTCCAGAGCAGGACAAGTAACATCTTTTTTAACAGGAAGCACTTCCCTTAACTGCCATACTTTCATCTAGTAAGTAACAGAGAAAGCAAATTAGGGTTAAAACAATTAAGATTAAGAAAAGAAAAACCTTGAATCCTTGGCCTTTATAATTAAAGGGAAAAAAAGTAGTGACGTTCTCAGTAAGCCTTCAAAATTAGAGAAAAATTAGGAAGCCTTCTATCACCATGGCAATACAAATGCAGAAAAAGATACTTTTCAACACTAACCCCTAAAAATAATAGTCATTTCATCTGTATCATCAACCAGCCACTTTTTTGACAGAATCTAAGCTGACAGACCTAGAAACCTAACCAAGCAAGAACCTTTCCCAAATCAGTTAAGGTTCTGCAGCAAAAGCTCTGAAAACCAACATCAATTCCTTCAGAATGTCTTTAACTAAACTGCAATGCAGGGAAGAGTATTTACAATTGTGACAGCAGCTTTTACAAAGAAAAGCAATGCAGCATCCACAGGAATCTGATGTGAGCAAAGCACCAGATCCACCCTCCAGACTCAAAATCATAGAAGCCAAGCAGTTAGATTTAAAACCCCTATCTTCATCTGCCCATTGCTCTCCTCCTCTCACCAGTGCTTTCAACAGTTTCCAACGCTGCCCTACCAAGGATCTGCGGCCCTTCGTATTCCTCAAGAAGATGTGATGGGGGAAATAAATCACTGAGAAAAAAAAATTGAGAGAGGAAAAATGAATTGGGGAGAGCCAAGTTAGGGAGGAAGGAGGAGAATAATTAAGAAAAAAGGACAGATTATTCTGTAAGAAGGATCTGGATAACTTCTTATTTACAGAATCAGATCATGAAATTCAAAGGGTGTGCAATAGTTTGCCGCCAGTATGTTATAAATTAAACTAAGGAAGAATATACTAAACGTAAAATGTAGGTAACTGTTCTCTATCTAACTCAAAAGCAAATTCAGCAACTTCCACTGCATTCAGAAGTGAAAGAATGAATTACTGGCAGCAAGATGCACTTTACCAAAAGAAATTTAAAAGGGAGGCCAAAGGGTGCTGAGGTGGAAACACTCAGTCAATAGCTTCCTTAGAGCTATTCAAAACAAAATTGCTACTACCTCTAATGGGAAATTTCAAAGCATATTGTGCATAATGCTTTCTACCTAAAACTACACGGAAAATAGAGGGGAAAAGCTGTTTGGGGCTTTTTATCTATCTGAAAATTACCTTATAAAACAGTATTTTCATTTTATTGTGTTTGGTAAGTGTGGTGCATGTAACTGTGTGCTTATAGAGGAAGAAGAAGATTAAGGAAGGAAAAATTCCTAAAACAACATTGACTTTAGGTGGCTTTAGGATCTAGTTTAACACACTTCTACCCCTATGTCACACAATTAATTAAAAACAAAAACACCTACAGGTGTGATAAATTCATTGAGTAATAAAAAATAAAAATAAAAAGTAAATAAAAATTTTAAAAAAACAAAAACACTGTCTTATCTTTAATTTTAATATTTAATATTAAGTTCTTTGTTCAGTACACTGAATTATTCTTATAAAAGATACCAGAAAGATAAAAACTCTTACCAAAGTGGGTACAGTGGGAACATACCTTAACATAATCAAAGCCATTTATGACAAACCCACAGCAAATATAATACTCAATGGAGAAAAGCTGAAAGCTTTCCCACTAAAATCTGGAACAAGACAAGGATGTCCACTCTCACCACTGTTATTCAACATAGTACTTGGAAGTCCTAGCCACAGCAATCAGACAAACAAAAGAAAGTAAAAGGCATCCAAATAGGAAGAAAAGAGGTAAAACTGTCACTGTATGCAGATGACATGATACTATAGCATAGCAAACCCTAAGGTACTCAACCCCAAAACTACTTGAACTGATCAACAAATTCAGCAACATAGCAGGATGTAAGATTAACATTCAGAAATCAGTCACATTTCTGTATACTAACAATGAAATATTAGAAAGGAATACAAAAATACAATGCCTTTTAAAATTGCACCCCAAAAAATCAAATACCTGGGAATACACCTGACCAAGGAGATAAAGGACTTACATGCTGAGAACTATAAAACGTTAATCAAGGAAATTAAAGAAGATGGAAAGACATGGAAAGATATTCCCTGCTTCCTGGGTTGGAAAAATTAATATTGTAAAAATGGCTATACTACCCAAAGCAATCTACAGATTCAATGCAATCCCTATCAAATTACCCACGACATTTTTGACAGAACTACAACAAACAATCCAAAAATTTATATGGAACCACAAAAGACCCAGAAGTGCCAAAGCAATCCTGAGAAACAAAAACCAAGCAGGAGGCATAACTCACCCAGACTTCAGGCAATATGACAAAGCCACAGTCATCAAGACAGTGTGGTACTGGTACCAAAACAGACATACAGACCAATGGAACAGAATACAGAACCCAGAAATAAACCCTGACACCTATGGTCAATTAATCTTCAACAAAGGAGGCAAGAACATAAAATGGGGAAAAAAAAAAAAAACAGTCCTTTCAGCAAGCATTGCTGGGAAACCTGGACAGCTGCATGTAAATCAATGAAACTAGAACACACCCTCACACCATGCACGAAAACAAACTCAAAATGGCTGAGAGACTTAAATATAAGACAAGACACCATCAAACTCCTGGAAGAGAACAGAGGCAAAATATTCTCTGACATCACCCTTATGAACACTTTCTCAGGTCACTCTCCCAAAGCAACAGAAATCAAAGCAAAAATCAACCAATGGGACCTAATCAAACTGAGAAGCTTTTGCACAGCAAAAGAAAACAAAAAGAAAACAAAAAAACAACTTACAGAATGGGAGAAAATAGTTTCAAATGATGCAACCGACAAGGGCTTAATCTCTAGAATATATAGCAATTTACACAACCCAACAGCAAAAAAGTCAACAACCCAATTGAAAAAACAGAAAAAGACCTGAACAGACATTTTTCCAAGGAAGATGTACAGATGGCCAACAAGCACATGAAAAAATGCTCAACATCACTGACTATTACAGAAATGCAATCAAAACTACTATGAGACACCACCTCACACCAGTCAGAATGGCCATCATTAATAAGTCCACAAATAACAAATGCTGGAGGGGGTGTGGAGGAAAGGGAACCCTCCTGCACTATTGGTGGGAATGTAAGCTGGTACAACCACTTTGGAGATCAGTATGGAGATACCTTAGAAATCTATACATAGAACTACCATATGACCCGGCATTCCACTCTTGGGCATATATCCAGACAAAACTTTCCTCAAAAAAAACACACGCACCCACATGTTCATTGCAACTCTATTCACAATAGCCAAGACATGGAAACAACCCACATGTCCACTGACAGACGATTGGATTAGGAAGATGTGGTATATATACACAATGGAATACTACTCAGCCATAAAGAAGAACAAAATAATGCCATTTGCAGTGACATGGATGGAACCAGAGACTCTCATGCTGAGTGAAGTAAGTCAGAAAGAGAAAGACAAATACCATATATCACTTATATCTGGAATCTAATATACGGCACAAATGAACCTTTCCACAGAAAAGAAAATCATGGACTTGCAGAATAGACTTGTGGTTGAAAGTGGGAGAGGGAGGGAGTGGGGTGGTTGGGGAGCTTGGGGATAATAGATACAAACCTTTGCCTTTGGAATGAATTGGCAATGAGATCCTGCTGTGTAGCACTGGGAACTATGTCTAGTCACTTATGATGGAGCATGATAATGTGAGAAAATACAATGTGTACATGTATGTATAACTGGGTCACCATGCTGTACAATAGAAAAAAAAAAACTGTATTGGGGAAATAACTATTTAAATAGAAGAAGAAGAAAAAAATGGTAACAAATAAAAGATACCAGAGAGGTAGACACACATCTCAAGTCAACTAATACTATTAATATACACTAGTGATGATCTATGAGCAAGCAAAACTGTTTATATACTCCATAAGATGTTCAAACCTTAAGCATTCAGTTAATTAAGATAATCGCAGATGGCAACCATATCATGAGTGAAATAAACAATTGTATTATATTCAAATATATACATAACTACACAACAAACTACAAATAAAGTTCAAAAGCTATGAAAAATCCTCAAGGTACCATTATGATCATGTACAAAATGATATTATAAAAATATCATTACCTAAACCCAAGCAAGCTATATTTATGTAATTAAGTTCAATTAAATACTTACTAAAATACACAGTATATTTTAAAATATCTCAACTAACCCCCCTTTTTATGTCTTTTTAGGGCTGCACCTGCGGCATAAGGAAGTTCCCAGGCTAAGGGTCGAATTGGAACCAGTCACCAGCCTACACTGTAGCCACGGCAACTTGGGATTAGAGCTGCATCTGCGACCTATGCCACAGCTTGCAGTAACACCAGACCCTTAACCCACAGAGCAAGGCCAGGGAGTGAACTGAAGTCCTCATGGATACTAGTTGTGTTCTTAACCTGCCGAGCCACAATAGTAACTACTCCACTACCCTTTGATGCAATATTTTTTTAATGAGGTAGAGTTGATTTACAATATTATATAAGTTTCAGGTTATAACATAATGATTCATAACTTTTTAAGATTATACTACATTTATAGTTATTTTTTTCCCTGTGCTGCACAATATATTCTTGTAACTTATTTACTTTATCTGTAGTAGTTTATATCTCTTAATCCCCTATTCCTATCTTGCTCCTCCCCCATTTCCCTCTCCACTGGTAACCACTAGTTTGTTCTCTATATCTGTGAGTCTGTTTCTTTTGTTACATTCACTAGTTTAAATTTTAGAATCCACATATAAGAGATAACATACCATATTTGTCTTTCTCTGAAAGCATTATTTCACTAAGTATAATACCATCCATATCCATCCATCTTGCTACAAATGGGCAAAATTTCATTGTTTTTTATGGCTGAATAATATTCCATTGTATATATACACATCTTTATCCATTCATCATTGATGGACACTTGCGTAGTTTTTATTTTTGGCCATGCCCACAGCATATAAAAGTTCCTGGGCCAGAGAAAGAAACTGAGACACAGTGACCCAAGCCACTGCAGTGACAACACTGGATTGTTAACCTTCTGTGCCACAAGAGAACTCCTAGTTTGCTTCTATATCTTGGCTACAGTAAATTATGCTGCTATCACCACTGGAGTGCATGTGTCTTTTTGAATTAGCGTTTTTATTTTCTTCAGATATATACCCAGGAGTAAAACTCCTAGATGATATGTTCTACTTTCAGTTTTCTGCTGGCCCTCCAAATTGTTTTCCACAGTGGCTACACCAATTTATATTCCCACCAACAATATGCAAGGGTTTCCCTTCTCCACAACCTTTGATGCAATATTTTAAAGTGAGGATTAATACCCGTTTTGATTTTTTTTTTCAAAATATAAACACCTTGCTTAAAATTCAAAAAGGGTTAACCTATTAATTCTATTGCCAAGCAGCAAAAAAATTTTTTGACAAATGAAAATGAATGTCACTTAGTAACACATGAATCACGCAAGTAATTATTATTTTAGGGGATTTTTTTTTTTTTCTTTTCATGGCTGCACCTGTGGCATATGGAAGTTCCTGGGCCAAGGGTCAAATCAGAGCTGCATCAGCCAGCCTACGCTACAGTCTCAGCAACATGAGATCCTGGCCACATCTGCAACCTACACAACAGTTTGCAGCAACATTGGATCCTTAACCCACGGAGCAAGGCTAGGGATTGAACCCACATGCTTACAGAGACAATGTCAGGTCCTTAATCTGCTGAGCTACAACAAGATCTCCCCATTTTTTAGGATTTTTTTAAATAATTAACATAACTAAAGGCCTAGCAGAATGCATGAAGAAACAATCTAGGATTTGCATCACTAAATAGATGAGTGATTATAGATAAGTTACCAACCTCACTTCAATTTTCTTACCTATAAAATAAAGATTAAGGGAGTTCCTGTTGTGGCTCAGCAGGTTAAGAACCCAACTAGTATCCCTGAGGATGCAAGTTCAATCCCTGGCCTTGATCAGTGGATTAAGGATATGGCGTTGCTGGGAGCTGTGGTGTAGGTGCAGACAGGGCTCGGATTTCAGGTGGCTGTGGCTGTGGCTGGCAGCTGCAACTCCAATTTGACCCTTAGCCTTGGAACTTTCCATATGCCACTGGTGCAGCCCTAAAAAAAGGAGAATAAAAAAGAGAGAGAGTTACTGTAAATAGCCTCTACTAAATATTATGTAACATATTTCATAGAAATTGGATAAGGGGTTTTGGCATATTCACTGATTTTTAATTTGTATACTTACATAGATTATACAGAACAGACAGCCAGAAATGCAGTTAATAAACAAGGAGTTTCAGTTGTGGTACAGCAGAACAAATCCAACTAGTATCCATGATGATGCAGGTTCAATACCTGGCCTCACTCAGTGGGTCGGAGATCTGGCATTGCTGTGAGCTGTGGTGTAGGTGGAAAACACGGCTCGGATCCCATGTTGCTGTGGCTGTGGAGCAGACTGGCAGCTCTAGCTCCAGTTCCACCCCTACAGTTTGGGAACTTCTATATGGCACAGGAGAAAGAAAAGAAAGAAAAGAAAGAAAAGAAAAGAAAAGAAAAGAAAAGAAAAGAAAAGAAAAGAACAGAAAGTAAAGAAAGAAAGAAGAAGGACGGAAGAAGAAGAAGGAAGAAAGAAAGAAAGGAAGAAAGGAAGGAAGAAAGGAAGGAAAGAAGAAAGGAAGAAAGGAAGAAAGAAAGGAAGAAAGAAAGGAAGGAAGGAAGGAAGGAAGAGAGGGAGGGAGGGAAGGGAAGGGAAGGGAAGGGAAGGGAAGGGAAGGGAAGGGAAGGGAAGGGAAGGGAAGGGAAGGGAAGGGAAAGGAAGGGAAGGGAAGGGAAAGGAAGGGAAGAGAAGAGAAGAAAAGAAAAGAAAAAAGAAAAGAAAAGAAAAGGAACAAGGCTCAAATGCTCAAGCATAGACGACATCTGGCTGGAGCAAAACAAATAATCAGCTATCGGTTACAAAAGATACCAAGCAACAAGAGAAACAATTTATTATATTCTGGTTCTTATTTCCTTTTGTTGTAGCTATATAGAAACCTTTGTTTCTTTGCTAAATCAAATGCCCAGTATTTACTATAGACTAACACACATGGAAATGGCCAGTTTACTATACATGCCAGTCACTACCCTAGACAATTACATGCATACTCTATCTTTAACAAAAGCTATGTAAAATAGCTGTTATTACCTTTTTTTTTCTTTTCATGGCTGCATCTGTGGTATATGGAAGTTCCCAGGCTAGGGGTCAAATCAGAGCTGCAGCTACTAGCCTACGTCAGAGCCACAGCAATGCAGGATTTAAGCTGCATCTGTGACCTACACCGAAGCCTGCAGCAACACCAGATCCCTAACCCACTGAGTGAGGCCAGGGATCAAACACACATCTTCACGGATAATCGTCGGGTTCTTAACCCACTGAGCCACAATGGGAACTCTTATCATTATTGTTATTGTTATTATTACACATTTCACAGATGAGAGACCTGAGCCCTGAGAGGTAAAGTATTTTGCCCAAGTTCATACAGTTAATAAATGTTGGAATTTAAATTCAGGTTTGCCTGAAACCAAAGTCTACATTTTTCCCACCAAATATACACAAACTTAGCTGTGTATCAGAATTACCTGGGGAGCTTATTAAGAAAATTGATGGTCAAATATCAGACCTAAAAATAATCATATCCCAAGAGTTCTGACTATTTAACAAGCTCCCCAGGTGATTCTTATGCAGCAAGCTGGCACTGGTCTGAGGAGTAGCACATAAAAACCACCACACTACCTCCAACAGCCTCCTACATGTCCAGGTTTGGTGACTAGAAGGCAAGATAACAGCGTCCTAAGCATCGAGTTTTAAATTTAGTAAGTGGTATTAATGGATTAAGGACCCAAATCAATTTCAAAATGGGAAATATAACAGTTCCTGTCATGGCTCACTGAACACTAATCTGACTAGCATCCATGAGGACACAGGTTCAAATGCTGGCCTTGCTCAGTGAGTTAAGGATCTGGCATCGCCATAAGCTATGGTGTAAGTCACAGACAAAGCTTGGATTCCATGTTGATATGGCTGTGGTGCAGGCCGCCAGCTACAGCTCCAATTCAACCCCTAACCTATGAACCTACATATGCCGCAGGTACGGCCCTAAAAAAACAAAAAATAAATAAACAAAATGGGAAATACGTTTTAGTAAATGGTATTATCTTCTTTTCATTCACCACCAAAACCTGGAGCTATCTTCAATTCCTCCTCCCTTTCTTTGTCTCTTGAATCTGTCCTTTTTATTATAACTAGAGGACATCAGCATCTGGGAACACTACTTGCTGCTAACCCTTGAGAACTCCTACCCTCCCCTGTTCTTTTCATAGACAGAGTTCACTTCCTACTGTAAAGGTAGAATGTGTCAGATTCCCCACTTTTCCATCCTCCCTTGCAGCTAAGTCGTAGTCATGAGATCCAATCCTGGTCAGTGAAGCTAGGGAGTGCCTGGTTTTCTTCTCTAACAACAACCAAAACACAAGAGCACAACCCTTTTCTTCCTCTTTGTGACTGAGTAAGACAGCCTGTCTTGTGACCAATAAAGATTAAGCCAAGAGAAATGCAGAAATGCCCTCCACCTCAAGTCCTGATATAGTTGGGCTGCCTTTTCTTTTTTTCTTTTTTTTTTTTTTCTTTTTATTAAGTTCCTGGGCCAGGGGCTGAATTGGACCTGCAGCTGCCGACCTACACCACAGACACAGCAACACCAGATTCAAGCTGCACCTGCAATCTACACCACAGCTTGTGGCAATGCCAGATCCTTAACCCACTGAGCAAGGCCAGGGATCGAACCCACATTCTCACAGAGAAAGCAGAGGGTCCTTAACCCACTGAGCCACAATGGGAAGTCCTGGGCTGCTTTTTAACCAACTCTTTAACTTCCAGATTTCTTTTCTGTGAAATAATAACCCCCTATTTTTAAAACAATTCTAGTTGATAAGTCAGCTCTCACCCTGGCTATTGCAAATGCCTCCTTGCCTCTATCTGTTTCCAATTTGTCCTTCAACATCACTTTAAAACTTACCTTTGAAAAGCAAAGTTTTATCATTAACTATACACTAGTAGAAAACTTTCTTTTTTTTTTTTTTTGGTCTTTTTCCAGGGCCGCTTCCCGTGGCATATGGAGGTTCCCAGGCTAGGGGTCTAATCAGAGCTGTAGCCACTGGCCTATGCCAGAGCCACAGCAACGCGAGATCCAAGCCACGTCTGTGACCTACACCACAGCTCACGGCAATGCCGGATCCTTAACCCACTGAGCAAAGTCGGGGACCGAACCCGCAACCTCATGGTTCCTAGTCAGATTCATTAACCACTGTGCCACAACGGGAACTCCTAGAAAACATTCTAAGGTATCCCACTGATTACAGGACAAAATCCAAAGTCTTTTACATGTCATATGCATCAGTCCATCTTCAACTGGATCCCCCATGAGCCCTCTTGTCTCAATAAACTAGAAACTATAACCACTCAGACTACTTCTCATTCCAAACATCTTATAATCTCCTGCTTTAATGACTTTGCTCACATAGTTCCCTCTTTTTGTTTCTTGTCTGCTATTTTCCTACCTGCCAAAATTCTACCTAGCCTTCAAATAATTGCCTTTGCTTAAAACTAGAATTAATTTCTCTACTCTAGTATTAACATACCCCGTTTATGCACACCAACTGCTACACATGCCACATTACTCCTTACATGTAAATAAACATGTATATCTGTCTCCCCCACAAGACTGGAGGCTTTATGAAAAAGGTAGCACCCATGGGTAAACACAGTGCCGGGACTGTTCAACTGAATTTGTCCAGAATCAGTTAGATGTTCTCAACTATGTTGTTTAGGAGCCAAAAGGGATGAAGAGTGTATTTTAAAAGGAAAGAAAAACTCTAACAAAAAATACTTGGAGCATTTTTGAAAATGATTTTTGTGGAAACTGAGAGGTACTTAATGCACAAAATAAAATGCTTTAACTATTCATTGTTAAATGAGAATCAGAAAGATAATGCAAAGCCTTAGAAAATGCTTAAAATACTGACCTGTATATGTCAATTTATTTCTAAACTCTTATGATTAAAATGACTTCTTAAATTCTACATCAGTAAGTTGCCCAGCTTCTATCTCATTACCATTTTAGTCCAAAAGAAACACTGTTGGGAAATGCATTTCAAAGCCACAGTGAGCAACCACTTCATACCCATGAGAATGACTTATAACCAAAAAGACAGAAAATAAGAAAGTACTGGTGGACATGTGGAAAAATTTGAATCTTCACACATTGCTATAGGATGAAAAATGGTACGCCCACTTTGGAAAATAGTCTGGCAGTTCCTAAAATGTTAAACAGTTGTCACAGGACCTAGGAATCCCACTGCTGGGTAACTCCAAGAGAACTGAAAATATGTGTCCACATGAAAACTTATAGCTGACTGGAGTCCTGGCATTATTTATAATAGCAAAAATGTGCAAACAACCCAAATATCCATCAACTGATGAAACAGATAAATAAAATGTGGTGTGTATATATACATATATACATACATACATACATACATACATACATACATACAACGGACTAGTATTCAGCAATAAAAAGAAGTGAATAACTGAGATATGTTACAACATGGGTGAACCTTGAAAATATTACACAAAGTGAAAGAAGCCTGTCACAAAAGACCATACATTGTATGATTCCACTTATAGGAAATACCCCAAATAGTCAAATTTATAGAGACAGAAAGTAAATTGGTGGTTGCCTGAGGGCTGGGGTACATGGGGACATTGAAGAATAATGGCTAAGGAGTACCAGGTTTCTTTTTAGGATAGTGAAAACATTCTAAAATTGATGGTGATGGATACACAATTCTGTGAATATATTAAGAGCCACTGAATTACACACTTCAAACAGATGAATTGTAATGGTATATGAATTACATCTCAATATAACCATCAAAAAAATGCTGGGGAGTTCCCGTCGTGGCGCAGTGGTTAACGAATCTGACTAGGAAGCATGAGGTTGCGGGTTCGATCCCTGCCCTTGCTCAGTGGGTTAACGATCCAGTGTTGCCGTGAGCTGTGGTGTAGGTTGCAGACGCGGCTCAGATCCCGCGTTGCTGTGGCTCTGGCGTAGGCCAGTGGCTACAGCTCCAATTCGACCCCTAGCCTGGAAACCTCCATATGCCGCAGGAGCGGCCCAAGAAACAGCAAAAAGACAAAAAAAAAATGCTGGGACTCCAGTCAGTTATAACAATCAGCAAGCTTTAAGCAGAGACACAGATTATTTAATAGTAAGTTAAACAGTATAAAATATTGTACATTTCTATCTTGACCAAAAATTGACTGAAAAACTTCAGCATATGCTGAAAGTTCATATTCAGGGGCAATTTTACAATCTACCAAACTTGAAAATGTGCATATCATGTTTCAAACACATTAGGAAAATCTATCTGACATCAACTCAATTGTACAACTAAGAAACCTGGAATGGAGGTCATCCCTGACTTCTTCCTCTCCTCTCTCATATCCAGTTCATCATTAAGACCTACCATTTACCTTCTCCATTTCCACTGCCAAAACCCTAGTCCAAGACAACATCATGCTCTCCTGCTTAGGTTATTGTAAGTCTACAATGGTCTCCTGTACCCATTCTAACATTTCCATTCTCCTTGCAACAGTGAAGTAATTTTTCAAAATATGACTATGTCTATCCCCTGCTTAAACTGCTTCCCACTGACCTTAGGATAAATTCTAAAATTCTAAAATTCTAAAATTCTTGACACTGTTTCCAAGGCTCTACTCTCTCTTTCGTATTGACTGCCTCCCTCACTGGCATTCTTTCGCTTCTACCACCTCCCCATGCTCCTTTCCATTCAGGGATTTTCAGCACAAAGGTCCTTGCTCTTCAGGAGTTTTCACTGTAATGGGGGTTAGGGAGTTGGAGGAGGAGACATCGGGGAAGAGAATAAATAATTAAGAACTGGGGCACAACAACAACCATTAGCATGAAAAAAGAAAACAGAGTAATAGGACAGAGAGTAATGGTGGTTATTGGAAAGCAGACATGACTGATGTTACTCCCTTGGGAAAGTGTTCCCTCATCCCTCAGAGTGGGATCGGTATCCTGCTGTATGCTTTCCTGACAACAGGATTTCTCCTTTGAAGTACTTATCACAGATGTAAATAAACAACCTGGACTGTCCTATTCACCACTCTATCCAAAATGCCTACCATAGTGTCTGACATATAGCAGAGAGTTAAGAAACACACCATAAAGGAATGTCTTGAGTTCTCCAGTTTCACAAACAGAATCAAAAAATCACAGACTCAAAACAAAAAAAAGAATCGGAGTTCCCGTCGTGGCGCAGTGGTTAACGAATTCGACTAGGAACCATGAGGTTGCGGGTTCGGTCCCTGCCCTTGCTCAGTGGGTTAACGATCCGGCGTTGCCGTGAGCTGTGGTGTAGGTTGCAGACGCGGCTCGGATCCCGAGTTGCTGTGGCTCTGGCGTAGGCCAGTGGCTACAGCTCCGATTCGACCCCTAGCCTGGGAACCTCCATATGCCGCAGGAGCGGCCCAAGAAATAGCAACAACAACAACAACAACAAAAGCCAAAAAAAAAAAAAAAACACAGACCATGTGATGTAATCAGTTAACCTAGCCAACTCTGCCAGAACCAAATCCAAGAGTCACCAAGAGAAACGAGAGGTTATCTGTCCCACCCCTGCTCCACAAGCCTCAGCAAACCCTCTGCCACCTTTGATTTACTACTGCCTATGTCATATTCCCTGCAGTGTTTCCTAAGACAGGCACTTAAACAACAGCTGGCTTCCATCTTCCCTATCTAATCATGAATAAAAATAAAACATCATTTATATTATCACAATCATTTCCACGGCAAATATGAAAATGTCAGAGTCCTAACTCAAGGACTACAAGCAGAAGTAGTAGCTTTGAAGGGAATTTTGTCAAAGGCAGATATTAACTATTCAAGTACCAATTATAGGACTTGTTTCCAAGCAAGTCTATTCTCTCCTGACTTCAATTTCCTTCTTTAAAAATGACATTTCATAGTCTCTCTAGACTCTCAAATTTCTCTTTTTCTTTTGACTACTTATAACATCTTTTACTAATGTGAAATCAAACCCTTTTTTCCCCATTATGAAAACAACTTCTACTACTAAACAACTTTTGCAAAGATTTGATGCTCAAAAACACAAATTAATGCAGAAAAATCTTTTAAAAGAATTGACATTCACAAGCTCTGTGGTGTGACCATTGTAAAGACAAAAACAAGACCTAATTAAGCTCAGTAATTCTTATTAAATGGAGGAAAACAATATTAAGATCTGGCCCTTGAGTACTTGGTCAAATGCCTATGAACTACAGTGCTTAGGGAAAGTTCCAGCCCAGTATTGTTGTAAACATCCCTTTTATTCCAAATATATCCTCCACCCCCACCTCACCCCACCAAAGTGGTCTGACCCATCCTTTGGAACATACTCCTTTGTAAAAGACAAGAGACCAGTGGTCTAACTAAAAAGCTTCTCCGCTTGTTTAAAAAAAAAAAAGTACACAAATTTTCCCCAAAACATCCTTCCCTTGGATAAACGCCACCCTTAGTCATGCACAGCTGGTGTTTGCTCACTAAAATACTCCATTCATAAACAAGCCCCCTCTATCCTATTATCACTAGAATCTATTAATTTTCAAATTGTCCCTACCATGATAAAATTTCTGTGCCATGTAGCTTTTGGAAGACTAGTCTGGTCAGTATCCAATTCATCCTGACACTACTTTTTTTTTTAAATTCCTCAGAGAACTCTTAAAAGGAAAAGTTGATCACTATTTTAAACCAAAGAAAGTATGGGAACTGCCTCATAAAATAACAAGTAGACAATAGCCTGAAACTGATAGATGTGCCATACCAATTAGAACATTTAAAACCAATGTCAATTTTTTAAACTCTCTATAGGTTTAGCAATTTAGATTAAGTCTTAGATAGACTCCTGGATTTCCCATCGTGGCACAACGGAAACAAATCTGACCAGGAACCATGAAGTTTTGGGTTCGATCCCTGGCTTTGCTCAGAGGGTTAAGGATCCGGCATTGCTGTGAACTGTGGTGTAGGTCACAGACACGGCTTGGATCTGATCTTGCTGTGGCTGTGGTACAGGCTGGCAGCTGCAGCTCTGATTCGACCCCTAGCCTGGGAACCTCCATATGCAGCGACACACGTGTGGCCCAAAAATCAAAACAAACAAAAAGACTCCTTTATCACAACCTTAAAATTCACTGCTAGTTAAAAGACCATTTCCCCAAATCTATTCTTACTTCCAAGGTGATCTTTATTCCAAGTCACAGCCTTAAATACCACCTCTGATGATACCCAAACTTAAATTTCCAGCCTCATCTTCTCTGAGCTCTGGATTTATCAATGTAACCTCTCAGGTGTCTATGAGGCATGTTAAATTTAACATGTGTAGAGAGAAGTGATTTCAACCCACAACCTCTCCTTCAGAAGTCTTCTCTAACTCAGGAAATATTGCTTCCATTCACACAGTTGCTAAACCAAAACCAAGAAATAGAAAAAGAAACGAAATTCTGAGACATGCTACAACAGGAATGAATCTTGAAAATACTATGCTAAGGGAAGTAAGCCAGACACAAAAGGACAAATATTGTAGGATTCCACTTAAATGAGATATCTAATAGTCAAATTCATAGAGATCAAAAGTAAAATGAGAGTTGCCATGGGCTGGAAATAGGAGGGAAAGGGGAGTTACTGTTTAATGGATAAAGAGTTTCAGTTTTGGATGAAATAGTTCTGGGGATGGGTCTGGAACTTAAGTACTTATCACTACCTCCACCACCAAGACAGATGACAGTCCATGCCCACCCTCATCTTTAGCCTAACTCCTGCATTAGCTACTACCAAGTCTCCCTGCTTTCACCCTTACTCCCCTACAATCTCTGCTCTACACTGCAGATGCATCCTTCTAAAAAGTGAATTACTTTGTGTCACTTTCCTGATCAAAAATCCACACCATACTCAGAAAAAAAGTCCAAATTTCCACTACAGGTTATAAAGCTGCATAACATGCCCCTACCTGGCGGGGACTCTAGTCACAATGACCTTCCTGCTATTCTTCAAGTAATCCAAGTTGATTCCATCTCAGCTTCTGCTCTTCCCCTGACCGTTTTTCAATTAACTTAGGGCTCTGTTTCAATGTCTTCAGAGAGCCCCTTCCTGACAACCTACCTAAAGCAGCACCTCCCACACTTTTATTTCCTTATACTGCTTTACTATCTTTCATAACTCTTACTACTACCTAAAAGTATGTTTATTTATTATACCACTTCCACCAGACTGTAAACTTCTTAAATATAGAAATGCAGGCAAAAAAGTCCAAGAGATACCATTGTATCTCCAGGACCCAGAAAAGTATCTAGTATGTGGCAAGTACTCAGCAAATACTGAACAGATGAATGTAAGTATCTCCATTTGTAGAAGCACTCCATTTGTAGAAGTAGTATACCTTTCATTTTCATTTCATAGACTTAATAGAACATTAAAGGACATCATGTTATTTGAAACAGCCAAGAGGAAGTCCCTATTTTACCTTTTCAATCAGAGTCATCCCTTGAAAATGGAACAATGCAGTCAGTGTGTCTTACAACATAAAACTCTTCCATAAATGTGGATTTCACCTCAATTTCTAAAATTAGGAGTTCCCTGGTGGCCTAGCAATTAAGGATTCGGCATTGTCACTGCTGTGGCTCAGGTTCAATCCCTAGTCTGGGGAATTTCTGTGTGCCATGGGTGCAGCCCAAAAAAAAATTTTTTTTTCTTAATTTTAAATCCTTTTTTTTTTTTTTTTGGTCTTTTCTAGGGCCACACCACAGCACATGGAGGTTCCCAGGTTAGGGGTCTAATTGGAGCTGTAGCTGCTGGCCTACACCAGAGCCACAGAAACGTAGGATCCCAGCTGCGTCTGTGACCTACACCACAGCTCACGGCAATGCTGGATCCTTAACCCACTGAGCGAGGCCAGGGATCGAACCCGCAACCTCATGGTTCCTAGTCGGATTCATTAACCACTGAGCCATGATGGGAACTCCTGGTCATTTCAGAAGATGTACTATTACATGTCTATAATATCTGAATATTTAATTACCAATTACTCACAGATCCTTTTAACATTTATGTTCCTGACCATAACTTAAACCACATTCCACTTGGCAGTGGTACAATATAATAATACCCCATGCCTTAATTTCTACAACAAATCCCTCTCCATCACTAGGAAGGCAAATGGCAATTTAGCATTTGTTATTCTATTGCATATATAAGCACAGAGGCCAAAAGACAAAATCACAAACCAATGGAATTATGCCCATCCAAAATGAGATTTTTCATTAATATTTCTTGGCCAGAATGCTCTTCAGCTGCACAGAATGTTTTAAATAGCCTAATAGAAATAGGATACAGATACCTTATTCTCCCTTAAGTAAGCTGTATTTTTAATCATTTTTAAAGAAAATGCATATGTGGAGAATAAGATTACATTTGTTGGTCATCATTTATTAAGCCACCACAAATAGCCCAAAGGACAGGACTAGACAGAGCTCTGGTCAGTTTCCATGGTGACTGGCAAAGAGCCCCATCACACTCCAGATAAGATTCCAGCACAAATTTGAGAGCAAAGGCTTTCCAAGGTTTGGAGAAACCTTATGTGTCTTGTTCTATTCAGGAAAAATCTAAACAGAGAACAACCCCATCTCCATGCAGGGCATCTAGACTGCCTTCCAAGATTACCTGAGTACTTTCCTACCTTAATTTAAGAATGTTACATTGTTTAATAAGAGCCACAGGCAGTAAATCAACTTGTCATTTATTGCTCTTAGAAAATCCTAGCTTGTTATCTGTCCTGACAGTAATAAAATCATCTTTTAAAGTGAGAGAAGGAGAGAATTCTTCCTTCCAGCTCAGCAGAAAAATAGGTGGTTGTGCTTTACTACTCACTGAAGTAGAACCTGCTGCTGCTCTCCTTAAGCAGCCATTTCAGATTTTTATAGACATACAAAGGAGACCTATGTCCTTTTTGAAGGCAAGAGAGGAGAGTTTCTGAAGAAGCTTCTTAAGAATAATCACTAAAGAACTATTTAAAACAGCAATCTACTTTCTGTAAAATTGGTTGATGTGGTTAATTTGGCAAGGCATTTGAGAGATGAAGGAGGAAGCAAGAACATGGTGAGAGGTTCAAGCTTATAATTATTTTGTCTTATTACACCAGCAATAAATAAAGACTCTCTAAAAGTTTTTTCCCTTTCATCTGAACGCTCATTGACCCATTTCTGCACAGCAGTGCTGACCCCAGCCCTTTCACACAGTGCAACTGCCAAGAGTGAACTAGCACATGTCCCTGACCAAAAAGAAATAGGCTGGAACAAAATCTGTAACGGGAAATATTTCAAGGCCAGAACTGAAACTTTAAAATGTCACAGCTGAAAACAATATTGTTCTGACTTCATCTTTATTCTCATAGCCTTTAATCTTATCAAACCTTCTTTTAAAAGCAGTCCTTGTTCGCCTCCCTAAATTTTCTAGTACATGATATTTCAAGTATAAATTTTTTGTTTCATTGTATATGTTTTAACTGAAATAAAATATCGAAGTACAGAATGTCAACTCCCATATACTTCAAAGCTTCTCTAAGCATAACTCTCCCAAAACAAAAATGACTCCCTGGTAATTTTACAGACATTTTAGAAAGCCCAACAACTCATTCAAAGCTTTAGAGAATTCTACCAAAATATAATCAGTTTTCAATCACCCAGCAAGCATTTACTGAGTACATAATGATAGTCCAGGCAATGGCGGCGGATGATTTAAGACACAGTCCCTGACCCTGTAGAAGCTAATGGTGGGAGATAAACATATGAACCAATGAAGAAAAAGTGACATTATTTGAAGCCGCTAAGAAGACTTCAGAGAGGAAGTGATTACCAATATGAGACCTGAAGAATGAAAGGAATGGGGCAAAGAAAGCAAGGAAGACAGTTAATGCTAAGAACAGCAGAAGCAAAGTCAGGTGCAGAGTGGAAATTTAGGCAGACCCAACCTTTAAGAACTTAAGCTAAGCAATTTGGACAGAGACGTGTATGCAGTAAGAGCTATCCTACAAGCAATGCAAGGAATCATTATTTAATTAAAGGTGGGAGAGATTATACAGACCAATTAAGAGGTTATAGAAAACCCCTAAGGTGAAAGGTTTTTTTTTTGTTTTGTTTTGTTTTTTTGGTCTTTTTAGGGCCACACCCACAGCATATGGAAGCTCCCAGGGTAGGGGTGGAACTGAAGCTGTAGCCACCGGCCTACACCATAGCTCACAGCAATGCTGGATCCTTAATCCACTGAGTGAGGCCAGGGATCGAATCTGCATCCTCATGGATACTAGTCAGATTTGTTTCCGCTGAGCCACAATTGGAACTCCCCGGTGCGATGTTTTTAAAACACGACCACATATTTTCTGATATCCCTCTGATTATCAAGTGAAGTCTACGTCTCCTCCTCATGAATCTGGGCAGGCATATGAGTACTTAGATCCTGAACCTAGCCTGACTACCAAGGTCACAAAAGGCCATACCACCTCATCCTTATTCGTTGGGGCACTAACTCTCGAAGCCTTGAGCCACAATGTAAGAAGGCCAAGTGCACCGAGGCTGCCATGCTGTGAGGAAGCCCATGCTATGTGGAGAGGCCATGTAAAGGTACACCAATCAACAATCCCCATTAGCTCAGCCTTCAGATCATCCCAGTACAACTACCCAGCATGTGAGTGAAGAGCCCCAGATAATTCTAGTCCCTAACCATTTGAGTCTTCTCTGACGAAGCTTCAATCATCATAGAACAAAGACAAGCCATCCTGGCTGTGCTCAATCCAAATTCCTGTCCCACTGAACCTGTAAGCAAAACAAAATGGTTGTTTCTTTTTATGACAAAGTTTAAGGTAATTTGTTACACATCAATAGATAGCTGAAATGGACAATGGTAACACATAAGTGAATTATTAAAGAATACAGGAACAGGAGGTTTGGGGGGAGGAAAAAAAACATGGTGGTTCCATTTTGATGATTTAAATCTGACATATCTATGGAACACCAAATGGAAATATTGAATAAACTACTGAAAATAAGAGTCTGGGTTTTAAAAAGATAGATGAAGAAGCAGTATATGAACACAAAGGGGAGACATTACAAGTATGAAGGCGAAATGTTTTAAATTTTAGGAATGGAGCAATATGAAAAGTTAGAGTGGAAACTGAAAGAGTCAGCAAAAGAAAGAATCAAGACAGAATGATGTAAAAGCCAGACAAATAAAGATTCTCTAAGATGTTAGCACCTGCAGTCAGCAGTACCAAATGCAGCAGGAACTCAAAGAGAATCAAGAAATTTAGACAGAGGATATATATTTGGCAGATAGTTGGTAAGTACAAAAGGAAATTCAACAGCCTGCTGATAAGAAGTCAAATTACAGAAGTTGAGAAATAAATGAGAATCGGGTAAACTGATACAGCCAGTGTGGACTACTCTCTCAAGTGTGGCTATAATGGGAAAGTAAGAGATGGAGGGAGCTCGAGGAGCCCAAGGGCTACAGAAGACCTGCTGATTCATTCACTCACCCAACAAATACACATTTCATTTTCCAGTGTGCATGAGTAAGATGAATAGATCTGCAGACAAAGGGGAGGCAATTAGTAAAAATAAACTAAAGAAAACCAAAAGGAATGTATGAGTCATATCCTAGAAAAGGTCGGGAATGAAGGATCAAGAATCCAGAGAGAGGTGTTAAGAACTGAAATCTCTTTCTCTGAGGCAGGAGGGGAAGGAAGCCATGGTGACTACAGAAAGAGATACTTGATTTTGGGAGAGAACAGTAAATAAGTTACCAATGACAAGCCCATTTTGCCTTCCTCAGCTGCCACTAAGGGGCTTGGTCTTTCCAAAGAAGCTAAGGCCGCCTGGGGGTGAGGCCCTCACTTCATCCAGAGACTAGGGCCTGCCTGCATTGTGGCCTCCGTCTCAGAGCTCACCTGCATCTACTCTGCCCTCATCCTGCATCTACCCTGCCTTCATTCTTCAGGACGATGAGGTAATGGTCATGGAGGATAAGATCAATGACCTCATTAAAGCAGCTGGTGTAAATGTTGAGCCTTTCTTGCCAGGCTCATTTACAAAAGCTCTGGCCAATGTCAACATCAGGAGCCTCATCTGCAATGCTGGTGCTACATCAGCAGGAGATCCTACCCCCTCCACTGAGTCTGGCCCAGCTGAGGAGAGAAAGTAAAGGAAGAAGAATCTGAGGAGCTCCCGTTGTGGCTTAGTGGGTTAAGAACCCAGTTAGTATCCATGAGGTTTCGAGTTCAATCCCTAGCCTTGACCAGTGGGTTGAGGATCCAGTGCTGCCACAAGCTGAGGTGTAGGTCACAGATGTGGCTCGGATCTGGCATTCCATGGCTGTGGCACGGGCTGGCAGCTGCACCTCTGATTGGACACCTAGCCTGGGAACTTCTATATGCTGCATGTGTAGCCCTAAAAGTTAAAAAAAAAAAAAAAAAAGAAGAAGAAGAATCTGAGGAGTCTGATGATGACATGGGCCTTGGTCTTTTTGACTAAACCTTTCTAGTAACATGTTCAATAAAAAGCTGAGCTCTTTAACTAAAAAGAAAAGAAAAGAAGGGGGAAAAGTCCATTTTTCATGTAGAATAGGAGACAAGGCCATGTGCTGAGAGTGAAGAAACTGGAATGTGACAGACAACTTGAAAGCGGGAAAAAATTGGAAGAGCACCTGTAGTAAATCAAAAAAGAGTTAGACAAGAGACAAGTCAAGAATCATCCAGTCATACTGAGATCCTGGCTCAAACTGGAAATGAAAATCTTCCAAACAGGCAAGATTTTCAGGATATAAATCAGGATATAAATTAAGATGAGGACAGAGTAGGGCTCTTTCGGCTCTGCGTCCCCATATCGAGCAGAGCACCTAGGAGATGACAGGCCCTCAACAAATGTCTGATGAGGAGTTCCCATCGTGGCTCAGCAGTTAACGAACCCAACTAGCATCCATGAGGATGCGGGTTCGATCCCTGGCCTCACTCAATGGGTTAAGGATCTGGCATTTCTGTGAGCTGTGGTGTAGGTTCAGTCCCTGGGCCAGGAGCTTATGCATGCTGTAGGTGTGGCCAAAAACAGCCAAAAAACAAAACAACTAAGAATTTCTTTTAGGATAAGAAATGGCTTTTATAATAGTTATAAATAAATTTACAATAAATTTTCACACACATTCTTTTTCTCATACCATCTTCCATCGTGCTCTGTCCCAAGAGATTGGACATATTTCCCTGTGCTGAACAGTAAAAAGTAATTTTTTTGTAAGAAGTGTATTTTATAAGTGAATTTGGACTCACAAATTTTGACATTTGCTGAGTGAGAGAGACTCAGAAGATGTATTTATAGTTAGAGCAAAAGTCTTTATTACAACTAGGAATTTCAGGAGTTAGTATGGGTTAGTATGCTGTACTGCAGAAATTGACACAACACTGTAAATCAACTATACTGTAATTTTAAAAATAAATTAATTTAAAAAAGAAAAAAGAAAAATTACTTTTGAATTGAAGAACAAAAAGAAGCAAAAATAATAATTTTGCAATTGCTCCTTCTGGAACTCTTACTCTAGCCCCCCACCCACCCACCCAGCTTTAAAATAGTTTTAAATACTAATGGTGTATCCTTCCTCCAAAATGGCTAAATATAATACTGAAACAAAATTTTTAATTTAATATAGTGTAATTCCTCTACAATACTGGCATTAAAGAAGAGATGCGGAGTTCCCATCATGGCACAGCAGAAATGAATCCAACTAGGAACCATGGCGTTGTGGGTTCGATCACTGGCCTTACTCAGTGGGTGAAGGATCTGGCTTTGCTGTGAGCTGTGGTGTAGGTAGCAGACACGGCTCAGATCCTGCATTGCTATGGCTGTGGCACAGGCCAGCAGTTGTAGCTCCAACTGGACCCCTAGCCTGGAACCTCCATATGCTGCAGTGTGGTCCTGAAAAGTAAAAAAAAAAAAAAACAAAAGATGCACCCCAATCTTACAAACCTGAACTAAGTAGTAGACATTAGGATTTCCCATTAATTATAAGAGCATTTCATCCATATTTAATCCAACTTCACACCATAACTAATACTCCAGAATATAATAATCTGCCCAGGCTGGCATTTAGACTACTAGAACAGCTAATAAGAAGAGCTCTTACTGGCATTTACCAGGTGCCAGAAACTATGCTAAGTGCTTTATGTGCATTATCCCAATACTCACAATTTTAAGAGGCCAAAGTTATATGGTTTGCAAGAGGCAGAACCAGAATCAAGCCCAGGTCTATCTGACATTAAAGAGCTAGACTGTTAACTGCTTTCACATAACTATTAATGCAGAAAATCATAGTGGCAGTACATAAAATGTTCTATTCCCAAGATCACCGAACTTTTCAAAAACTAAAACCTAAATCTTGAACTAAAACTTTTTAGTTTTTTCCTAACATGATCATAGAACTTCAAAGGCTTACAATATTAACCATGTTTAATGAACCAATCATAATAATCTGTGAAAAAGAGCAGTACATCTGGAAAGAATAAGTGTAAAGACATTATATGACCGTGGGAAAAAATTAATATTTTGAAATAAATATCAGTGGAAAAAAAAATAACCAAAGAAACACAGACTCTTCAAAGATAGTACTGTTTCCTTCCCATCTTTCAGCCCAAATAAAATTCAACTTAATGATTACTTCTACCAATGGAAAATAAATGTAAACATAAAATAAATTTTTATTTTTTAATCGAGTAAGTAAAATGCACATCAATGTTTATTTTGAAACATTACAAGAAGATTTTATTTAGCTATAATAATACTAAAAAAAGTGACTTAGAACTTACTGTACTTATCACCCATTGTGCTAAGCGCTTCATATAACCCCATTTAGATTTTAATTATTTCCCTTGCTCAGGAAAAAAGGCATAATTTAGCACTGAACAAACAATAAATAGCTTATCTAACACTTAGAATCTGCTACATATACGGCATACGTAAGTATGTTCCACAACCATTCTTCACTTAACATGTTCCACTATCATTACCAATATTTACCAAGAGTCTCCTGTGTACCATCTCTGGACTAGGTGCCAAGGATCTTAAAAAAGGAACAAGACCAAGATCATTGCCCCCCAAAAGGTTTATATACTATCATAGGAGTTAAACAAGTAAACTGAACCCTTTAAAATAAAATAGGAAGTATTAGTCCTTCCCTCAAAGCATCATAGCAGAGAAAATAAAAGACTTACCTCAAAGAAGATGCATATTAAGGGTCTGAAAAAGACAGTGGCATAAAGAAAGAAATGAGAGGGCATATTCTAGACAGCTTTGAGTGGCGGAACTTCGAGCAGGAATAGCTGATTTGGAGACGGGAGGGAACCACATGACCCTCAAACAACAAGGAAAAAAGAGTTTGGTTTTATACGTGCCAAGTTTAAATGTTTGTAAAGCAGTCAAATGGATGTGTACAGTAGACAAGAGACAGCCAGGTCTGGCACCCAGGAAAGGTATCTGGGCAGCTGATGCATTTGGAATCAAGGACACATGGCTAGAACTGGGGCAGTAGGAAAAGATGAGATTACTGGATAGAGTATAAAATGAGAAAAGGGCCAAGTAGAATCAAGGAGCACATCATCTTTTAAGAAGCAGGAAAGGGGAGTTCTCTTGTGGCACAATGGGTTAAGGATCCATCAGTGTCACTGCAAAAGTCTGGGTCACTGCTATGGTATAGGTTCCAATCCTAGGCTAGTAAATTCCACATGTGTAGGCCACTAAGGCACAGCACCTCTCAAAAAACAAAGTAAAACAAAACTTTGCACTTACACACTGTGAAACCTGTCTATGCACTCAACTCGCCCATGTAGCTAATATTTGTTGTGTATTTCCTAAGTCATAAAGCATTGTGCTAACTGTTAAGGATAGCAGAGGATGAAGACAACACAGTTCTTAATCATAAAAATCTAACTAACATCAGAGCAGTATAACAAGTAGGTTAAGAGCACAGGATCAAGGGAGTTCCCGTCGTGGCTCAGAGGTTAACGAATCTGAGTAGCATCCATCAGGATGCAGGTTCAATCCCTGGCCTTGCTCAATGGGTTAAGGATTCGGCGTTGCCATGAGCTGTGGTGCAGGTCACAGAAATGGCTCAGTTCTTGCGTTGCTGTAGCTGTGGCAGAGGCTAGCAGCTACATCTCTGATTCGACCCCCAACCTGGGAACCTCCATGTGCTGCAGATGTGGTGCTAAAAAAAAAAAAAAAGCACAGGATCCATGCTGGTGTTCAAATCCAGATCTGCCATTTACTTCCTGGGCAACTCTGGGCAAAATATTTAGCCTCCAGTTCTTCTGCTTCTTTTTTTTTTTTTCCTTTTGTCTTTTTGCCATTTTCTTGGGCCACTCCCACAGCATATGGAGGTTCCCAGGCTAGGGGTCCAATCGGAGCTGTAGCTGCCAGCCTACGCCAGAGCCACAGCCAGCTCACGGCAACGCCAAATCCTTAACCCACTGAGCAAGGCCAGGGATTGAACCCGCAACTTCATGGTTCCTAGTCTGATTCCTTAACCACTGCGCCACAACGGGAACTCCCTCTTCTGCTTCTTATCTACAACAAAGAGCTTAATAGTATTCATACCATATGGTTGCTATGAAGAGTAAATGAATTAAGAACCATGTCATGAGGAACAGTGCTTGACAAAGAAAAAATGTTCAGTAAATGTTAATTTTATTATTTGTTATTATAAAAATTACTGGAATGGCTGCATGGATACATAATAATAGTACCAATAAATAGTGCTATCGGATTTTACAAAATAGGGGAAAAAAAGACCCTCACTTTGGGGGAAATTCAGCACTTGACTAAGCTGCCCCTCAGGGCAAGGCTAGCTGATACAGTGCCTCAGTGTGAATCAGAATGTAGCCTGTGGGGGAACATGAAGAGGAGGGTAGCTTAGACTTCTGTCATCACTTAACCCCCTTAACAAGCACCCTTAGGCGAACGCAATCAACAAAGCCATACTTGGTAGCCTGGAAGACAGGACAAATAAAGCTAAAGAAAGTGTAGAGAACCACTCCAGTAGAAATGTAGAAGACTGTACACTATCAAGAACATAGTATACCCAAGCAAGCAACCCAGATTGCTAGGGCACAGAAACCATTTATGAGAAGAGCTGAAGATAAACCCAGAAAGGTGGCTGGGAGCCAGATCACAGAGTATCTTGAATCCCAGAAAAGATATTTAGCAGTGACTCGGAGTGGAGGAATAATGGAGTGCCAGTGGTGCTTAAGTAAGAGTAACCTGGCATTGTGTACTGAACGGATTTGAGCTTGGGCAGGTAGAGGTCATATTCAGTGGTCTGCTAGTCAATGAGTTCCTCAGAGGCAAGGACTGTGTGTTTCATTCATTTCTATATCCTCCAAAGTACAAAGTGCTTGAGATGGAGTACTCACTCAGTAACTGCTTGAGGTACAAATGAATGAGCCAAAAACAAGTGATGTGAGCTGTAATTAAAGTGGGAATAGGGAAAATAGAGAGATACATATTAGAAAAATATTGCAGAAAAAAAAAGGATATTTTCTGGCTGATGAAATGTGGCAAGGATAGGGCAGAATCAATAAAGACTGTAAAACTGATAAATACTAAGTGCACTACATTACAGGTCTCTGTAAAAAAGGAAACAGTTATGTTCACGAAAATGCTCTATGAAAAAAGACTGCTTTTCTCTGGAATAAAAGCTAGTCATCTTAGACAGAAACACTACAGTATTTGACCTTGAAAACAGCTCATCATTTTAAAATATTTATCTTCCTCTCGTCTTCATGAGATTACAAAACCTTTAAGAGTACAAAGTGTAACTACTGTTATAAAGCACAAAAAAACCTTATTAAGTATTGCCTTAATGTACACTTTCTCACTCACTGAAAAAACGATTATTGAACCTAATTCAGTTATACACTACCAAAATACACAGACATAGATATACATAGAGATATACATATACTTATATAATTATATATACACACACAAAATAAAACAGTTTTGTGAACACAGTCTCAGTAGGCATGCTTATTTTTCTTTATATTATACACAGAGTGTCTGGAAATGAGTGTTAGAGGTGCTCAATAAATGTCTGCTGAACTAAAATGATCTAAGTAAACTGACATAGAAATCTCACAGAGCTTATCAATGGTTTCTAGTGACCTTTCCCTTCCCTCTTCAGTTTCACTGCTCTTCTTACTGTCTATTAAATTTATAACTCTAGAAGATGAGATCCCTAATAAAAGTAGTTAAGAAGACAGAAAAAAAAGAAAAACTAAGATGTATGATTGTCAATATGTATGATCAGTGGCGTGCAAGTGAACATTTAACAACTGACTCAGGGCGCAGTAGGGAGTCTGATTTTCAGTATTTGCCAATTTCCAAAGTTTAAATACTACCATGGCCTATTTCAAACTAACAACATGATATCAACTGGTTTGAAATATTCCTGAAAATTTAATAATCAGCTCTCACAACAAGCATGGGCCAGCTCCAACATATCATCTATTTGATTTTTTTTTTTTTTCTTCTTATGGCCGCACCTGCAGCATATGGAAGTTCCCAGGCTAGGGGTCTAATGGGAACTGCAGCTGCTGGATCCAAACCACATCTGCAACCTACACCACAGCTCATGTCAACACTGGATCCTTAACCCACTGAGCAAGGCCAGAGATCTAACATGCATCCTCAACCCACTGAGCAAGGCCAGAGATCTAATCTGCATCCTCACAGACACTATGTTGGGTTCTTAACCAGCTGAACCACAACGGGAACTCCAAGATATACTTAGATGCATGGCACACATGACATGATCCAAAATTCTGCTCTGTTCTGCAATACTACCTTCTACACCCCCAAAGGAAAGTACAAAAGACAAGGAAAAGGAAAATCCACACCCCATTCCTATAAGGCCTTTACCTCCATCTACAAAGTAGTCTTCTTTTGAACTGGCATGTGATTCAGCCCCAAAATTCTTTTTCCTAGGCCAGTGACATCCAAACTTTTCTGATCATGTGTCCCAATCAGTAAAAAATATGTAAGCATACATCCTCAAAATATATTAATATATTTGGGGTTTTTTTCTTCTTATGGCCACACCTGTATCATATGGAAATTCTTGGGCTAAGGTCAAATCTGAGCTGCAGCTGCCACCATATGCCACAGCAACATTGAATCCGAGCTGCATCTGTGACCTATACTGCAGCTTGCAGCAACGCCAGACCCTTAACCTGCTGAGAGAGGCCAGGGGTCAAACCTGCAATCTCAAAGATAATAGTCAGGTTCCTAACACACTGAGCCACATGGAAATTCCCAACTGGTGTTTTTAAGCCTCTAAAACACAAGTTCCCATTTTGGCTTAGCAGAAATGAACTCGACTAATATCCTTGAGGATGCAGGTTCAATCCCTGGCCCTGCTCAGCAGGTTAAGGATCCAACATTGCCCATGAGCTATGGGGCAGGTCGCAGATGCAGCTCAGATCTGGTGCTGCTGTGGCTATGGTGTAGGCTGGCAGCTGTAGCTTCAATTCAACCCCTAGCCCAAGAACTTCCATATGCTGCAAGTGAGGCCCTAAAAACAAAAAAATTAAACCCATAAAACTATGTTCCCTAGTACATCCCAGTAAATGTCCTTGGACCTTAGCCATCTGTATCAGCTCAGGCAAAGAGAAGGACGCTAAAGACCAAATATGCATTCCCCTAAAGACCAAATATGTCCTCTACATAAGCATAATATTAATAAAATCTTAAGTTGAGAAATACAGCATGGAAGACTACACATAAGTCATATATTTATATATGATCTATCTTCTTTTCTATACATGGGCAGTCCTCTGACAGATCCTAGTTTAAGCCAAATATGCTGTTCCTTAATCAAAAACACTGTTAATCAAGTATACAAGCTATATAAAATCTTTCTTAGGTATATATTAATTAATTAAATTGGACACAACTGTAGCCAATCGTAAAACACTGTATTGTATCAGATTATCTTTGAGTTCCACAACACACTCCTCAAATTTCCTGGCTTTCTTCTTTGTAATTTCTATATTAACTTTGCTATAAAATATCAAAGAAAAAAAACACACTGTTACCAGGATAACAGAATACTGAAGCCTAAGGAAGATTTTACAAACACATTTAAAAACACTTAAGAATACTAACTGCTCTCTGAAAAAGTGGCCCAGGGAAAGACATTGCTTTTCCTTTCTTGTTGCCAATTTCCCTGTCATACATCTAAAGCATTAAAGATGAAGCTGCCCTCATTCCTGCTCCCTGGGAAAGAAAAAAAAAAAAAAAAAACCACAAAGAGAAAAAAAAAGACATTTCTGAGTTACTATCTCATCAAGACTAGCAACATCTTAACAATAAGGAATCTATCCCCTTTTTATTACATGGTTATTTCACATTGTCTTAAGACTCAAAGCTCTGGCCAAGATGATGACCAAATTAAAGAAACCGGCCCCCATGAATTTATTTCCCTTCCCACTCATTAAATTTCCCTGTTTCCTCCCTCCTTTAAAGATGATCCAAGGTAACTAAGTGCTCTAATAAAAATTATTTTTTTAGGAGTTCCTGTCGTGGCGCAGTGGTTAACGAATCCGACTAGGAACCATGAGGTTGCAGGTTCAGTCCCTGCCCTTGCTCAGTGGGTTAACGATCCGGCGTTGCCGTGAGCTGTGGTGTAGGTTGCAGACGCGGCTCGGATCCCGAGTTGCTGTGGCTCTGGCGTAGGCCAGTGGCTACAGCTCCGATTCGACCCCTAGCCTGGGAACCTCCATATGCCGCAGGAGCGGCCCAAGAAATAGCAACAACAACAACAACAACAAAAAAGAGACAAAAAGACAAAAAAAAATTATTTTTTTAAATGTATTACTGGCTTTTACTTCAATGAAGTTGCCTAACCATACATGATTATCTCTTTTCTTCCAAATTCCTGTTGAAACAAGAGAAAAAAGTTTAAAACTAAATTAAAAACATAATCACACTAGAAAACAAAAAAAGGTGCCATTTGCATTTAGAGTTTTAAAAAACTCTAGATCTACAGTTGTCAAACTTTAGCATGCATCAAAATCACCTAGAGGGCTGGTTAAAACACAGACCATAGAACTCCATCTTCAGGGTTTCTGAGTCAGTAGGTCTAAGGTAGGACTCAAGATTTTGTATGAGGTGATGCTCATTCTACTGGTCTGAAGACATTATAAGAACCACCATGCTAAGTAAATACGGATCATTAAAAGGAACATCCCCAGAGAGAGTCAAACGAACAGTACAGCTTTTTTTGTTTTTAAGTAGACAGGAATAGCAATTGGAAAATAAGAAAACAAGAGTTCCCGCCGTGGCACAGCGGAAACGAATCGGACTGGGAAACATGGGGTTGCAGGTTCGATCCCTGGCCTCGCTCAGTGGGTTAAGGATCCAGCATTGCTGTGAGCTGTGATGTAGGTCACAGATGTGGCTTGGATCTAGAATTGCTGTGGCTCTGGTATGGGCCAGCAGCAACAGCTCCAATTAGACCCCTAGCCTGGGAACCTCCATATGCCGCAATGCGGCCCTAAAAGGACGAAAGACAAAAAAAAAAAAAAAAAGTAAGAAAATCGTCCTGGAAAACTAGAAAAAAATATAGTTACTTTATTTTTAAAAAAATCAAAAAGGCTAAATAACAACTACAACACAATATAGAAGTGTGGAAAATAGTCTAAGACATCTTTCAAAACACAGAGCAAAAGACAGATGGAAAACACAAGAGAAAAATTAAAAAGTATAAAGGATCAATATCTACCTAATAAGTTTCTGGAGAAAGAACAAACACATCACAAAAAGTAATCAATGAAGAAAGTTTCCCCAAGCTGAAAAGGACTCAAGCTTTGTACTGCTTGGCCAATTTCCAAACAGGAAAAAATTTAAAGCCAACAACCAGACACTTATTTGTGACATTTCTAAACTTAAAAGACATAAAGAATACTCTAAGAGCTTTGAAGGGGGAAAACACAGGTTTTTACAAAGCAATATAAATCAGACTAGCATCAGAAATCTCATTGGCATGCCAAAAGAAAATGGAAAACCTTGTTTTCAAGGTTCAAAAAGGAAATTATTTTGAACCTGGAATTCTACATCTAGTTAAACTATCAAATATGAGGGCAAAATAAAAACATCTTTGGAAATCCAAGAACTAAGAAAACTGATTTTATGTATTAGTTTCCTACTTCTACTATAAGAAATTATCACAGAAGTTCGAAATGGGTTTCAATGAGGTAAAATTAAGGTGCTGGCAAGATTACATACCTTTTGAAGGCTCTAGGGAAGAATCTATTTCCTTGTCTTTCCCAGCTTCTAAGAGGCTCCCTGAATTCTTTGACCAGTAAGTGGTCCCCTTCCATTTTCATCATTATAATTAAATATAATCAGTACTTATGGTAGGTTTTTGAGTTCCTTAAAGACATGCAAATGAGCAGAGCTACACTGTATAGCTCCCCCCTAGAGTAAATGAGAAACATTAGTATGCTCTTAAGTACTGCCTTAAACACATTTTAATAAATTCATATTTCTATTAAAAAACACCTACCGAATCATTTGCTGCTAGTGCAAGTGCAAGGTTCACTGTAAAAAAAAAAAAAAAAAAGTAATTAAATTTAGTAACTTTCCTTCTACTACTAAAATTCATTTTACCTTTTAATATTTTTAATATAATAAGCAAAGCACAGAAATTTTAATACATCTCTGTTATAAAAAAATAAGTACTTGGAGAGAATAAAGGAAGTAAAAAAGATAAAAAAGAAAGTAATATTTCAACATAAGCAAGAGATGCCTGCTCCAAAATTAGCATTTTAAATAATCCACTTATCTTCTGTGTTTCAGTAATCCATCTAGCTTTTTTTTTAATGATGCTAATGGTATATATCATTCAATTATTTTCAAAAACATATTTTGCAGAATAATTATCTTTTTAATGAACAGATATTATCCTATTTTTTTAAAATAAATCCTAGTCATGCCAGAATTTCAAATATCTAACTCACATATAGGAAAGGCTGGGTTAGTGAGCAGAGGGAAGGGAAGAAGGTAAAAGGTAAGGAATTAAAACATGTTCCCAAAATTGCCTATTGCCAATGAATCCCAAAGACATAAAGGAGGAAAACAGTAGTCCCCAAAACCTTTAGCCCAGCAATAGGGATATGCTACGTCTGAGACGGAAGAGCAGTCTGAAAGCAGCAATTCCCAGTAAACAGACCCTCATACTGTGGATCACATTTCCATATAGAACAATGTTATAAATGGTGCTGAGACAGTTTCCCTTAAGTATCTAACAGTATAAACTTTCAACTCAGGACTGATTCAAATCCCCGTTCCACCACTCTACGGTGTAATCTTTTTTCTTTTGTCTTTTTTTTTTTTTTTTAATCTTTTTTTTAGGGCTGCACCCTTGGCATATGGAAATTCCCAGGCTAGGGGTCAAATCAGAGTTGTAATCGCTAGCCTACGCCACAGCAATGCCAGAGCCAAATCCAAGCTGAGTCTGCAACCTACACCACAGCACACGGCAATGCAGGATCCTTAACCCACCAAGCAAGGCCAGGGATGGAACCTGCCTCCTCATGGATACCAGTCAGATTCATTTCCACTGAGCCATGACAGGAACTCTAATATTTTGTAATCTTAAATAGAATATTTTACCCCAAGTCTGTTTCCTCCTCTACAAAATGAGGTCTGATATTACAATTGTGTTGAGAATTAAATCAAATACTATATGTAAAGTATTTAGCCTAGGGCATGGCATTTGATAAGTTACTTTTTATAAATTATAAAATAATTCTGAATTTCAGGTATATCATAGGTTAAATATAATCCAACTTTTAAGCAGAAACATTTAGAGAGTAATTCATTTTAGTACTAGCATCTTCCTGTATTTCCACAATAAAATCACAGGGCATGTCTGTATTAATCAAATGTCATCACTCTAATTCAAAATATCTCTAGCACACATACTCAAATGGGAAGTATTTTGAGATAGTTTGGAATAAGAATAAATACAATACTAACAGAGTTACACAGAAACAATCTATTTCTAAGGCTTATATATGCAGATAGAGATTTATGAAAAGGTATAGGCCAATTTTGGGGACACATGGTATGATGTTAACGAAGAAAAAAGCAAGAAAGGACATTTACTGAAGTGCACAGTATGTGACACACACCATTCATCTCATATATTTTCCTATTAAAACGCTATCACATTTCATGGTAATAGATGATCTCACAACCAAAAACAATAAACAATGTGTTTGGAGTTCCCATCGTGGCACAGTGGAAACGAATCTAACTAGGTTGCAGGTTTGATCCCTGGCCTCACTCAGTGGGTTGGGGATCCAGCGTTGCTGTGAGCTGTGGTGTAGGTCGCAGACACAGCTTGGATCCCGCGTTGCTGTGGCTCTGGCATTGGCCAGCAGCTATAGCTCCAATTGGACCCTTAGCCTGGGATCCTCCATATGCTGTGGGCGTGGCCCCAAAAAGACAAAAGACAAATAAATAAATAAACAAACAAACAATGTGTTTTAAACAAGTGCTAGCCTACAGACCCAACAAATTATATTGCACAAAACCCAAAGAATTTATGGCCATTATCATGAAAATACCATTCATCTTTAATCAGTCTGAGTAATCACAGATCATGCAAAAGGACTCATACAACGAAAAAAAGGTAAATGTACTTTGAATTTTCAAAACAAAAGCAGAGGTGAAAAAAAAAAAAGCAGAGGTAGATTCCTATAAGGGAAATAAATATAATACTAACAGAGTTCTAGAACCAAAAGCTAAGAGCTTCTAAATTAAAAAATATATATATCAAACAGATGAATTATAAGTCCTTAGGAAGGAAAGTAAAAATGTGTAGGATATAGTACAAATTCATTAAGAACAATCACTAATCATTTTTGATTATACTGGATCTATCAAATAGTGTATTAGAGGTCTATCATAATTATAATACTTGGTAAATCTTAATTTCTTCAAAACATCTGAAAAACTCTTCCACAGTAACATTCAGGTCAAAATGGGGGGAAAAAATGAGCTAATAACACTATATAGTTGGATTTGGAGTTTGTTGGACAACTATAAAACTGCTGTACCCAGGCATTACCAAATATAGCTTTGAGTCAAGACACAAAGGGAAAAGTCACAGAACTCTGGACCTAGCCCTTCCTTATTTCAAAATGTCATTGGTTTCGATGGAACTAAAGAATATTAAGGTACATACATGACCCAACTTTAGGTTAATATCTGAGAAAAAAAGAATTTTTAAGATCTTAGTGGGGAGGGGCAAGACAGGATAGGGAATTAAGAGGTATAAACTACCATGCATAAAATAACTAAGCTAGGGAGTTCCCTCCATGGCTCAGCGGTTAACGATCCCAACTAGGATCCATGAGGATGAGGGTTTGATCTGGCGTTGCCATGAGTTGTGGTGTAGGTCCCAGACGTGGCTTGGATGTGGTGTTGCTGTGGCTGTGGCGTAGGCCTGCAGTGGCAGCTCCAATTCAACCCCTAGCCTGGGAACTTCCATATGCTGTGGGTGTGGCCCTAAAAAGCAAAAAATTAAAATAAAAAATAAAATAACTAAGCTATAAGGACATACTGTGCAACACAAGAAATAGATCCAATATTTTATAAGTATAAATGGGATATAACCTTCAAAAATTGTGATTCACTGTATTGTAGTGCACCTGAAACCTAAATAACACTGTACATCACCTACCCCCAATTTAAAAAAAAAAAAAAAAAACGCAGAGGAGGTTCCGCTGGGTGTAATTGGATCAGCAGTGTCTCTGAAGCACTAGAGGTAGGTTCGAGCCCCAGCCTCGCACAGTGGGTTAAGGATCTGGCATTGCTGCAGCTTCTGTGTAGCTCCCTGGCCCAGGAACCCCATGTGCCTTGGGGTGGCAAAAAAAGAAAAAAAAAATGCAGAAATTGGAGTCAAAAGCCAAAAATAAATAAATAAATATATAAATACCTAAGAGATCTTAACAGTCCAGAACTATGCCAAAACTAACAAAATGAAACATAATAAGGATAATTATTTTTTAAAATAAACCACAAAAAAAAAGGATAGGCTGGATAAGATCTGATTTAGTAGACATTCCGATTAATATGACTGAAAAAAAAAATTTATTTTTTTTTTTGCCGCATCCATGGCATGTGGAAGTTCCTGGGCCAGGGATCCAACCCACACCACAGCATTGACCCTTGCTACTTCAGTGACAATGTCCTGTCCTTAACCTGCTGCACCACAAGAGAACTCCATGACTTAACATTTAAAATGAGGCCACAATAAAATATGAGAGCTTTATGACTCCAAATTAACCACACAAGTTGTCATTGTTGAGCTGAACAGTGAGGAGGGGAGTTGCCCTTCTACATTATTACACTGAGTTTTTTAGAAATAAAAAGTTTCTTTTGAAAAAATTTGGGAATATCTGGTTATTAGTTATTAGTCTTGGATGGTAACACTTCTATTTCTGGTGATACTTCTTTTGCCGGTACTGAAAGCAGCACTTTAGTCACCATGAAATCTATAATCAATTTTAAGAAGCCACCAAAAATTGTCTGTTCCTGTATATTAATATAAAACAGATAAAGATTAAAACATACTTTAAATAAGTAAAATATTTTCAAATATTAGATCATTGTTGACTTTATAATGCTGAAAATTATGGTTAAATGAAAAAAGGTCCCAATAATGTAAACAATCTCATCACAGCTACTTAGGTACATGTATACTGAGAAAGACTGGAAAAGAACATCAAATAACAGAAATAAATTTAGTATTAGGCTGAATGTTTTAAAAATAAGGGCAACCAAATACTGAGTACTTACTATGTAGAAGACACTGGGTTAAACGGTTAGCTTGTTTAATTTGAATAACCACCTTATGAAAAAGATTATCATCATTGCCATTTTACAATTAAGTAAACTGAAGATCTGATGGGCAGCCTGACCACCTTTTCCTCAGTTAAGGAGTCAAAGACCGGGTGATACACCTAGTTTTGTCTAACCCCAAAATCTGAGTTCCTAAATACTACCAACTCCTCATACTAAGGAACCAGCTATTAGGAACTTCACAAATACTTTTTTAAAAACAAAACTATAATGTTAATATTGTGCACTTGCCAACTGGCATCAAATCATACTCAAGATGAGAATTAATATCCTATAATACCTGCCGTGGTAGACTTCCCAACTCCACCCTTTCCAGAAGCCACAACTATAACTTGTTTAACACCTTCTATTGGTTTCTGCTTTGGAAGTCCTCGGGTCATGATTTGTGTTCTTCTCTCTTTTAGGGTTTCACTTTCACCGCCAGATAACTTAAGAAGAAAAAAAAAGTTTTAAAATAAGCCATCTTCATTATCACCCTATAAAAGTAAAAACAATTCATAATTTATGACTAGGAGGGCTTTCTTTTCTAATTCTGCTCATCTCCACTAGGAAGACTTTAGTGTCATTTACCTATTGTTATCGATCACAATTGCAGTCACACTAAGTTGAAATTTATTTGCCAGGATATGATGACGTTAAAAATGGGAAGTAAATAAATTGCCTCTTCAAGGAGTTAAATCCACGTGTTCTCCCCCTCTTTTAACCTATTTTCTAAATAAACCAACACTAAAAAAGCACGTACAAGTCACACATCCATATTTCAACCAACTATTTCATGCCCCTCTATGTCTTAGCCTGGTCCTACTAGGCGCTTCCCTGTCATGTGGGTACGTCCAGATAACTGCAGTCTCACTCAGCTGCCAAGTGGGCAGGGGCCCACGAAGGACCAAAGCGAGTCCTAGATAAGAGGCAATTACAGAGTACCTGCCGACCGGCATCTCCGACCCTCCCGCCTCCCCCTGCGCCGCAGCACCACGGACCTGGCGCCGACACACCAACACTCGGCTTCCCCCACGCGGGGCAAAGGTCCCGCAGCCACTCCGAAACGACACCCCACCACAGAGCAGCAAACGCTGCCAAGCCCCCATGGCGCGGAATGCAGCCCTGCGCCCAACCCGGAAATCGTCGCGGTTGGCGCTGGGTGATGACGTCACACGAAAACGCTTTTCTTCCCCTAGCGACTAGTGTTGAGTTTCTTTAGCCTGGGAACACAACTACGCCCCTGTAGCCGTGGAAACCTTTTACAGCGTTTTACCAAATGGTTGGAAAGCATTTTCACATACCTCTAATTTGGTCCTTACATAAGTTTAGGAGTAGGTAGGTAGAAGACTTACTAGGATCCTCTTTTCATAGAGAGGAAAGCAGATTATCAAAGTTTAGAAAACTGACACAACTGAGAAGAAGGAAATGGTGAAGGTTAAAAATGACTCCAGGTATATATCACAGCGGAGAATATAGTCACTTAAGTACTCCCACTGCTAAGGATTTTATATTTTTCCCCCGAGTGGTCTACAATAATAGTCTGCTTTGTGTTGATACTTCGTGATGTGTGGCTGGTAAATCCCTGAAAGAAAAGTCTGGGTTCTTTGCTAAGCCCAAAAAAGGTTTAGCTGCATCAGAAAGCGGGAGTAATGGAACAGATTTCATTCAAGAAGCAACTTAAGTGAGACAAAGCTTGAGGAAGGAGGTGGGATTCATCCTGGTAAAAGCAAGTACATATCTCCACATTCAAAGTAGATGATGTGTACATGTACACAATGGAATATTACTCAGCCATTACAAGGAACGAAATAACGGCATTTTTAGCAACATGGATCAGTCTAGAAATGATCATGCTAATTGAAGTCAGTCAGACAATGAGACACCAACATCAAATGCTATCACTTACATGTGGAATCTGAAAAAAGGACACAATGAACTTCTTTGCAGAACAATGACTCACAGACTTTGAAAACTTACGGTTTCAAAAGAGAGAGGCTGGGGGTGGGAGGATGCACTGGGGCTTTGGGATAGAAATGCTATAAAATTGGGTTGTGATGATCACTGTACAACTATAAATGTAACAAATTCATTGAGTAATATAAAAATTAATTTTAAAAAAGTAGATGAGAGTTTGGGATGGAAATGCTATAATTTAGTTGTGATGATCATTGTACAACTATAAATGTAATAAAATTCATTGAGTAATTTTAAAAAAAAGCAAAGTAGATGAGAGTGAAGGAAATCGCTTTAGGAGAGAGAAAGCTGGAAAGCTGATACAGGAATCCAGACCCAGCAAAAGAATCATTTAGGGTATAGGGTGATTTACTCTAACATATTTTCCATAATATTTTCTGAGTTTAATTTTTATTTATTTGCTTCTTATCTTTACAAATTTAGTTGTATAATCACTCAGTTATTTTGTTTTAATCTGATCTTTAATTTCCTTAGCATTAATACAGGTATAACATAACAACCTAAAAGACTACTGTAAGAATTAAATGACATATTACCAGCAAAGTACATTCAACTTAGTAAGCTCCAAAAAAAATTCAATTCCTTGCTTTTTTCCCCCAGACTAACAAGCATATTACTTCATTCGACTTTCTTTATCTTACACTAGGTATGGCATTCTTAGCTTACTGCTTTATATTACTTTCTTATTTTATTATTTTGTGATATGTTTTCAGTTAACTTAATCAATTTTAAATTTGTATCTGCTCAATATTTGTAAGTTAAAAGCCAGTTGAATATGGGGAATAGCTGTCAGAATAATCCATTTACTAAACAAGAAATGCTAAATGTCTGTTTCTCTCCAGGTGGCTTTGCAAGTTCTTCCAGACTTCTAATGAAAATTCATTCATTTAACAAATATTTATTGAGCAATTACTATGCACCAAGCACTAACCTTTAGGGTTTTCAACCTTAAACAAAACATAATCTCTCCACTCAAGGACTAAACAATCCAGTGCAAGAGACAGAGTAAGTTAACAAATAATTACACTATGGTATAATAACTATAGGAAAAAAATCTCTGAGTGATACAGAAGTATAAAAGAGGAGGATGGAATTTAATCAGAATGCTTCTGAATAGGGTAACATCTAAGCTTAATCCTGAAGTATATAAGACTCAGTAGGAAGAATGGCTGGTTACAGAGTTATTGTGCAGAGGTGAGAATGAACGGCTAGGAATTGCAAATAATCTGTGGCTTGAGGATAGACCATGAAGTGCAAGACTGAAGGAGATGAGAATTAGAGGTTGGCAAGGTGAAGGTTGCCTAGGTCATGAAAGGCTTTATACATCATGCAAAGGGATGTGGACTTTACTCTGAGGGAACCATAGAAGGCTTTTAAGCAAAAAGTGACATGATGGGATTTGTGTTTTAGAAATACCACTATGATTGCCAGGCAGAAAATGGATGGGAGGTGCCAGATCAGAGGCAGGGAGACTGGAGGTTAGAGAGGTTATTGCAGTAATCCCAAAGAGAGGTCAGAAGCTTGACTTCACATCTCTAAATTTCCCTTTGCTTATCTATGAAACAGATAATACCTATTTGTAGGGCTGTTACGAGGTTGAATTTAAAACAATACACATAGAATGCCTATCACACAGTACCCATATTCAATAAATGTTAGTTATTGTCATGCTTATTGGTTTTATAGAGGCTTATGACATGGGCAAGTAGATGAACAGTACTGACACTCTGAGAGAGAACATAAGGGGAAGAACAAGTGAAACCAATGTTTGTAGAATGAATGAATGCATGGTTAATTTGATTTACCTTTCAGCACATTAGGAGATCAAGAAAGTAATAGAGCTATCCATTGGTTCTTCTTCAACAACTACCACAAATCACCCTCAAATCAATGGCCCCTTCTCAAAAAAGTATTCTCTCTGCAATTCCCTGGTGGCTCAGCAGGTTAAGGATCCGGCGTTGTCACTGCTGTGGCTCAGATCACTTCTGTGACATGGTCCTGGCCCCAGAACTTCCACATGCCACAGGTGCAGCCAAAACAAAAAGAGTATTCTCCCTTAGTTCCCAAGAATTGCTATGTCATTTGAATCCTTCTCCATGGTCACTAACTGGATTAAAGATTGACATACAACCAAAATTGGGCCAACCATATTCTTTCCCCAGAGAACTTAAAAAATAAGAGATGCTACACAACCTTAGTTTGCATTTGAACTGAGAAGGCTAAGATGACAATTTTCTGCTTTAAGCATGGAGAAGCAGCAAAAGCCAATGCCAAGAAGGAAAAGTAAAACAGACTGTAAGAGATCATATCCAGAGAAGGAAGGGAGAACAGCTATACTGGTCCATAACAGCTTTCCAGTTTCTGTTTCTTATCCACACTGAAGGTCAGCTATACTTCCTATCATTAGGTCCATGACGTACATTTATAACCATCCAACAAATTCTTCCTTGGCCTAATTTGGGTGGGTTTTGGTTGTGCTTGTAATTATGGTGAAATACAGTTTGTAATATCAAGGATTTCCCCCCCTGTAATTCCTTGTATCTCTTTTAGCCCTTCCCCATTTGGACAAACTATATGATGTTGTCTTATGACAGCTGGAGGGGTGGCTGTCATCTTGTGAACATGGAAGCACAACAGTGACAAACACAATGACAAAAACCAACAGCTGAGGGTTACAAAGTGGAAGTATGGCAGGAAGATGAATTCCTGATTATATAGTTAAACTGCTAGGCCAGTCCTAGCCTCTGTCTCCAGGCCTCTTGTCATGTGAGATGATTGATTTTTTAAAACAGTGTTGGATAGGATTTCTTTTATTTGAAGCTAAAATAATCTGTGCCTATTATAGCTCCCGAGAAGGAACCTCATACACTTTTAACTACCTCTCCCCTGTTCTCCAAAGTTTCAGCCCCAGTGAGGAGGAGGAACAACAGAGCCCAAAATCAGTTTGGGGGATATGAGAACAGAAAAATCAATGCCCTCATTCCCAAAAAGATCTTAGTGTAGTGGCAGGACCACAGAATAAAAATAGTTTGGGATTATGTTTAGGTGAATAGCCTAAGGCAGCCTCCAGGGTTTGCCCCCTGAAAGAGCCATGGGGGTGGCTGAGAGAAAGCTGATCCTTAAAAAGAGCTTAAGTTTGAGAAAATGGTAAAACTTGACAATAACCTGCATGGTTAAATATGGGACATCTTAATGGATGCTGGTATGGATAAAGACCTTGAGGATTAAATTCACATCACCATGGGGACATCTGGGCACTACACAGACACAATCCTGGTGTCTATGGTGCTATCTGTACATAGCAAGATTAAGTTTCTACCACTCTGAGAGAATTTTACAAATAGTGATCAAAACACCCTTCACCACAGCCGCAGCAATGTGAGATCCGAGCTGCATCTGCGACCTACAGCACAGCTCACAGCAACGCCGGATCCTTAACCCACTGAGCAAGGCCAGGGATTGAACCCACAACCTCATGGTTCCTAGTCAGATTCATTAACCACTGAGCCACGATGGGAACTTCAGAGAGGATTCTTTTGAATGTCTCCTATGTGTAAGGTAATCTCTTACAGTGGTTTCTAGAAAGGGAATATATGTACCTGCTAGATTACCCTCCCTCAAAAAAAAAGTATATATATTATATGCTCCTTACATGACCAAGAACTCACTGAAAGTTCAGATTCCACACAAATGAGGAAGCTGCCTTATTCCCTGCCCATACGTCTCAAGACCTGCCTCAGTGCTTCACTCCTTTGCCCAACTCACTAAAGGAGATGTGGACAGTTTCCAGTCTCTGTTGAATATTCTAAATAAAGCTCAAAAACTAGTGCTAGTTCCTTGAGTTTAAGGTGACTATCTCCTGTCATCCTGTTCAAAGGGCTCACTGAGATGAAAACCTCACCCCATCTATGGACTTATATAAATGACAACTCCATTAATTGACCCTATTTTGCCCCATACTATGATTTGTTTCCAATTCTCTCTACTCATGACTAAGCATGAAACTGGCTTTTATAGACATCTAATACAAATGTTCACATTAAAATATAGAGTAATTCTGCTTAGAAGAATAGCCAGTCTCTCTGTAGGGAATTTGGTCTAGAAAGTTTGTGGATTTTTCTCACAGCAAAGACTTTGCTGGCCATTTAGTACCTTAGCTCACATAAAGCCATCCTGTTAAAGAATCTCCTCATTCTAACTTTTTAAAATTACACAAAGCAAATGTATGTACAGGTTTCCCCTACTCTCTGAAAGTAGAGTGAGCGTTCTTATGAAAACTTTTGTAAGCTGAAATGGTTTAAGGCAAAGAAGAATGATCTTAGGACACATGGTACTAACAGCCTCACAAAATAAATTGAGATAGGCACGGAAAGCTGTGGTGGCTGGATGCTGAGTTGCTGGGTGTAGTCCCTGGGGAAGGAGCTTGGGTGCTAACCGTGTTGCTCCAGGGGCACTGCCTCTATAGCCACTCACTGTAAAACAAATGCTGAACACTATTTTCACTTTTCACCTTTTTTCGTAAAAGCAAAAATCCCCTTCTGATTTCTTTCATTTAGGGGAAAATAGGTACTAAGATCTTTCACAAAAGCAAAGTGGCATAAAACAAACTTTCCAAAGAGGGAGGATAGCTACATATTCTTAGAGTGGATAGGCTTCAGAGACTGTGCCTCCAAATGACTGAAAATCCACTTCTAGAAAGAGACAGGATGGGTTTCTAAATGCCAATATCCAAAGCTGGAGGAATCATGGGTGATCTGACATTTGAATTTCTGATTTATAAGATTAAACTGAATCCTTGGACAAAGGTCAAGAGCTCATGCTTAAAGCTTCAAAGAAGATCCTATCCTGAAATAGAAGCCACACTATCAGAATTCAGAAAAAGTTTGTCACCTCAGGCAAATACTCGCTACACCCAAGGCCTTAGTATTCCCAGGGTTTTGCCTTTTGTTTCATTTTCTCCAAGGCTTGACTAAACCTGTGTCTTTTCAGCCAAGTCCTTCCTACCCGTCAGTTCTATACTGGAGATGAGAAGACATAAGTTTATACAAGACTTTGCTAAAACCTTACTTCATTCCGTATTCAGAAGGGAATTTTCCTGTGCAGTTTAAAGAACATCCCAAGGACAATGACAAAGCAGGGCCCTGTCAAGACACCAAACCTTCACTTCAGCTAAGTTTTATTTTTTTCAGGAAAAAGGAAACAATGTAGATTTTTGTCTGTTTCAAGCTGCTACCACTATGTAAGAATGTACTCTATAATCACTTAGGCTATATAATAGTTTCCTCTACTTGGCATTGCAAAACCAAATCCCATCAATTCATTTACCAACTACTTAGGATTTATTAACCATAGATATTATACATGATATGTCACGAATACTATAGGCACAAAATTTATTAAATCCATTTATAAAATGAAAAATTCCTATCAAATCACTCTATGTATAGCCTGATTTAGAGCAATAGAGCAGAAATATCAACATAAAGGATTATAATATTAAACTGCTCTAGATTAAACTGGCTAACCTAACAGTATAAAGTTTGGTAGTTCCTGTGATAACCAACCCAACAAGCATCCATGACGATGCGGGTTTGATCCCTGGCCCTGCTCAGTGGGTTAAGTTGCAGAGGCTGCTTGGATCCCACACTGCTGTGTCAGTGGCATAGGCCAGCAGCTGCAGCACCAATTCTACCCCTAGCCAGGGAACTTCCATATGCCGCAGGTGCAGCCCTAAAAAGCAAATAAATAAATAAATAAATTTAAAAATAAAAGTATAAACTTTATCTTTGTCTTCAGCTTTCCACACAACTCTTGAGCTGCTGAAAGTGCTCCAATTCACACCAGCCAAACTTACAGGCAGTATTTGGGTCCATTTTCCAAGATATCTTCTTACGCAGCTTAAAAATAATAAAATAGGATTTTCCTGACCTCATTCAGGCTAATGAATTTATTCTCAATCCGATTAGAGGCCACCCACTAACCATAATTCATCAGTCTAAACACTATTGAAGTGATGATTACTAATCTCTCCCATTTTAGGCTTTTCCAGTCTTTACTACTCTTTAAAACAGATAAAAATGTTTTACACAGAAAAAGTTCATTTTGTGCATAACTCTTCTAACTTATTTATCAGAGGTGTTTTGACTGTTAGGAATACAAAAAGTGCTTTAAATTACCTGATGAAGTTTTGTCAATTATGCAAAGTCAACAACTTGTTACATTAATGCCACATTGAATCTCTTTGGTAAATGTCTAACCAAGTCCAAGAATTGCTACTTTATTTAACTCAAGCTATTTTTGTGGGGGAACATGCTGGCATGTGCTGTTGAGAAGGCCATTTTTCTAATAAATATAATTTACCAATACAACAAAATCAACACCATTTGCTGATGAAATACACTATTTGCTGATAAAACATAGATATATGTGAGTTGTATTCCTCTCTCAACATTTTTCTGAACTGCAACTCTTACCACTTTTCCAGGGTCTGATGTAGGCTATGTCATATCATAGCTGACAGTACTGGAGAAAGAGCAGAATGACAGAAGAAGAAAAAATATGCATGGTAGTTTATTACTTATTTGTTTGAGACATTATATTGCTAACTTGAAAACTCTTAAGCCATTCCCACAAATTCCTTCTGGATCATAGAATTAATTGAATATGATTTCTTAGTGGGCATCTCTCTGTAGCTTATGTCATATGTCAAATTAATTGGTTCTTTTCTAACAGACTCTAAGAGAGCCCCCAGTGATCCTTGTCGGCATTCACCCCCTTGTGTAATCCCCTCCACTTGAGTGTGAACAGGACATGTCACTTGTGCTGTGGATACAATCTGTTGGATGCCACTTCTGTGATTACATTACATTAGATTGTAACTTCTGGCTTTCTAGACCTCCTGGCTGGCTTTTATAAAACAAGCTACCATGTCCTGAACTGCCTATGGAGAAGGCCATGTGGCAGGGAACAGGTGACAGCCAGCAAAGAACTATGGTTCTCAGGAAAACAGCCTACAAGGACATGAATTTTGCCAACAACCACAAGACTAGAAGAGTTGCTCCTTTACAGTTGAGCTTTCAAATGAGACTCAAGCCCTGGCTGACCCTGTGATTGCAGCCTTGTGAGGGATCATGAAACAAAGGACTCAGTTATATTGTGCACGGATTTCTGACCCACAGAAACTGTGAGATAGGAAATGTGTTGTTTTAACAAGCTATGATAGAAAAAATAAAAATAATTTAAAAAAAAGAAATGTTGTTTTAAGCCATCAAGTTCATGGTAGTTGTCTATGCAGCAATAGATAACATACTACTCAGTAACTCAGATTTCAATAAGAGTATAGTCAAAGTGTGACAGAATGGCCACCATTAACAAGTCAACAAATAAATGCTGGAGAGGATGTGGAGAAAAGAGTACCCCCCTGCACTGTTGGTGGGAATGTAAATTGGTACAACCACTATGGAAAAAAGTATGGCGGTATCTCAGAAAACTAACTAGAGAACTACCATATGACCCAGCAATCCCACTCTTGGGCATATATCCGAACAAAACTTTCATTGAAAAAGATACATGCACCCGCTTGTTCACTGCATTAGTATTCACAATAGCTAAGACATGGAAACAACCTAAATGTCCATTGACAGATGATTGGATTAAGAAGATGTGGTATATATACACAATGGAATACTACTCAGCCATAAAAATAATGAAATAATGCCATTTGCAGTGACATGGATGGAACTAGAGACTCTCATACTGAGCAAAGTAAGTCAAGACAGAAAGGCAAATACCACATGATATCACTTATATCTGGAATCTAATATATGGCACAAATGAACCTTTCCACAGAAAAGAAACTCATGGATTTGGAGAAGAGACTTGTGGTTGCCAGGGGGGAGGGGGAGGGAGTGGGATGGACTGGGAGTCTGAGGTTAATAGATGCAGACTATTGCCTTTGGAGTAGATAAGCAATGAGATTCTGCTGTACAGCACAGGGAATATATCTAGTCACTTATGATGGAACATGATGGAGGATAATGTGAGAAAAAGAATATATATATATATATATGTGTGTGTGTGTGTGTGACTGGGTCACTTTGCTGTACAGTAGAAATTGACAGAACACTAAACCAACTATAATAGAAAAAATAAAAATCATTTTAAAAATATTTAGGAGTTCCTGTTGTGGCTCAGCAGTCAATGAACCTGACTAGGAACCATGAGGTTGTGAGTTCGATCCCTGGCCTCACTCAGTGGGTTAAGGGATCCTGCACTGCTGTGGCTGTGGTGTAGGGCGGCAGCTACAGTTCCAATTCGACCCCTAGCCTGGGAACCTTCATATGCCATGGGTTCGATTCTAAAAAAAAAAAAGCAAAAAAAAATTTAGAGAAAGAATTATGGGGAGTTCTTGTCGTGGCTCGGTGATTAACGAATCCGACTAGGAACCATGAGGTTGCAAGTTCAATCCCTGGCCTTGCTCAGTGGGTTAAGGATCTGGCATTGCCGAGAGCTGTGGTGTAGGTCGCAGATGAGGCTCAGATCCCGTGTTGCTGTGGCTCTGGTGTAGGCTGGCAGCTACAGCTCCGATTGGACCCCTAGCCTGGGAACCTCCATATGCCGCGGGAGCAGCCCAAGAAATAGCAAAAAGACAAAAAAAAAAAAAAGAATATTAGTCAAAGTATGGATTATTACAGGCAATTTTTCCCTTTCTTGCTTTTTTGTCTTTTGGGGCTGTATCCACAGCATGTGAAAGTTCCCAGGCTACAGGTCAAATCAGAGCTGTAGCTGCCGGCCTACGTTATAGCCACAGCAATGCCAGATCTGAGCCTCCTCTACAAACTACACCTCAGCTCATGGCAACACCGAATCCTTAACCCACTGAGCAGGGCCAGAGATAGAACCTGCATCCTCATGGATACTAGTCGGATTCATCACTGCTGAGCCATGATGGGAACTCCTCAATTTCTTTTTTTTAAAATTGAAATATAATTGACATAAAAGGGCAATTCTTTTTTGCCATAAGAAAAAATACGCATATTTTGTTAAGAAATTAAACCCTTTGTGTATTTTGAAACTTTGTCAAGAGTTAAATGTTATTATTTGAGTATAATAATTTGTACATTTTTGTAATATTATCAAACTTCATAAAATAATATTATAACATTAGATTCTAGAGAATAGGGATATGTAAGCAGTGAAATGACTCTCTTTGTGTCACAAACCAAGTTCTGTTTTTCTTAGTAGCAAGTGAATTCACTTCATTTTTGTTTTCTTGGGTTTTTTTTTTTTTTTTTTTTTTTTTTTTTTGGCTACACCCATGGCATGTGGAAGTTCCCAGGCCAGGGACTGAACCCCCACCACAGCAATGACCTATTCCACTGCAGCAACAAGCCAGATCCTTAACCCAGTGCACCACAAGGGAACTCCTGAACTCATTTCCTAATGAAAAACTAGACAGTATTACAGTTCTACAATTCTGCTCTTCTCTCAATAATCAAATAGTCTTGCCTTCGGTTATGTGAGAAACTGGAGTTGTGGCACCATTCTCTCCATTAGCAGTTTGTCATCATTCTTCAATAATCTAATTAAACTGGACGAAGAAAGCAATTTTTGTACATAATGCATAAATAAAAAATAATACAGGAGTTCCTGTTGTGGCGCAGTGGTTAACGAATCTGACTAGGAACCATGAGGTTGCGGGTTTGATCCCTGGACTTTCTCAGTGGGTTAAGGATCTGGCATTGCCGTCAGCTGTGGTGTAGGTTACAGACACGGCTCGGATCCCTCGTTGCTGTGGCTCTGGCGTAGGACAGTGGCTACAGCTCCGAGTAGACCCCTAGCCTGGGAATCTCCATATGCCACAGGAGCGGCCGTAGAAAAGGCAAAAAGACAAATAATAATAATAATAATAATACAAACAAGAATTTTCCAGTGACACTCCAAATCACAGATAACTACATAGTTGTAAATCAGGTCAGCTTATGAAAGATGATTCAGCACACATGAACCATTCAACTAGTCATACTCACACATGTACAGTTATTTACACTCCAGGAAAAATATAATACATAGTGCTTATGAAGTCATTAGAAGCAACCCAAGGCAATGCTGCAGAGAATTCTGCAGTATTTACTCCTAAAACTATCTTCACAGAACCACTATTCGATCACAATCTATACAATTTTTATTGTTTACTGAATCATACGTTTGAAAGATTCTGAAGCATTTCCTTATGCATTATACTGTTCAGGTTTTAGAACAGCCATGAAGTTGGCAGCGAAGTTTTTATTAACACCATTTCTAGATAAGGAAATGCAGAGTCAGAAATGTTAGTTTGTTTCTTGTAGGGAAAAATTTTGAAAGTAAAATGGAAATACAGGAAATAAAGGTTATAAGAGCATTACCTTTAAGGAATATTGTCGAAAGCACCATCTCTGCAGGAAGAAATCTAAATTCCTATGCTTAATTCAGTAGGCATTTTCCACCTTTGACTTTATTTAGGCTTCATTAGCTTTAGTTATTTAGTATTTAGTATTTAGTATTTAGTAATGTATTTCAGAAATCCATAAACATGTTTAATGGCCTTCTCTGAACTGCATTGAAATTACATTTTAGTTTATATTGTATTCACATTTTCATTAAAATATTGTTTGTATCCCAATTATAATAGTTTATGATCCCCTTTGCCGTTTGTAAGTCCATCGATCCTTAAAATTATATCTCGAGTGGTACTTCTTCCATAAAGCCTCCTCTGACAATTTCATCAAGTATTGATCTTCACCTTCCTTAACAGTTGTTAACTTTTATTTAACAGAGCATGAATTTAAGGTGCAATTTGATTACATTCATTTTATATATTTAAATTAGCTAAGCTAGCCTGTTTCTGGTCTCTCTTGTACAACCTGCTTTCAATAGTGCCATAACACAGGCAGGTTTATTTAAAATGAAGCCCAATATTATTTCTATATGCATTCATAGCACTTTATCCTAAATTTTCTCCAACCTCAAACATTATTACATAATGCCTTTTACTGTTTTCTAATTATGTCTGCTCTTACACAAGACTATTGTATTTGAGGAGATGACAATTTATATCCTCCACACATAGTCCAGTGCTAGGCACATTGTAGGGGCTTGGGAATTACTCACTGGTTAGCTATCATATCCAAAATTCTCCAATAAAAGAGTACAAATCTAGCTGAAACACTTATCTGCTTTCACTAAAATGGGGAAAGGAAATACAAAAATTATAAATCCACACAGACAAAGGAAATGAGAGAGAAGATAATAACCAACAAGTGATGTCAAGATCTTAGAAGATAGAAAGTAGATGGTAGCATTACCTGGTGGCTCATCAGGTTAAGGATCCAGTGTTGTCACTGCTGTGGCTCAAGTCACTGCTATGACACAGGTTCAATCCCTGTCCCAGGAACTTCCACATGTCATGGGTATGGGAAGGAAAGAAAGAAAGAAAGAAAGAAAGAAAGAAAGAAAGAAAGAAAGAAAGAAAGAAAGAAAGAAAGAAAGAAAGAAAGAAAGAAAGAAAGAAAGAAAGAAAGAAAGAAGGAAGGAAAGAAAGAAAGGTAGATAGATTAAAAATAAATAAATTGGCTAATAAAATTTTTAATTAAAAAAATTTTTTATAAAAAGTAGATTAGGGAGTTCCCTTGCAGCATAGCAGGGAAAGGATCCAGTATTGTCATTGCAGTGGCTTGGATCACCGCTGTGATGTGGGTTTGATCCCTGACCTGGGAACTTCCACATGCTGTGAGCATGGTCCAAAAAAAAGGGAATATGGAAGAGCACCAACAGACCCAGGAGAGCAGGGGCACACTAAGTGCCTGCTGAGAAGCTTATTGTACTGGCAGAGCCTAAGAGACTTTGTGGCTTCAGGAACATTGGAAGGTGAGAGTTAGGTATGGAGCTGAAAATAAAAGGATTTGTTGAAAGCCTGCCAACAAACTGAAAATTTCTAGTTTTACTCATAACTCATGCAATTAGGCCATCACTCTTTATCCTCTACCATCCCCTTGAAGAATACCGAACAATTTTGTCAGAAGAAAATCAACAATAGAGACTCCAGAGTCAGAAAGACCAGACCACAGTGAAGGGGGATGGACTTGGAATGGAAACAGCAGCAATGCTCCAGAGTTAGTTTGTACCAGGTCACAGGAACTATTAAATTTTAGGAATTTTGTAAACCAGTTGTCAAACACAGTCATTTAAAAAAATTAAATTAAAAAAATTAAAAAATTAAATTATATAAGCCTACAACTAAATAAATTGTATCACAAACAGACATAATGGAGTTCCCGTTGTAGCCTAGCGGGTTAAGAAATTCACTAGCATCCACTGGGGTGCAGGTTAGATCCCTGGCCTCACTCAGTGGGCTAAGGACCTTGTGTTGCTTCAAGCTTCAATGTTAGTCACAGATGTGGCTCAGATCCAGAGTTGCTGTGACTGTGGCATAGGCCAACAGTTGCAGCTCAGATTTGACCCCTAGCCTGGGAATTTCCATATGCTTCAGCTGTGGCCCTAAAAAAAAATAAATAAATATATATATATACACAGACATAATATATACTCAAAGGCCATAACTTCCCAATTATTTTGACTGTATTTTTTATGCTCTTGAGATTATTTACACCTTTGTATCTGCATGGTAGAAATACTACATAATGATGAGCTACTGTGTGTCTTCCCACCTCTGCATTCAGTGACATCATGTTAGTAGCCTGAAATTGGACAAGGTCAGAATATTTATACCACAAATATTGGTGGTTTTTTTCTTTCAAAGAGTTAGTTACTAATATTTACCAATATATCACAGAGAAGTCTTAAGCAAAAGTCTAGGAGTGACTTGTGGGATGCATAATCACTTGTACCATCCCTATTCCTACTCCTAGATACCTGCTTGCAGGTATGAACCTCTCTGAGGAGTCTTATTTGGAGAAATTTAAATCCTAAAAGAAAATATCTGTAGATACTGCTCTTTTGGAGTTTCCAAAAAAAGAGCTTACTTGCTACCCAACCACACTACTAGGAAGTCCACTCACATACATAAAGCTCCCAATGAACTTTCTAAGACCTTTTGCAAATATAAAAAGACAACTTTATATCACTCAATAGTTGAAGAAAGCTTCCAACCTAAAAAACAACAAATAAAACAGTAACTCAGAAGAAACAGAAACAAAGCCGGTAGAAGAAGAAAACTTTTCAAAACAATAATTATCAGTCTCAGATTTAAAAGAGAATATGAAATAAGACAAGATGTATTTCTTAAGAACTATCAAAGAAAGGTCTTGGAAATTAAACATCTAAGAGCTGAAATAAACAATTCAGTATAATGGTTGAAAGCTAAGACTGAGGAAATCTCCCAGATAATTAGAACAGTGAGGGGAAAAAAAGGGGGATCAGGGAGGGGGGAGGAGTAAGGAGAAAAAAAGATAGGAAAATTAATCCACAAGCTCCAACTAAACTAATAGGAGTTCCAAAAGTAGACTAGAGAAAAAATGAAAGGGAAAAACTTACCAATGAACCATGCTTCATTTAGAAGTCACTTGGCTGAAAGTGACAAAATAGACAGTGACAAAATAGACAAGAAAAAATGGCAAAAGTATTAAAAGTGTTTATCTCATAAAACATGAGGTCTGGAGGTAGGCTGTTCCAGGTTTGGGGCTTTGACTCAATCAGCTCTGCCATTTCTCAGTATTTTGATATTTTGTCCTTAGGGTTTGTCCCCTCTTGACAGCAAGACAGCTTTCACAATTTTAAAGCGACAGTATGCCCTTTCACAGTCACACCCAAACAGGGAAAAAGAGATAAGACGATGAGCTCTACCCATGACTCACATCAGTAAATAAAACCATCCCCTGAAACTCCCCCTCCCCCAAGCAGACTTCTTTTATTTCACTAACCAGAAAAGCGTCACCATGGCCACCATTAGTTATAAGTTAAAGTGAAAAAAAAAAAAGTATCTGGCAAATGGGAATGAGATGGCATGACTGACTTTAACATTCATTGTGCATCTGTGCTCTGGGACTGGGCACATTGATGTCTGAATAAAATCAGAATTCTGTCAGCAAGGAATATGGGAAGAATAGCTTGTTGACCAGGCAGCTAAGAGTGTCTTCTCTAACAATGCAAGGCAAATGTCAAGAACTGAAGGACACAGATCTCCAGAGTGAAATGGCATATCAAAGGCTAACTACAGTGAAAACATCCAAAAACCAAGACAAAGACATCTTCGAAACACTTCGTAAAGGTTTATGCAAAGGTTCGGAAATTAGAACAACACTACACTTTTCAACAGAAATAAACTAGAAGAAAATGAAGCAGTGCCTTCAAAACTGTTAGACAAAAGCCATTTTCAAGCTGGTATTGTGTTCCCAACTAAATCATCACTTTTTTGGATATTCAAGGCCTCAGAAAGTTTACTTCCCATGTATCAGTCCTTAGGAAGCTCCTAGAGTTATGTGCTTCAGCAAAGCAAAGGGGTAAACCAAGAAAGTCATAGGATTCCAGAAATATTGAATAGCAGGCCTAGACAAATTAAACAGGGCCCAAGAAGGAGTTTCCAGGAAGAAACTGAATTTATAGAGTATCTGATGTGTTCAACAGTCTTCCTGGGAAGAAATAGCAAAAATCACACCCCAAAGAACAAAGAAACAAGAAAATGAAATAATAACAAACTTGTGGAAAAATAAAAGGCTATATCAGGGAGTTAGTGATCCCAAGTTGTCTCTGCAGTGCTGTGTTCAATGCCTGGCCCCGTCAGCAGGTTAAGAATCCTGCATTGCTGGCAGGTGTGGCATAGGTTGCAGCGGCAGCTCAAATTCAATCATTGGCCCTGGAACTTTCATATTCCATGGGTATGGCCAGAAAAGAAAAAAAAAATTGTGTCTGCGAGAAAATATGCTAAGGAAACACTATGATATGTATAATACCATATTATTAAAATAATGTGCCACAATAAGTCAGGAGTTTTTTGGCCACATCCACGGCATGTGGAAGTTCCTAGGCCAGGGATCAAACCCATGCACAGCAGCAACCCAAGCTGCTTCAGTGACAACACAGGATCCTTAACCAACTGTGCCACAAGAGAACTCCAATAAGTCAGTTTTTAATGCTGATGAATCAAAAATATATGGATATTATTTAGCTACACAAAAGCAAATACTACAATAATAGTTGTTAATGAACATTCCTGAAGAAGGTACTATGAGAAAATACAGAAGTAGGAAAGTTCAAGGAGTATTCAAAGAACAAGTAGCCCAGCTTGTTTACCATAAGGAATAAACCATAAGGAGATACCATAAGGAATCTGTAAAGGAAAAGTGGGAGATAAAACTGAAGTGACAGATTGGGGTCATACTGTGGCAGTTCCAAATGCCAGGCTGAGGATTCTGTATTTAAACAGTACTGAGCCTTAAGTAAGGGAGTGACATAATGATAGCTGAGCTCCAAGTAAGATTGATCTGGCAGTAATATGAAGGATTAATTAAAGTAACAAAAACCTAGAGAACATGATACTTAGTAGGTTGTATTTCGTAGTCCCAGTAAGAGTTTTCAAGTGTCTAAAATAATGGTGGCAATGAGAATGGAAAAAAATGACATTACCCTAAAAGATATCTGAAAACAATGTTGTAAGGAATTGTTTACTAAATGGGTATAGGAGGAAGCTAGGGTAGAGTTAAAAATAACTATAAGGATTTGAATCAGCATAAAGAAAAAGACCATAGTGCTGTGGAAACTAATAATGGCATTAGTTCAGGACAGAAACCAAGTTTAGGGTAAAGACTGATTCAACAAATATCCGCACCACATGCCAAGCACTAATGTAGGCAACAGGGAAACAGCAGTGAGCAAAACATAAAAAAGTTCCTACCCTTGTGTAGAGTTCCCATCATGGCACAGCAGAAACAAATCCGACTAGGAATTATGAGGTTGCAGGTTCAATCTCTGGCCTCGATCAGTGGGTTAAGAATCCAGGGTTGCTGTGAGCTGTGAGCTGTAGGTTGCAGACAAGGCTCGAATCTGGCATTGCTGTGGCTCTGGTGTAGGTTGGCAGCAAAAGCTCTGATTTGACCCCTAGCCTGGGAACCTCCATATGGTGCGGGCCTAAAAAAGACCAAAGAAAAAAAGAAAGAAAAAAAAGTTCCTACCATTGTGGAGCTTACGTTTTGGTGGGGGAAGACACAGATAAAACCAGTAAGTTCTGTGATGACTAGAGGTCCAATGAGAAATCCAAAGCAGAAATGTTAAACTGGGAGTTTGAGATTATTAATTTGCATCTATAGATGAGTTTGGGGAGTTCCTATTGTTGCTTAGCAGGTTACGAACCCAACTAGGATCCATGAGGATATGGATTCCATTCCTGGCCTCACTCAGTGGGTTAAGGATCCGGCACTGCAGTGAGCTGTGGTGTAGGGTTGCAGATGCGGCTTGGATCCAGATTGTGTAGGCCCGCAGCTGCAGCTCCGATTCAACCCCTAACCTGGGAACTTCCATATGTCGTAGGTGCAGCCCTAAAAAGCAAATAAAATAAAACAAATGCATTTGAGATAAATCTGGGATATCCAGATGAAGATGCCCAGATGACCAGAACTCAAGGAAGAGCTGGAGATATGAAACAGAGATTTTAGACTTAGAAACAAGACAGCCAGGTATGTGGTGGACGGGTCAGCTTACTGTTCACGGTGGTATCTCCTTGATGTAGTCACTACATTCCCCAGTTTATACTGCTCTAGTTTTGCAGGTTGAAAAAAATTCTATTTTGTCAGTGTCTCCAGAGATGACAATTTGGGACAACTAACTCATGCCAAAAAAACAAAACAAAACAAAAAAACAAAAAAGGCTGATGTAAAGTCAGAATTGTAATCTTAATTTTTTTTTTTGAATGATTGACTGACTGATTGATTGATTGATTGTCTTTTTAGGGCCAAGCAGGCAGCATATGGAGGTTCCCAGGCTAGGGGTCAAATCAGAGTTGCAGCTGCCAGCCTACACCACAGCCACAGCCACAGCCACAGCAATGCCAGGACACCCCTCCCACCCACCGTCTGCAACCTACACCACAGCTCAGGGCAACACCAGATCCTTAATCCACTGAGGGAAGCCAGTAATCCAACCTGCGTCCTCATGGATGACAGTCAGATTCGTTTCCACTAAGCCAAGATGGGAACTCCCAGAATATTAAATTTTAAAATGAGAAACAACTGTCTGTTCAACCATTGGTCTCGCGTAATTAATACCTGCAGAAAGTGTATGTAGGTAGATATCTGACTCCTTTTTGCGTATCACAGAATCAGAGTTAGGAGAATTAACTGAACAATGTCAAGGCTATGATAGCCTCATGCACTTATTAAATGCTTGCAGAGACACGAATAGAGCAGTAATTCTTCTGCCTAGTTATCTGTCCACCATCTTCCCAAGCTGTTCATTAAAATCACTAGGAAGATTTCAATGAATACCAGTGACAAACCCTCACTCCCAGGGATGCCTGAGGCCCATTTTTTTTTTTTTAAAGCAAACGCAGTAGATTCAAATGTACATCCGAGATTAAGATCCCTTGGTTTAAAGTAAAGAACAACACACAATATCAACGCTTTCCTAAGTTTTCAAGAAGGAGAAATGAAGTAAGCACTCAAATGGATATGATAATGAAGGCTTCTTAAAATGAGTAAATATTTGAAAAAGTAGGAAAAAAGACTATTTCAAGTATTTTTTGTTTTGAATTCTAGTGCCAAATTCTAGAAGTTAGATGGATTTTTTCCTTTCATTAAAATGCAGTATAGTAATTATCTTGCTAGGAAAATTATAATGCATGTCCACATTTTGCATAAAATCCTGCTTCTGATTACACAACAGTCCTACAAATAAGAAAGTATAATTTTCAATTTTATACAGATGAATACATGTTTCCTTTGAATGTGTAAAAAGGGTATGTTTCAAAATTCAAGTCTTCAGTCAGCATTTTTTTTTTTTTTTTTTGTCTTTCTGCCATTTCTTGGGCCGCTCTCGCGGCATATGGAGGTTCCCAGGCTAGGGGTTGAATTGGAGCTGAAGCCACCGGCCTATGCCAGAGCCACAGCAACGTGGGATCCGAGCCTCGTCTGCAACCTACACCACAGCTCACGGCAACGCCGGATCGTTAACCCACTGAGCAAGGGCAGGGACCGAACCCCCAACCTCATGGTTCCTAGTCGGATTCGTTAACCACTGCGCCACAACGGGAACTCCTTCAGTCAGCATTCTAATAGCCTTTACATGCTTAAATGTCATTGATTTCTATGTAAAAGGAGATTGCCTTTTCTATAACAGTATTATTCTCTGACTTCAAATCAAAAATTCCCTGTTATATCCACAAGAGACTCCCTAATCAATCAATGCTAATTCCAAAAGATATTCTAGCATTTATAAATTTTATTCACTAAGACATATTGATTCATATTGAACAGGGCTGGCATCCAAAAAGATACATTACTTGAAATTATTATTATATATGCCATTACTAGTTATGATAGATAAAGACCCAATATAAATGTGATTAATAATAATACAGTGATTATGAGTCAGTTCACAACTTCAATGTGCAAGAAATATAACTTTATTTTTCTACGACTTAGTTTCTATCTCAAACCCTAATTCGGGCATAGTCAGGCCCTGTTTTGTTTGTTTGTTTGTTTTGTCTTTTTGCCTTTTCTAGGGCCGCTCCCATGGCATATGGAGGTTCCTGGGCTAGGGGTCGAATTGGAGCTGTAGCTGCCGGCCTTTGCCAGAGCCACAGGAGCACGGGATCCGAGCTGTGTCTGCAACCTACACCACAGCTCACGGCAGCGCTAGATTCTTAACCCACTGAGCAAGGCCAGGGAACAAACCCGCAACCTCATGGTTCCTAGTCAGATTCATCAACCACAGCGCTAAGACGGAAACTCCCAGTCAGGCTCTGTTCTTGCATGTCTCAAATAGGCATAAGTTATACCCTCTCCTTGGGCCTTTGTCCAAAAACGAAAGGCCCAAGATCATCAATGTGAGATCCACCAATATCTATTTTTCCATTGCTTCCTTTCTGTCTCTCTTCTTCCAAGGCTCCCTGATAAAGGGCATCTATGAAAAATCCACAGCTAACATCTTACTTAATAGTGACAGAATGCTTTTTCCCTAAGATCATGAGCAAGAAGATGTCCACTCTTGACACTTCTATTCAACATTGTCCTGGAGAATGTAGCCAGTGGGCAAATAGCCAAAAAGCACATGAAATAAAACCATCCAGATTAGAAAAGAAAAAGCAAAACTATTTCTACTTGCAGACAATATGATTTCATACATAGGAAATCCTAACGAATCTACCAAGAATTACTAGAGCTAATAAAACAATTCATAAGGTTGAAGAATACAAAATCAACTGAATTTCTCTTCACTAACAATAAACAACCCCAAAATGATAATCATCAGACAAAAGCAAATCAAAACCACAATGAGATATCATCTTCTACCTGTCAGGATGGCTGTCATCCAAAAGATTACAAATAACAAATTTGAGAAACACTTGTACACCATTGGTGTGAATGTAAAGTGGTGCAGCCACTGTGAAAAACAGGAGGGCCTCAAAAAACTAAAAATAGACCTATCATATGCCCCAGCAATTCCACTCCTGGGTATATATTTGAAGACAACAAAAGCACTAATTCAAGAAGATACACGCACCCCAATTTCATAGCACCATTATTTACAACAGCAACCTATATGTCATCAACAGATGAATGAATAAAGATGTGCTGTATGTATATGTATACTACTCGTCCATAAAAAAATAATGAAAATATTACCATTTGCAAAAAAATGGATAGACCTGGAGGACATTATGCTTAGTAAAGTAAATTACACAGAGAAACACAAATACTGAAGGCCCTCACTTATACATAAATCTACAATAATAACACAAACAAATGAATATAACAAAAAAAGACACAGAGAACAAATTAGTGGTTACCAGTAGGGAGAGAGAAGAAGGGAGGGAAAAAATAAGGGTAGAGGATTAATAACACAAACCATTATGTACAAAATAAATAAGCTACAAGGATATACTGTACAGGGAATATAGTCAATATTTTATAGCAACTTTTTTTTTTTCTTGGCTTTTTGCCTTTTCTAGGGCCACCCCTGTGGCATATGGAGGTTCCCAGGCTAGGAGTCAAATCGCAGCTGTAGCTGCCGGCCTATGCCAGAGTCACAGCAACGCGGGATCCGAGCTGCATCTGCAACCTACACCACAACTCACGGCAACGCCAGATCCTTAACCCACTGATCAAGGCCAGTGATCGAACCCGAAACCTCATGGATCCTAGTCGGATTCGTTAGCCACTGAGCCATGACAGGAACTCCCCCTTTTTTTTTTTTTTTAATACTAAGTTTAAACGGAGTAGAATCTATAAAAATTTTGAATCACTATGTTGTACACCTGAAACTAGTATAATATTGTAAATAAACTATACCTCAATTTTTAAACCTGAACTCAAAAAGTAAATAAAATTTAAAAAATTTTTTAATCAAAAAAGAACCAGAAATAAAATTAAGAAGACAATTTCATTGTCAGTAGCATCACAAAGAATAAAATGTTTAGTAATAAATGTAATGGCAACATTATGAAAACTCTGAGCCAAGTACCAGCCAACCTACTCTATTTGCATGCTAGATGGGCCAGTTCAGTGTTCCACTGGTATGATTATAGCAGCAATATTTGTGCCTTCATTAGGAACCACTGACATAAGGCTGCGGGTAGAAGCCTTAACTAATTTTACTCCACAAGCTCTTAAGGATACTGCAGAAGCTATTTCCACCCTAAATATGGAACAAAAACAAATAAGAAAAGTAGTGCTACAAAACCAAATGGCCTTAGATACACTCACTGCAGCTCAAGGAGGTACCATGCTATTATACAATCTGCATGTTGTGTCTATATTCCTGATTATTCACAGAATGTGTCTGATTCCCTGTGAGATCTCTGGCAGCAGATTCATAAGATGTCTGATCCAGCTCCAGGTTTTGGAGCTGCCCTCTGGAACTGGTTGACCTCCTCCTCCTGGTGGAAATATTTGCTCACCATAGTCATCATTGTGATCTTGATCCTTTTATTTGGACCTCATATAATTAATTGTATTTCTAGCTTCATTACCTTCCGATTAAAAGCTATCGACCTTCAGGAGTTCCCTTCGTGGCGCAGTGGTTAACGAATCCAACTAGGAACCATGAGGTTGCGGGTTCGGTCCCTGCCCTTGCTCAGTGGGTTAACGATCCGGCGTTGCCGTGAGCTGTGGTGTAGGTTGCAGACGCGGCTCGGATCCTGCGTTGCTGTGGCTCTGGCGTAGGCCGGTGGCTACAGCTCCGATTCGACCCCTGGCCTGGGAACCTCCATATGCCGCGAGAGCGGCCCAAGAAATGGCAAAAAGACAAAAAAAAAAAAAAAGCTATCAACCTTCAAATGGTGGTAGAAAGGGTACCCAATGTAATGTATCGAAGCCCACTCAACCATTCCATGAGTGGAGACCTAACTGCTTCCCCTAAAGGAGGCCCCTTTTCAGCAGGAAGCAGTCAGAGCAGTCTTCGCCGCTTTCCTCCACCGGACTCCCCTCCCCTCCCACCCAACCCCCACCCCACCCTCCGTAGAGTCTCCAACTCCAGAGGTGGGATTGAGGCAGAACAGTAACTCAGGTAGTCAGTGTAGGAGCATGGGTTTAGATGCATTCTTTGAAATGGCTACTGATTAACATTTGTGGTTTAAGGGCTCCAGGAAGTAACATCCCCATAGGGCTTTTTTACTCTAAGGAGTGTACCTACGCCCACATGAACCTTAATCTCTAACCCACTGTCTTTGGAAAGAGAAGGGCAAAGAAACCATGAGACTTATAGGACATTTCCACCCCTAAGGCCCCTATTGGACGAGGACTGATATAGTTAACTGGGCAAGGCCAATGGCAGAAAGCCACATCTTTCTGGTTAACTGGGCAAGGCCAATGGCAGAAAGCCACATCTTTCTGGACCCGATGTAGCGGGGCGCAGTGGGGATGGGGGGCGAGGGGAGCACTCTTCTTCCCTCTCCCTGTTGTCCTGGGAGCTGTTTGCTTTTCTGTAATAAAGACTTTGCTTGCTTACAGAAGGGAAGGAAGGAAGGAAGGAAGGAAGGAAGGAAGGAAAGAAAGAAACAAAGAAACGAAAAGGAAAGGGAAAAAGTTTATACTCTGAAAACTATACAACACTGTGGTGTTGTTCTGCAGTGACAACACCAGATCGTTAACCTGTTGCACCACGAGGAAACTCCTAAAATTAATTTTTATACATGATGTGAATTAGAGGGTCCAACTTCATTCTTTTACATTGGGATATCGTGTTGTCTGAGCATCATCTGTTGGAAAGGCTTTTCTTTCCCCTGTTGAATTGCCTTGGCACCAGATGGAATCAACTGACCATAAATGTGAAGGCTTATTTTTTGGACTCAACTCTGCTTCATCGATCTGTATTTGTATCCTCATGCCAGGATCACACTGTCTTGATTACTGTAGCTATGTAAGACATTTCGAAATTGAGAAGTGTGAGTCCTCCAACTTTGATCTTTTTCAAGATTATTTTAGCTATTCTGGGTCTTTCATATTTCCGAAGGAATTTTAGGACCACTTTGTCAGTTTCTGCCAAGAACCAGATAGAGTTTTGGCAAGAATTGTGTCGAATTTGTAGATTAATTTTGGAATACTGCTGTCTTAATAATAAGTCTTTGATGTATCAAACTATTGTGTATGATATCGTAATAGTGAATACATCATTACAAATTTATCAAAACCCATAGAATGTATAACAAAAAGAATGAAACCATGTTAACCATGGGCTTCAGTTTATAAGTATCAACATTGCTCATCAATTATAACAAATGTACCACACTAATGGAAGAAGTTACATTTTTTCTAAAAACCTAAATGAACTGCTCTAAAAGTTCATTTAAAAATTGGGCAAAAGGAATTCCCATTGTGGCACAGTGGCTAATGAATCCGACTAGGAACCATGAGGTTGCGGGTTTGGTCCCTGCCCTTGCTCAGTGGGTTAATGATCCGGCTTTGCCGTGAGCTGTAGTATAGGTTGCAGACGCGGCTTGGATCCCGCGTTGCTGTGGCTCTGGCGTAGATTGGTGGCTACAGCTCCGATTAGACCCCTAGCCTGGGAACCTCCATATGCCGTGGCAGCGGCCCAAGAAATTAAAAAAAAAAAAAAATTGGGCAAAGGATCTGAATGGACAGTTCTTTTTTTTTTTTCTTTTTTATTATAGGTGATTTACAATGTTGTATCAATTTCTCCTGTAGAGCAAAGTGGCCAAGTATGTATATATATATATTCTTTTTCTTACATTATTTTGCATTATGTTCTATCCCAAGAGACTGGAAATAGTTCCTTGTGCTATATTGTAGGACCTCATTGCATATCCATCCTAAATGTAATAGTTTGCATCTATTAACCCAAAACTCCCAGTCCTTCCCACCCCCTCCTGCCTCCTCCTTGGCAATCACAAGTCTGTTGTCTATGTCTGTGAATCTGTTTCTGTTTTAGAGATAGGTTCATTTGTACCATATTTTATTTTATTCCATTTTATTTATTTTGTATTATTTTTTTTTTTGCTTTTTAGGGCCGCACCCACAGCCCTAAAGGAGTTTCTCAGGCTAGGGGTCAAATCAGAGCTACCAGCCTACACAACAGCCACAGCAATGCCAGATCCTTAACCCACTGAGTGAAGCCAGGGATCAAACCCACAACCTCATGGTTCCTAGTTGGATTTGTTTCCGCTGTGCCACAACGGGAACTCTGCGCCATATTTTAGATTGCACATATGAGTGATATCACATGGTATTTGTCTTTCTCTTTCTGACTGATTTCACTTAGTATGAGAATCTCTAGTTGTATCCATGTTGCTTGCTGCACATGGCATTATTTCATTCTTTTTATGTCTGAGTATATTCCACTGTATATATACCACATCTTTTTAATCCATCATCTGTTGATGGACATTTAGGTTGTTTCCATGTCTTGGCTATTGTGAGTAGTGCTGCAATGAACATAGGGGTGCATGTATCTTTTTGAATTATAGTTTTGTCCAGATATATGCCCAGGAATGGGATTGCTGGATCATATGTTAGTTCTCTATTTAGTTTTCTGAGGTACCTCCATATTGTTCTCCATAGTGGTTGTACCAATTTACATTCCCACCAACAGCGAAGGAAGGTTTCCTTTTCTCCACACCCTTTCTGGCATTTGTTATTTGTAGACTTATTAATGACGGCCATTCTGACTGGTGTGAGGTGGGACCTCATTACACTTTTGATTAGCATTTCTCTCATATTTTCATATTGGGCATCTTTTCATGTGCTTACTAGCCATCTGTATGTCTTCCTTGGAGAAATGTGAATGGACAGTTCTTCAGTGAAGATAGACAAATGGCCAAAAGCTCATGAAAGGTATTCAATATCATTAGCCATCTGGGAAACACAAATTAAAACCTCTTTGAGATACTGCTTCATACCCAGCAGGATGACAGTAATTGAAAAGACAGATAATAACAAGTATTGGTGAGGATGTGGAAAAATTAGTATCCTCATGTACTGCTGGTGGGAATGTAAAATGGTGCAGTTGCTTTGGAAAAGCCTTTGGCGGCTACTCAAAAGGTTAATCATAGAGTTACCATATGACTCAGCAATTTCATTCCTAGGTATGTACCCAAGAGAACTAAAAACATATGTCCACAAAAAAACTTGTTCATAAATGGTCACAGCAACATTGTTCATAATACCCAAAAAAGAGAGACAACCCAAGTGTCCATCAGCAGATGAAAAAGGTAAATAAAATGTGGTATATCCATACAATGTAATATTATTCAACAATAAAAAGAAATGAAGAACTGAAACATGCTACAATATGGGTGAATCTTGAAAATATTATGCCAAGTAAAAGAAGCCAATTATGGAGTTCCCGTCGTGGCTCAGTGGTTAACGAGAAACCATGAGGTTGTGGGTTCGGTCCCTGGCCTCTCTCAGTGGGTTAAGGATCCGGCATTGCTGTGAGCTGTGGTGTAGGTTGCAGATGCGGCTTGGATCTGGCGTAGGCCGGTGGCTACAGCTCTGATTAGACCCCTAGCTCTGATTAGACCCCTAGCCTGGGAACCTCCATATGCTGCAGGAGCAGCCCCAGAAAAGACAAAAAAAAAGTCAATCATGAAAAATCACATGATTCCATTTATGTGAAATATCTTGAATAGGTAAACCCTAGAGACAGAAAGTAAATTAGTGGTTGCCTAAGTTTGCGGGTGTTTGGATAGAAATTAGGAACATCTGCTAATGATTAGAAGGTTTCTTTGGGGATGATGAAACTATTCTAAAATTAATTGCATGATGGATGCATTACTCTGTGACTATACTAAAAACCACTGAATTCTACAAATTAAATTGGTAAACTGGCATGTGAATTATATTTCAGTAAAGCTGTTTAAAAAGGGATTGATTAATGATATTTCTGTAAATAAGAATAAAAAGCAATTTAAAGTAAGCAACACTATATATATTTTAACTCTAAAAATTTTCAACATATTTGAATACGCTGGACCAAAAGTCTAAAAATCCAGACCATAATCACCGGTTAACAACAAACTTCACATGAGACATAAAAGAAATCGTTTCACTCCTGTGCTTAAGTTTCTGCCATAGATTGAACCTCACTGATCCTAAGGAGAAAATATGTTTACTTTCTGATAGCTGCCACAATTCCAAACATTCTATCCTGACATGGCAATGTGCAGCCATGAGAAAGAGGGTGTTCCACCCAGTGTGCCTCTTTTTCAGTGCAAGGAACTCTTTCCCAGAAGCCACTACTGCAGCTGTCCCTCATTCCTCATTGGCCAGAATTTATGTGCATGCTCCTTCCTAAATCAGACTTTGTGTGGGGGTTGGGGTGGATGGGAGGGGTTTACTATAATTGACTTAGATTAATCAAGATTTACCTGTGTCAGGAGGGTGAGGAGTAGATACCAAAACAAAATCAGGACTCTGCTGTCAAGGAAGAAGGGGGAAGGGATGTTAGGTGGGCACCAGCAGCCCCTCCTGTGTGCCAAAGACAAAGGGGAAACATGAAATAAAAACTTCGCTGCACCTCATGCAGCTCAGAACAAGGTATGGGCCCTTCCTTCTGTGCCAACTCAAAAATAAAGCAAGAGTTTTATGGCCTCCTAGAGCTTTTGACTTCTCCAGGGATTTTCCCCCTCAAAAAGAGACTATTACTTGCTGGAAGCACACGTTTTAGGAAGTCATTGGGAACTTATTTCCAGGTCTTTGCTAGCACATTATTAGCAAAAGTCACTGCTCTCTACCAGTAGTCCTTCACCATACAATTTTGGATGTATGCTTAGTTATAGAACATCATCAATTTCTCACTAATTGGGATCAGTGTCATTCAATCATATAAACAAACGTCTGCTAAGCACAGTTAACCTGGCGCCATACTAATGATGATTAACATCCACTGAATGCCTACCTACTTACTACGTGCAGATGCTTTACATATACTCCTTTATTTAACCCTCATAGAACTGTAATAAAATAGATATTACCACAATTTCTACTCCACAGATGAGTGAGTTATCAAATGGCTAAATATCTTGCCAGAGAATACAAAAATAAGTGAGGCATGAATCACTATTTTACAGACAACAAAGGAAACTGAAACTTACAAAAAGCCATTTGCCTGAGGATAAGCAACAGAGAAGAAGAGGTGGCAGAACCAGGACTCAAACCAGGACAGACTAATTCCAAACCTAGTGCTAGTAAACTATGGCACTGTATATTCATGGAGGATGTTTTGTCTTAGAAGATGTAAATGTAGTTCATGCAAGACCACCTCACCCAGTTAGACAATGGCTTTCTAAATATGATGTGTAAAAATTCATATTGCTTTTGTGAAATAACTTGAAGAGAATGTCTTGATTATTCCAGATGCCACTCAAGTTTTTAATTCCATCTCAGATTTCTACTGCAAAGGTTGCTGTTCTGAGCCATTTAACACATAATTTACCAGATCTGTTTGTAACAATGAGTACACACCTGTGTACCAGTTAGGCTTATTCTATTTAAACATGAAAGCTCTACCTGATCTGTCACCATTGTAGTTCAACTCTGACGAGCAGGTGGTCAACTTAAAAAAATGATGAAATTTATTAAGGGGAATCAGGATCAGATTGCTAGGATACCAACTCTGTGTCAGAAAAGGCTGACCAATTTAACTCACTAGAATTTCTTGTCTCTCACCAAGTCACTCCCTATTCAGTAATAGGAGATTGTCCTGCCCAATTATCCATACTACCCTGACTTCCATTACACTTGCTGACATCCTGTCACAGCCTCCTTAATTCAGGATGCCTTCCCAGATCCCTCTCATCACAGTTGATTGGCATTAAAACTACTTGTTATTTTTTTTTCCTCCTCCTGTGAGCTGAACTAGGTGTCCCCCAAATTCATATGTTGAAGTCCTAACCCCCAGTACCTCACAATGTGACTGTCTTTGGAGACAGAGCCTTTGAAGGTTGAGTAAGTTAAAATGAGGTCATTAGGGTGGGCACTACTCCAGTCTGACTGATGTCCTTCTAAGGGGAGATCTGGATGCACAAAGAGATAAGTGCACACCAAAAATCATGTGAGGACATAGGAAGAAGGCCACCACCTACGAGACAAGGAAAGAGGTCTCAGAAGAAACCAGTCTTCCCAACGCCTTGATCTTAGACTTCTGGCTTTAGGAATTGTGAGAAAGTAAGAAGTTTCCTATTGTTGAAGCCACCCAGTCTGTGGGATTTTATTATGACAGCCCTAGCACACTAATCCACTTCTCACGAGACTCTCTGGACAGTCCAAGTCATATTCAACTTTGTATCCTTCACAAAGCCTTGAACATTAAAGCACTTTTTTCAGCCACACCCACAACATGTGGAAGTTCCCAGGCCAGAGATCAAACCTGTACCACAGCAGCGACCCGAGCCACAGCAGTGACAATGCCAGATCCTTGACCCACTGAACCACCAGGGAACTCCTAAAGACACTTTTTAAATGTTTATCTTATTGTTATTATTGTTGTAATGTTTGCTTCAAATATTCTCATTCAGATATAGATGTTGAGGCCCTGCAAGACCCAAAATTAACAATAGCAACATACTCAATTAAAAAAAAAATGTAATATTCTGCTATGCACTAGGGGTTTGGAAGACAAAGAGGAATAAGACTATTCCTACCCTCAAGGAATTTACTTCTAGTATTCTAGAAAGACATGTATACCAATAATTGCAATACAGCTTGACTCATTCTAGTGACAGTTAGGGAATAAGGAATAGGGAATAGTACATTTTAATCATCTATAAAATGAGGCGGTTGAACAAGATCATCTCAAAGGTCCTTTTCTGTTTTAAAATTCAATGATTCTGTAATCAATAGTCTGACTTTTTAAAATGTGAAAAAGCCTCAAGAAACGTTAAGATAAGCTTCTAGCTTATTCATGAACACTTACAATTTATTGATTGAGAATTATATTACATAACAGTAGTAGTTATACATGATCCTAAAAAACAATTCATTCTTGAAATCCATTTAATTTTTATTGATCTTTGAATATTTTGATGTTCTATTTTAAAGTTCCTCAGGGAATAGCCCAATATAATATACTACATTAATCTCAATATCTAAATATGTCACTGAGGATAAAAATATCTTTATTAATTCCAAGAATGATGCTCCTATATAAAAATACTGAATTTCAAAAAGGAAATTTCCTTGGGGGAAAAAAACAGTTTTGGTCTCTACTACAAAATAACTTATTTTGAAAGCTAATAATTGGAGTATTTTTAAGACGTCAAATGCTTTCCTTCTTTAATAAGAGTTACTATTCAGTGTTCGTTCCATTTATAATAAAAGATCAGCTGAATTTCTTAATGCCAAATGAGTTTCTCCTAGTGCTTTTGAGTCTCCCTGAAATCCACTCAGCCCCTTATATCTGAGTGCAAATTTCACTAATTTCAGAGAAAATTAATACATGATTGAGATAAACTATATTAGTTTCAAAGAGGAAATCAAAGCATATGGTTTACATTCACAGATCAACTTTATGAAATCTGACATTCATGTGCCCCTTTATTCCTTCCCTCCTCTACTCCTGTCTTACCTCTCTAGCTCTCTTTTCTCCTTCCTTTCACAGATTCTTACTAAATAAAACTTAGGTACCTGTGACCCATGTAGTCTATCCACAATGGTGTCACAAAAGAACGCAATCCAAGAACAAAAATAAAAAATAAGGCAAGTCAGGAGTTCCTGCTATGGCACAGCAGGTTAAGGATCTGGTGTTGTCTCTGTGGCAGTGTGGGTTCAACCCTCAGCCCAGCACAGTGGGTTAAGGATTGCGCATTGCCACATCTGTGGCATAGGTTGTAGACGCAGCTCTGATCCGATCCCTGGCCCAGGAACTTCCATAAGCCACAGCGGCGGCCGAAAAAGAAAACCAGAGGGGAAAAAAAAAAAAAAAAAAGTCAAGTCCTTTACCTGTATTGTTCAAATAAAAGAAGAGATCTCACAATTCACTTCAACACTTTTTTTTTTGTCTTTTTGTTGTTGTTGCTATTTCTTGGGCCGCTCCTGCGGCATATGGAGGTTCCCAGGCTAGGGGTTGAATCGGAGCTGTAGCCACCGGCCTACGAGCTGTAGCCACCGGCCTACGCCAGAGCCACAGCAACGCAGGATCCGAGCCGCGTCTGCAACCTACACCACAGCTCACGGCAACGCGGGATGGTTAACCCACTGAGCAAGGGCAGGGACCGAACCCGCAACCTCATGGTTCCTAGTCGGATTCGTTAACCACTGCGCCACGACGGGAACTCCCACGTCAACACTTCTTAAAATCTCCCACATAGAGAACAGATTTGTGTTTGCTAAAAGGGAGGTGGGGGAGGGATGGAGTGGGAATTTGGGGTTAACAGAGTCATGTTGCTGTACAGCAGAAATTAACACATTATAAATCAACTGTACTTCAATAAAAAAAATTTTTTTTGGAAGTTACCAAAAAAACCACAACATAGTCTCTGTGAGTATGTGAGTTTGATCCCTGGCTCACTCAGTGAGTTAAGGATCTAGTGTTGCCTCAAGCTGCAGCATAGGTCACATATGCAGTTCAGATCCAGCGTTGCTGTGACTGTGGCACAGGGCTGCAGCTGCGACTCTCATTCAACCCCTAGCCTAGGAACTTGCATATGCTGCAGGTATGGCCATAAAAAGGGGAAAAAAGGGATCCTTAACCCACTGAGCAAGGCCAGGGGTTGAACTTGCATCCTCATGGAGACTATGTTGGGTTCTTAACCTGCTAAGCCACAAGGGGAACACCAAATTAAGAAAAAAAAAAGTCCCCCAAATTCTCTCCCATGTCCTCACACATCTCAGGTAGTCCTCTGCTTCTATTTTAAACAAACCACTAGAACACTTTTCACCCAACCCTAGCCTCTTTGTTCTTTCACACCCTTTTTGGTCCAAATACTTATCAAAAAATCCAAAAGAATCAGGACAAAGAAAAGGTTGGTTGTTCATATATTAGTAATTTATGTTCCATTACCCCTTCCAAATGCTTTATAGAGTATATGAAGAAGCATGGACCCTACCTTTAAAAGCTTATGGTTAAATGGGGGACACTCAGCGTTTGTTGGGTTTCTAGATAAGTCAAGCACTAAGCCAAGAACCATGGATATAAAGATTGATAGGCAAGAGTGTCTGCCAGAGGGAAGCTGATTGCCCAGTGCGGAGGTGACTACACCTCCACCTTTTATCAGATAAACCATAACACAATGTGATACATACTAAAATAAACTTTATGCAGAAAGTGCTATGGAGACCTGATAGAACTTCTTTAAAAATGCCTCACTATTCAGTACTCCTAATGATATCAGCTTTTTCCTTCTTACAGGAACTCCACCCTTGAATTGAAAACAATTCGTCATTTTTTTTTGCCACTCCCTCTGCCTCTCTGCCCCGCTAGCCCCCAGAGTTTTGCAGCTTCAATTTTATTTCTAATAATATCCTCCCAATATGTGGTAGGCTGGGCTGCAGATGGTAAGAGAGAAGGGCAAAAACAAACTTGGCCCTGGTCTCCCAGAGGAAAGAAATTTTGAAACTGCCAGAAACATGACAGACTTGTCAGAACTACACAGATTCAGCCCTATGAACTATGAAACATGTTGTCTCGGGGCGGGGGCGGGGGGGGGGGGGGTGTTGTGTTCCATAGCAGTAAGGTATCACACGAATTTCTCAGATTAAAAAACAAAAACCAGAGTTCCCGTCATGGCTCAGCGATTAACAAATCTGACTAGCATCCATGAGGATGCATGTTCAATCCCTGGCCTCGCTCAGTGGGTTAATGATCCAGTGTGGTGGTGAGCTGTGGTGTAGGTCACAGATGCAGCTCAGATCCTGAGTTGCTGTGGCTGTGGCTGTGGCATAGGCCAGCAGCTACAGCTCCAATTTTACCCCTAACCTGAGAACCTCCATATGCCATGGGTACAGCCCTAAAAAGCACACACACACACACACAAAAAACAACCAAACCAAAAAAAAGAAAAACACCCCACCATTACGTTCAAGTAATCTGTGTTTGCTCGAGTATCTTTACTCACTTTCTTCCAATGCCTTTGTCATCATAACTGACTCTTGCAATATTTTCTCTTAATTCTAATCTACCTAATCTACTTCTGGTTGATTATCCTAAGTATTGCTTCATCTTGCCACTCCCTTTAAAAAAATGCAATAACCTAATTGTCCATTGACAGATGAATGGGTTAAGAAGATGTGGTATATATACACAATGGAACGCTACCCAGCCATAAAAAAGAATAAAATAATGCCATTTGCAGCAACATGGCTGGAACTAGAGACTCTCATACTAAGCGAAGTAAATCAGAAAGAGAAAGACAAATACCATATGGTATCACATATCTGGAATCTAATATTTGGCACAAATGAAACTTCCCACAGAAAAGAAAATCATGGACATGGAAAACAGACTTGTGGTGGCCAAGGGGGAGGGAGAAGGACGGGGATGGACTGGGAATTTGGGGTTAATGGATACAAACTATTACCTTTGGAATGGATAAGCAATGAGACCCTGCTGTATAGCACTGGGAACTAAATCTAGTCACATATGATGGAGCCTGATAATGTGAGAAAAAAGAATGTATACATGTATGTATGTATGACTGGGTCACCTTGCTATACAGTAGAAAACTTACAGAACACTGTGAACCAGCCATAATGGAAAAAATTAAAATCATTATTAAAAAATGCAATAACACCCCAGTGTCTACAGGATAAAGTTTTTAGCTTCACATAGAGAGTCTTGAAAATCTGGCCCCAAACTCTCATCTTTGCAACCTTATTTCTTTTTATCCTTAACTCAATCATATGCTCTAGTCAACTCCAGGGCTCAGTCTCTCCAAGAAATATCTTCTGATTTATCTGTCTACTAACCCTTTTTCTGAGAACTGCTTCTTCTCCCTTCTAAAAACATGGTTACAACTACCTTGGCCCTTTGGGATGAACATATACACACCACTATATCTAAAATAGATAAACAACAAGGACCTACTGTATAACACAGGGAACAATATTCAATATCTTCTAAAAACTATAATAGAAAAGGCTCTGAAAAAGAATATATATATAAAAATATAAATACATATATATGTATATATATAAAAATATAAATACATATATATGTATATATATAACAGAATCACTTTGTTGTACACCTAAAATTAACAGAACAATGTAAATTAAGTATATTTTTCCCCTCCACATCCATAGCATGCGGAAGTTCCTGGACCAGGGATCAAACCTGTACCATAGCAGTGACCCAAGACACAGTAGTGACAACGCTGGATCCTTAACCCACTGAGCCACCAGTGAATTTCAACTATACTTCAATTTTTTAAAATGGTTTAAAAAATCACTTTGTCCTGGAGTTCCCGTCATGGCTCAGTGGTTAACGAATCTGACTAAGAACCATGATGTTGTGGCCTCGCTCAGTGGGTTAAGGATCCGGCATTGCTGTGAGCTGTGGTGTAGGTCACAGACGCGCTGGGATCCTGCGCGTTGCTGTGTCTCTGGTGTAGGCCGGTGGCTTACAGCTCCCATTAGACCCCTAGCCTGGGAACCTCCATATGCCGTGGGAGCGGCCCTAGAAAAGACAAAAAATGAAATAAAATGTAGATGTAAATTTTTTTAAAAAATCTCTTTGTCCTTACAAGGTAACCCTGATTACCACTGGTGATCCAAGCTGGCCCAATGAGTTCTTTCCCTGAGGAATTTAGAAGGGAAACTGAGCTATGAGTAGATTAATTACAACTCTTCTGGGATGAAAGTATCAGAATCTATTGCATTTTAGAGCAACTGTGTCCACAACATGGAAGGAGGATGGGCTAATAAGTGAAGAGAACAGAGGCAATGAAACCATTCAGGAAGCCACTGGAAGGGTCCAGGAACAAGATTTAGTGATGACTGGGTGTGGGAGGTGACCTGGGGTGGTGGGGACTGAGGATGACTGTAAATATGGCTGGATGCTGGGTAGAGAGTAAGAAAGAGAATACTAAAGAATTTGGGGGATGATACTGAGCTCAGTTATACATGAGATAACTTATATGGAAGCACCCAGCACAATTCCTACGACCCAGTAAGTGGTCCATACCTGTCGGTGTCCCATATTCCCTCCCCCACACACTTATGTTTTATCTGCCCCATTACGCTGCAAGTGCCTGCAGGGAAAGGATCACACACTAGATCTCTCCCTTGCCCTCACAGTGACTACTCAAGTCCCAGTACACTAAAAACACTCAGTATTTGTTGATTTCATCTGATTTTATGCAAGGCAGTTTTGTTTTGATTGCCTATAATAATATACCTTGTCATAGTGAACACAGAATAGTATTGTATAGACCTACTTTTTTAGACAAAGAGTTGAAAGAATTCTTTCTTCTCTGTAATCTTGTTTGATTTTGGAATGGTCATTAAAAAGTCTGAATTCTGGAGTTCCCGTCGTGGCGCAGTGGTTAAGGAATCCGACTAGGAACCATGAGGTTGTGGGTTCGGTCCCTGCCCTTGCTCAGTGGGTTAACGATCCGGCGTTGCCGTGAGCTGTGGTGTAGGTTGCAGACGTGGCTCGGATCCCGAGTTGCTTGGCTCTGGCGTAGGCCGGTGGCTACAGCTCCGATTTGACCCCTAGCCTGGGAACCTCCATATGCCGCAGGAGCGGCCCAAGAAATAGCAACAACAACAACAAAAAAGACAAAAGACAAAAAAAAAAGTCTGAATTCTAATAAAATATCATTTTCTTTTTGATGGGTAACTAATAAAAACCCAGACCCAAAAAGAATAAATAAGCTTTTCATTTATAAATATTTATAAATCTGAAAATGCTCAGTAAATATCTCTGCGCTATAAATAAAAATAAATCTGAAAGCTCAATACAGAACCTGACTCCTGAAATAAAAACAAATGCCAAGGATTTAGAATTTGAAACAACTTCTGTTGTTGAATCTCAATATCTATCTCAGATACAACTGTAAAATTTGAGGGGGATTAACTCCTTAATTTTCTATACAAAAGATTACTCTTATTACCCAACATATTATCTCTCTATAAACTGTCATTATATTTAATATATAAAATATGTAATGTATAACTATTATATAATAGACTAATACATTTATATATAAAATCTAATATATATAATCTATATATGCAGAGAGACTGTAAATATGGCAAATCAGTATTTTTTTTACTTTTTTTTTTTAGGGCCACACCCACAGCATATGGAAGTTCCCAGGCTAGGAGTCGAATCAAAGCTACAGCTGCTGGCCTACATCACAGCTACAGCAACGCAAAATCCGAGACCCATCTGCGACCTACACCACAGGTCACAGCAATGCAGGATCTCCAATCCACTGACCAAGGCCAGGGAACAAACCCACATCCTTACGGATACTAGTTGGAATCATTTTCACTGCACCACAACAGGAATTCCTGGCAAATCATTTTAAATTAAAAACTTAAGGAGTGCCCATTGTGGCTCAGTGGTAATGAACCCAACTAGTATCCATGAGGATGTGGGTTCTATTCCTGGCCTTGTCCAGTGTGTTAAGGATCCAGCAGAAATCGGCACAACATTCTAAATCAACTATACTTTCAAAAAAAACAAGTAGGAGTTCCTGTTGTGGCTCAGTGGGTTAAGAACCCAACATAGTGTCTGTGAGGATAAGGGTTTGATCCCTGGTCTCACTCAGGATCTGGCATTGCCGAAAGCTGCTGCATAGGTCACAGATGTGGCTTGGATCTGGCATTGCCATGGCTGTGGCAAAGGCCTACAGCTTCAGCTGCTATTTGACCTCTAGCCCGGAAACTTCCACATGCCACTGGTGCAGCCCTAAAAACAAAAAAAAAAAGTAAAAAAAAAATTCTAATGCATATATTCAGTAAAAGTGATAAAGCATTGGCCTGCTGATATATATAAATTTATTGTCATGATGAGTTTGGTGGATTTGGGGGTTTTCTTTTTGCAGGGTTAAATGGGTATTTGTTTCCTTTTTTAAAAAATTATAGTTGGTTTACAATGTGCAGCCCTAAAAAAAAAAAAAGACAAAAAAATCTTGTGTTATACAGTAGGTCCTTGTTGGTTATCTATTAAATATATAGTAATGTGTATATGTTAACTCCAAACTCCTATTTGTCCCTCCCCACTCCTTCCCCTTTGGTAACCAGGGGAAATAGATTCCACATATAAGCATATTTGTCTCTGTCTGGCTTATTTCATTAAGTATGATAATCTCTAGGTCCACCCATGTTGCTGCAAAGACATTATTTCATTCTTTTTTATGACTGAGTAATATTCTATTGTGTATATATATATGTGCCGCACCTTCTTTATCCATTCCCCCATCAGTGGACATGTAGGTTGCTTCCATGTCTTGGCTATTGTAAATAGTGCAGCAATGAACACTGCGGTGCATGCATCTTTTTGAATTACAGTTTTCTCCAGATAGATGCCCAGGGGTGGGATTGCAGGATCATATGGTAACTCTATTTGCAGTTTTTTTAAGAAACCACCATACTGTTTTCCACAGTGTTTGCACAAGTTTATATCCCCACCAAAACATAGGAGGGTACCTTTTTCTCCACATATGATAGCTTCGTTTTAGCAACTCCCTATCACCTAACAGAGAATCATGGTTTGGTCCTTTGGCCTCTACCTACCCCTCTCACCCTCATTTCTTGCCATTCTACTCTTCCGAATAAACTCTCCCCTCCACCTCCATGGCTGGTGCCTTCTCAATGATTCAAGTATAAAATAAAATGTGATCTCTAAGAAAAGCCTTCCCTCACCACTCAAACCAAAGTGGGGTTCACTCCATCAGAGCTCCCCTCAGAGCACTATTAATAATATGTTAGTCTCCTGTCTTTTTTCATTTACTTGTTTGTTATCTGTCTCCCCCTAGGAGCTTCAGGTCAAGAACCTTGACTACATTTTTCTCCATTATAATCCTAGCCCTACACAGTGCCAAGCACATAGTAAAGGTTGATAAATAATTGTTAAGAAAGGGAATAAATGATAAAGTGATATAACATTTTTGGAAGTTTCCATCAAATATATCAAAAGACCTTAAAATGTTGACACAGAGGAATCAAATAATATCTCTGGGAATTTATCTTAAGGAAATAAATGGAAATGTACAGATTTACATATAGATTTTTCATCAGAGATTTGTTCATAAAAGGAAAAAGTAGATAGACCTGAATGTCCAGAAATAAGAAAAAGTAATAAATAAGTGACATTTTAAAAGAATACTTAATACCATGATAAAATGCTCAGGACACATAATGGTAAACGGAAAAAGAAAGATAAAAGAGTTTATACAGTACAGTCCCAATTTGGCAAAAAGGATAGAAAAGAATTATTACATGTATCAATATAACAAAATATTGATGGTGCTTATCTATAGGTGATGGAGGATAAGTGATTTTTATTAATGATTCTATCTCTCTATATATACCTATATGTGTATATGTATATATATATATATATATATATATATATACACACACACACATATACATATATATATTTTGTTGTTGTTGTTGTTGTTGTTAATGGCCTCACCTACAGCATATGGAAGTTCCCGGTCCAGGGACTGAATTCAAGCCTCAGCTGAGACGTATGCTGCAGCTTCAGCAAATGGGATTCTTTAATCCACTGTGCCGAGCTGGGAATCAAACCATTGCCTCCAAAATGACCCAAAATCACTGCAATAGGCCTCAATCCACTGCACCACAGTGGGAACTCCAACAATTCTAAATTTTTTATAGAATATGTATTTTTTATTCCATATTGGACAAAAAAATATGTATTTGTATAAATGGATAAAAGCAGATCAGAAAAATGGTAAGGTTGGGAGAGGTAGGGTAAACTTCAACAAATTCTTTCTGAGTGCCCACTGGGCCATAGTGTTTCAAAGATGAATAAAGCATAGTTGCAGCTTGCCCTGAAATTACATTGAGGCGGGAAGGTAAGAAAAGCAATTACATTAGAGCTCTATTATATAGTTATTAACAAGATATCCTGCAAGTACAGACAAGAGGCACCTAATTCACATCAGAAAAGGAGTGGTCAGAAAACAGTTCCAAGAGAACCTACTCATGCTAACTCCCAAAGGACAAAATATAGAACTCCTGGCAAGTAAGAGAAAACATAAGCAAGGCATAGAAGCATGAAACTGCATGGCTGTCAGGATGCTTTAAGCTGGGTTAGCCCTAACTAGGATCCCAGATATCTGCAGGAAATGAAACGTCATTTACTCTGGGCTCCATACAAAATGCAGTTGCCTAAATGGCAAGTTTGCAACCTTCCTTAAAGGAGATTTTGTTGTGTAAATTGATGTAATTAACGTTTGTGGACAGACCGGTATGTCTCAGGTATTTTTACCTGTTATTTCTTTTATGCTCTAAGAGATAACAAAGCTCTTTCTCAACACAAATAACATATCAGGATGCATGACTGCAGGTGGCAGCTGGTCTGGAGCAGCCAGACACAGCAGCAGATCTGGAGGGCAGAGAAAAGACTTGCTTTCATTTCTATAGTCAGCCCTTTTTCTGTGAGAAAGAAGGGCATCAAGCTGATTTAGTATATTGGGTACATGGTGTGATCAATACATCACTTGTTTTTATGTCTAAATCTGCCCTCTTTGAAGGGCATTTAAATTCAGCTTGGTGGGATTATGTGGGCTAAACTGTGCACAGTGATGACTTAGTTTCTCGCCCCTTTGCCTCACGGGGTACCTTAGGGTTACCCTTACATCCAAGCCTGGAAGTAAAGAATTGGAGAATCTGCAGCCACTGCTTCTACTCTCCAAAATCAGAAGATTTCCTGTGGAATGTAACAATATATAAAATGATTGCCATAAACACCCACTGAATAAATATTTAGTAAATAAAAACATAACAAAATATTCACAGTTTACCAAGAGATCCTCTAGGCTACTTTAAAATAAATTTTTTTTTCTCTACTTTTAGGCTTAAATCCTGTATGTGCTTTTAAATCACATTTTGAATGGTTCAAAGTTTGGGGGAACAACCCATAATGTCCATATGCCCATGTAATAGCTAAAGATGCATTCTCACAAAGTAATATATTAAAATCAATTCAGTAAGCTCCCAGAAGGGGAATCTACTATATGCTTAACCTCCCCATACTAAATATATGACATGACTCACATATACCTATTGATTAAATTTATGTCTAGTCCAATTGCCACTTTTCTCACTAGATCTAGGACCTTTAGAATATGTTGATACAGACATTATATAGATTTTGTATCTTCTATTCTTTGAGGATGGCATCTCCAGATACAGGATATCAAATTATAAGCACAAAATTGGCATCATGTCCAAAATAAAGAGAATATTCAACTGTCTAATTTGTCAAGCATAAACTTATTCTGGTTGTTTGTCAATGAAATGTCAATGTCTTTAGAAGATGGAATTTTCAAAAAAGGAAATAAAATTTATAAACAGACAAAGTCCTCAAGAAATGTAAATTAGAATTAAAAAAAGAACATTTTGGTGTTCCCGTCTTGGCGCAGTGGTTAATGAATATGACTAGGAACCATGAGGTTGCGGGTTCGATCCCTGGCCTTGCTCAGTGGGTTAGGGATCCAGTGTTGCCGTGAGCTGGGGTGTAGGTCGCAGACACAGCTAGGATCCCGCATTGCTGTGGCTGTGGCATAGGCCAGTGGCTACAGCTCTGATTCAACCCCTAGCCTGGGAACCTCCATATGCAGCAGGAAGCAGCCCTAGAAAAGGCAAAAAGACAAAAAAAAAGAACATTTCATTAGTGAAAGACAGTCAGTGATGACAAGTTGTTTTAGACTTTCGACCGTATTTTGGTGTCAACCCCCAATTTTTTTCTTTGAGAAATTGCCCCTTCCTTATTCCAGTGATCTTGGTGGGATTGACAATTACAGTTGTCCTGTCCCCTCCCCCCTGGAGGAGGACATGACACAGGCCTGGTCAGTCAGAGTCTTTCCCCAGGACTGATATTTTGAACAAAAGTAGGAAAGTGCCCTCTTTCCATACCTTTCACTAACTCTGCATTCCTTTTCTTTTCTTTTTAAATGGCCACACCTGTGGCCTATAGATAGTCTCAGGCAGGGATTGAATCCAAGCCAAATCCTTTAACCCACTGTGCTGGGCTGACGATCAAACCTGCACCTCCGCAGCAACCAGGAGCCACTCCAGTCAGATTCTTAACCCGCTGCACCACAGCAGGAACTCCAACTTTTCACTAACCTTGGACCAACATAATCCTGCAGTAGATTGTTGACCAATTTCTTGAGCTGCATAGAAGTCTGTCTTTAGTGGGAGAGAAGAGGCCAACAAGTAGAAGAAAACAAAGGGAGACAGTGTGAGAAAGAAAAGGAGAGGGAGAAAGAGATCTGACCTAACATATCATTAATGCCACTTAGGAAATCCCAAAGCTAATTCAACCCCTGTATTTACCACAGTACATGAACCAGTAAATTCCCCCCTTCCCTTTTTTAACTTAGTTTAGATTAGGTTGATTAATTTGCACCAATATAGTACCCCTCCAATTTCAGTGACAACATTATTATGGAGAAATAATTATGCACATGTATTACTATTAGATTTTCTTTGGGTTTCATGTAACAGAAATATGCATACAATTTCTTAACTAAATAAGGATTAATTTATCTTTGTAATAAGAATTCCAGAGGAAGGAGTCCAGAGCTGGCACAGATGTTCAAATAAATCACAGGCTCCTTCTAGCTTCCTGTTCTACCATCTTAACTTGGAGTATTCATCCTTACAATTGTAAAGCAGAGGTTGTAGAGCAAGAAATTGCTCTACTTTCAGTCAAGAAGAAAGGAAAGGAAAAAGGGAAAGATGTGTTCCAGCTGGCTCCTTTTAATTAGTATAACAAAATTATTTCTAGAAGCTCAACCCAGCTACCTTCATAAACCAGAATACAGTCATATATAGACATAACCTAGTTGCAAGGTAGTCTGAGGAAGGGAGGTTTTTCTAACAAAAAAATTCGTACCAAAGAAAGTCTTTTATTAACAGACATAAGAATGGATATTGAGGAGTTCCCATCGTGGCTCAGTGGTTAACAAATCTGACTAGGAATCATGAGGTTGCAGGTTCGATCCCTGGCCTTGCTCAGTGGGTTAAGGATCTGGCGTTGCCATGAGCTGTGGTGTAGGTCACAGACGCAGCTCAGATCCCATGTTGCTGTGGCTCTGGCGTAGGCTGGTGGCTACAGCTCCGATTAGACTCCTAGCCTGGGGACCTCCAAATGCCGCAGAAGTGGCTCTAGAAAAGGCAAAAAGACAAAAGAAAAAAGAAAAAAAAAAAAAGAATGGATATTGAGTAGGCAAATGCAAGGTTTTTTCAGTGGTCATATAAGTTGACACATTTGTTGGGAAGCAACTTAGACTAACTATAAAAGTATTCATATCTTTTGATCTAATAGTATTGCTTCTGGGAGTTCCCTTTGTGCTCAGCAGTTAGCAAACCTGACTAGGATTCATAAGGATGTGGGTTCGATCCCTGACTTCACTCAGTGGGCTAAGGATCCAGCGTTGCTGTGAGCTGTGATGTAGGTCACAAACACAGCTTGGATCTGGTATTGCTGTGGCTGTGATGTGGGCCAACAGCTATAGCTCTAATTCGATCCCTAGCCTGGGATCTTCCATATGCCATGGTTACAGCCCTAAGAAAGCAAAAAAAAAAAAAAGTACTGCTTCTGGGAATTTATCCTGAAATTCAAAATATAAAAAGGTATAATTACAAAGATATTTATATTTATGATCTTAAAATAGAGAAAAATCTGTATAACAACCTCAATATCCAAAAATAAGGAACTAACTAGGAAAATTATAGTAAGTTTGCAGATTGTATATTGTACAGGCAACAAAAACTATAGTTCTTAAGACTCAAACAATATGGGGAAATTTTTATAATGTTAGGTAAAAAAATGAACCTACATGATTTTATGTAAACTGAAATTGCACATAAAAATTGCAAAGGGAAAAATTACTGAAAGAAAATGCACCAAAATGTTAACAGTGGTTATAATAGATTGCTGGGGTTATGATTTTGTTTTTTCTTTCCTCTGAGTTACAGTTTTAATTGATTCCTTTACTTTAGTAACAAACGAATAAATTAGAACATTTCCTTTTAAATCAATTAGTTTTATCAGCAAAGACCTCTGTTCTTTGAAGTAGTTTTTGGATATAACAGATATATTCTCTGGGGGTTGATGCTATTCTAGCGTTCTCCCATTATCCAACATAACACTGGGATCAAAATGACACCAAATAGACACGTATTGTTAGTGCTAATTTTTAAGCAGTATTAACAGCATATTATTCCAAGGTCTCCAGAGAAACAGAACCAATAGGATATACATACAGATAAAGAAAGAGATAGAAGAACTTGACTCATGCAATTATGGAGGCCGGCAAGTCCAAAGTCTGCAGAGCTGATGTCATTGTTTGAGTCTGAAGGCCATCAGACAGAAGAATCCTCTCTCACTCAGGGAAGGATCAGCCTTATGTGCTAGTCAGCCCTTCAACTGATTGGAAGAGGCCCGCACACATTACGGAGAGCAATCTGCTCTACTCAATCTACAGTTTTAACTGTTAAATCAGTTAAATCTCATCTAACACCTCACAGAAACCCTCAGGATAATGTTTAACCAAATATCTGGGCAGCCTCTGGCCCAGTCGAGTTGACATAAAATAAACTGTCACTAACAGTTATAGTCTAAACCAAATATATTTCACACATTGCATTTGATTTATATCTTTTTAGATCATCTATCCTTTTCTCTGTCTTATGTTTGTGTGCTTATACATTTTGCATTTGTCCAGCAGGACTTTATCTCCATGCCTTTCCCCATTCTACCTCCTCCACCCTAGGATGCTTTTCCTATAATCGCCACATTTCTAAATTCTGAATATCTTTAGGCCCTGCTCCAACGCCACACCTTTCATGAAGGCTTCTCTGATTCTTCGACCACTACCACAAACACATAAAACTAAAAGTAACTTTTCCTTCTCAACACCCATAGTGCCCTGACAGCTACTCTAATGGCATAGCCCACATCTACCTTGTTTTACAGATTTTTATGAATAGGTCTTTTGACTATGGATACCTTGAGAAAAGAATTAATGTCTGGAGTTTCCATCATGGCTCAGTGGTTAGTGAATCCAACCAGGAATCATGAGGTTTTGGGTTTGATCCCTGGCCTTGCTCAGTGGGTTAAGGATCCGGCGTTGCCGTGAGCTGTGGTGTGGGTTGCAGACATGGCTCAGATCCCGTGTTGCTGTGGCTCTGTCATCGACCAGCAGCTACAGCTCCGATTCGACCCCTAGCCTGGGAACCTCCATATGCCGCGGAAGTGGCCCAAGAAATGGCAAAAAGACCAAAAAAAAAAAAAACAAAAAACTAATGTCTAATTCAGTTTCGAATCTCCTGAGTATCTTGTATTGAATAGCTGTTCAATATTTTCATATTTGTTGAATTAATATATTTTATATATTTTCCTTACAACTAAAAGAGATAGAGATCTCTTGTACAACAAATAATTCAAAAACTTTTCCAACAAGGTAATAGAGTTGGTAAATCCATGTATTGAGTAATCTAAAACAAAATACACTTTTAGCTAGTTAGAATCTTCAATATATTGAAAGATTTTATATTTTTTATAGTAAGTATGTCCTATATATTTAAAAATAAGTTTAATTGTCAAATTCATTTAATGCAAAGTATAGGGAAATTGTTTTGATTATGATGGTATTTTTCCTTTACTGCCACTTTCCCCACCTTTGAAGTCTGAAGCAGTAGATAACTTTCATTATTCATCCTTATTAGATATGTTTATTTATTGCACTTACTCTTTAGGCAAAGGCATAAATTAAACAAAACTACAATTTAGCTGGTCAACCATAGAACATGTTGTTCCTCAAGCTTTAAAGAAGTTACACCATCTTTTTGTTGTTATTTCTACAGGATTCCATAGAAGCAACAAATGTCCAACTTGCAAGTGCCTTCCCTGAATTCATATTTCACTCCAATTAGTACATTTTACTCCTAGTATTTAACTAATCTCGCAGATGTGTCAAATTTTTCAAAGCCTTTCTTGTTTCTCCCTCTAGTGGTCAAGAACATTCACTGAAACGGAAAACCAGATGGGGTGATCTTAAATGTGGGTGAAGGTTAGGGGTGAACACTCGATTTTGGAATAAGTAAATGTGAAATGTATTCAGATCTATGTTTCACAATCTGAGAAGAGGTTTATTTGGGATATAGTTACTTTATATACCACACATAAATACTCCCTATACTTATTTTCTAAATAACATGTATTTCTATTTCATACTAATGATTTTTAGACATTCTATATAATTAATTTTCTATTCGGAAACAGGTTTAGGAATAATTTTGTCTTCATATCAAATTATCTTATTTGAGTAATAAGTATATTACCATGTACTTTTTTTTTAATGTTTCCTTAATAGAATAATCCTTCTTCCTCTATCCCCACTTAATTTACATTGGCTCCTTGCTATTATGTAATGTTTTCTCTTTCAACCTCTAATATCTTGCTTATAAAAAATTATGAAAAACTTGTTTAATTAGAAATAAATTTTAAAATTCCATGATACTTTTGTGAAAGAACAAGATGGTCAAATGTGAATGAAATAAAGAGGGAATATATGCATATGTAATAAATTATGATTTCAGAGGTGAAGCTATGGCCAAGTCCTTATGAACAGAAAAACTTTCAATTTTTAAAAATGTTTTTATTAAAAGTAGTACATAGTGAATCATCTTAAAAGGAATACTGTCAAATACTCTAACATAAAAATTGGCCTGCTTTGCCAAGATTCACAAAATAGTACTCCTATTTAAGAATTAGAAAGATCGGAGTTCCCGTCGTGGAGCAGTGGTTAATGAATCCGACTAGGAACCATGAGGTTGCGGGTTCAGTCCCTGGCCTTGCTCAGTGGGTTAACGATCTGGCATTGCCATGAGCTGTGGTGTAGGTTGCAGACGCGGCTCGGATCCTGCGTTGCTGTGGCTCTGGCGTAGGCCGGTGGCTACAGCTCCGATTGGACCCCTAGCCTGGGAACCTCCATATGCCGCAGGAGCAGCCCAAGAAATAGCAAAAAGACCAAAAAAAAAAAAAAGAATTAGAAAGATCATTTTATTAAAGATAGAGTGATCACATAATCTGTCATCCAAATAAGGGCATTCTTGAGACTGGAGACGACACTATTAAAAACGTGGCACACAGGTATGAACCGGGATTGTTCCAGGTAAATTGGAACATTCAATCACTTTAATGATCTCTATTAAAAACATAAATTATTTAATTTATTAAAAACATAATGCAAATTGTAATAGTCTTTTTACCATGAAAGTTATGGTGAGTCATGAAGACTTATTTGCTTTAAGCTAAAGTTATTTCTCCTAAAATAACTCAAGGCTCAAAGCCCCAAGGTCTATTAGAACCCCAGGGCTTGGCCTTCATCCCAAGGACATCGCTGACCATGACCCTGGTGCCACAACACCTTGTGCCTCCTAATACTATCTTTCTGCTCCCCATCCATCATTAACACCCTTGCTCCCGCTGAAGGGCCACCAATTCACACACAACTGTATTAACTAGACTTTGTGCCACATGAAAAGGTCTTCTGTTCTACCATCTACCAGAGTTACACTTCACTTTTAGTGCAAGACTTTATCCTTTCCTAAGATTTGGCATGCAGGAAGGAAATGAAAAGAGTTGTTTTATTCTAAAGAAGAGGTCAGGAGTTCCCACTGTAGCTCAGTAGTTAAAGAATCTGACTAGGAACCATGAGGTTGCAAGTTCGATCCCTGGCCTCGCTCAGTGGGTTAAGGATCCAGCGTTGCCATGAGCTGTGGTGTAGGTCGCAGACACAGCTTGGATTCCTCGTTGCTGTGGCTGTGGCTCTAGTGAAGGCCAGTAGTACAGCTCTGATTAGACCCATAGCCTGGGAAGCTCCACATGCCACGGGTGCAGCCCTAGAAAATACAAAAAATAAAAATAAAAAGAAGAGGTTAATACCATTAGGCAATTCTTTTTTTTTTTTTTTTGTCTTTTTGCCATTTCTTGGGCCACTCCCATGGCATATGGAGGATCCTAGGCTAGGGGGTCCAATCGGAGATGTAGCCACCGGCCTATACCAGAGCCACAGCAACATGGGATCCGAGCCGCTTCTGCAAACTTCACCACAGCTCACAGCAATGCCGGGTCCTTAACCCACTGAGCAAGGCCAGGGATAGAACCTGCAACCTCATGGTTCCTAGTCAGATTCGTTAACCACTGAGCCACGACGGCAACTCCACCATTAGGCAATTCTTTTATGCATATTAAATCATGAGTCAAGCTGACTATGTAAAATTGCTAAAGAAATAGTCTGCCATGTTGACTATAAAAAGCTATTGAACCCTAGCCAGCACATGCTTTTGACCACACCCACAGCATTCAGAAGTACTCAAGTGCTTCAGCCAGAGCCACAGCGGTGAGAACACCAAGTCCTTAGCCACCAGGCCACCAAAGAACTCCCCTAAAAAATTTGGAGAATGAGTTTCTAAGGATGCCAAGATCACATTTTTGAAAAGGGCTATAATTTTTTTTCCATAAAAAGTAAAATAGAAAGACCAGGTGACAGCAACTCTGTCTCTTACAAAGGTTGATCTATATGGCAATCAGCTCTCTCTGTAATAGAGGTTGATTTCCTCTCCAGCACAATCTGCTCATTGTCCCCTCTTGATGTCTGACTGACACCCCAAATACAACAGGAGCAGAACCAAACCCATCATCTTCCCCACAAACCTCTGTTCCCTTTTACCATCCTTTTTTCTAAATAAACTGCATCACCATTCAGCGAGATGCACAACCAGAATTTAGGAGTCGTCATTGACTACACCCTCTCCCTCACCTTCAGATTCTATCACTCCCCCATGGAAATGCTTCTCAAACCCATTGCCTTTGCTCTATCTCAGAACACACATCCTGGTCAGGTCACTGCCATTTTTCAAATAATCTTCTATGAATCTCCACTATTGCCCCTCTACAATCCATTTGCTACACAACAGGCACATAAATGGTATTATGAACTGAATAGTGTCCCCCAGACTTCATATGTTGTAATCCTAACTCCTAGTACCTTAGAATGTGGCTGCATTTGAGACAGGGCCTTTAAGGAGGTAATTAAAGGATGTTAACTAGACTTATCATTTTGCAGTATATACAAATATCAAATCATGATGTTGTTTACCTGAGACTAAAATGTCGATTATACCTCAATTTAAAAAAAATAATTTCTAGGAGTTCCCGTCATGGCTCAGTGGTTAATGAATCTGACTAGGAACCATGAGGTTGCGGGTTCGATCCCTGGCCTTGCTCAGTGGGTTAAGGATCTGGCATCGCCCTGAGCTGTGGTGTAGATCGCAGATGAGGCTCGGATCCCGTGTTGCTGTGGCTCTAGTGTAGTCCGGTGGCTATAGCTCCGATTCGACCCCTAGCCTGGGATCCTCCATATGCCACGGGAGCAGCCCTAGAAATGGCAAAAAGACAAAAATAATAATAATAATAATTTCTAAATGCAAAAAAGAGGTAATTAAGTTAAAATGAGACCATTATGATGGGCCCTCATCTAATATGACTGGTGACCTTATAAAAAGAGAAAAATTGGACACACCAAGACACTTGAGGCATACACACACAAAGAAAAGACCATATGAAGAAGCAGCAAGAGGGGGCCACCTGCAAGCTCAAGAAAGAAGCCTCAGAGGATACAACCCTACCAGCATCTTGATCTTGAGAACTTCCAGCCTCTGTAACTGTGAGAAAATTAATTTCTGCACAGATTGTGGTATTTTTTTATGGCAGCCCTAGCAAATTAATGCATGTGGTATATTCCTCCTTCCTATCACCCTTCAAATGTGATACAATTAACATGGCCTGTAAAGCCCAACATGATGTGGTCCCATGCACATCTCCTGCCTCGTCTCTCTCCCAAGCTCTCTGCCCTCTAGTCTTACTGTACTTCTCAGTCATGCCTGGGACCGTCTCACAAGGTGTTTCATTTGCTGGAAACATCGGTCTCCAACTCTCATTAGCCATTCAACTTCAAGTCTCAGCTCAAATGTCACTCCCTCAAGGAAATCTCCCTGACTCCTGGTTTAGGTCAAATTTCCCTTTACATCGCTAAACATAGTTGTCGTTTTTTGGCTCTAATGTCCTGTTTTTCCCATTAATTCAGAAGCTCCCCCATTGCTGAACCACTCCCATCTTATTTACTTCTTTATGACCAGTGCCAGCACAGTATTAGTTGACCATATGATCAAAACACTCTTTCAACATTGACAGTCACTTCTGTAGAGCAACTGAGACCTCAACTGGCTTAGCTGGAGAAGCCACTGGGACAGCACCATAAGATGCTAAACATGCAGCCCTCCTCCCACTGGGCTCTACACCACCACCCACAGATCAAGAGTATCCTTCCCAAGAGGTGCAGTCTGAAGGAGGGATGGCCAACAGTAGAGCTCAAAGTTCCTCTCTTAGATCCTGCCCCAAGTGACTTAGAAGACATCGTGCAAGCTCAGCCCCTGGGATCTGTCTCTACCCCCGACCATCTGAATGTGGTTCTGTAAACATATTCAGAAAGGAACTATGAACTAGCCCAGCAAATGCTACATACAATGTTTTGAACTGCAGCCAAGATCATTTATGAAAATAATTCTTGTAATGTTAAAGGGAGTATTTAGAAATGTAGTAGGAGGAACACATATTTTCAAATAGGAATCTAGAGTGTTCTTCATGTTCTTATAATCTTGCTGAAGTGAGAGGTCATTAGCTGAGTTTTGGTCCATGAGGAAAAGAACAAACACTCCTAGAAATGAAGAACTTCAAAGAAATGAAAATGAACTTTCTGCTCTGAGAAGCCATCTTTTAAGTTTTTCTTTCCTCTGGGAATCTCCTGATCTTTCAGGTCCTAGCTAGGTATAATATACATTTTCTTTCTCTAAAGAGCCTCAATATTCTATGATCTTCCATCAGAGAAAGTCATTGGACTACATCTTATACACAGGTTCTTGAGCCGTCTTTGTTCTGGTGCCTCTAGTGATGTCTGAGACACAGGATTCCTGGTTCTAATGGATGAGGCAATTACGTGTGGAGGTCTTGCTTTAAGGCAGACGGAGATTGCCTGCACGATGGTGGCTGGCTAGCAGAGATAGGTGGAAAAGGCCAGTCAGTGGTCTGATTATATGAAACTTGAAATTCAATTCCATTGTAGTCTAGTTGTTTTTAAATTGCTATATGCCAGGCGTTCCTGCTGTGACAGCGGGTTAAGAACCTGACCAGTATCCATGAGATACAGGTTCGTTTGTTTTTTTAATAATTTTATTTTTTTTTCAATCCCCAATTATTTTTGGTTAATTTTGGTTTTGTTGTTTTGTTTTGTTTTGCTTTGCTTTTTAATGCCACACTCGTGGCATATGAAAGTTGCCAGGCTAGGGGTCAAATCGGAGCTAAGCTGCTGGCCACAGCCACAGCCACAGCAACACATGATCCAAGCCTGGTCTTCGACCTACACCACAGCTTACAGCAACGCTGGATCCTTAACCCAATGAGAGAGGCCAGGGATGGAATCCACATCCTCATGGATATTAGTCTGGTTTGTTAACTACTGAGCCACAAAGGGAACTCCCCCCAATTCTTTTTTTAACTCAATGAATTTCATTACATTTATGGTTGTACAACAATCATCACAACCCAATCTTACAGCATATCCGTCCCAAACCCCCAGCCCATCTCCCCACCCCCCAACCTGTCTGTGAGTCAGTATCTGTTCTGCAAAGTTCATTGTGTCCTTTTTTATACTCCACATATAAGTGATAGCACATGACATTGATGTCTCACTGTCTGACTAACTTCACTTAACATGATCATTTCTAGGTCCATCCATGTTGCTAAAAATGCCATTATTTCTTTCCTTTTTGTGGCTGAGTAATATTCCATCATGTATATGTACCACATCTTCTTTATCCACTCCTCTGTTGGTAGACATTTAGGTTGTTTCCATGTCTTGGCTATCATATAGAGTGCTGCAATGAACACTGGAGTATGTGTATATTTTTGAGTCATGGTTTTCTTCAGATAGATGCCCAGGAGTGGGATTCCTGGATCAAATGGTAATTCTACTTTTAGTCTTTTGAGGAATCTCCATACTGTTTTCCACAGTGGTTGCACCAATTTATTTTCCCACCAACAATGTAATAGGGTTCCCTTTTCTCCACACCCTCTCCAGCATTTATTGTTGGTAGACTTTTAGATGATGGTCATTCTGGCTGGTGTAAGGTGGTACCTCAGTAGTTTTGATTTGCATTTCTCTAATAATGAATGATGTTGAACATCTTTACATGTGTTTTTTGGTGAGAATGCAGGTTCGATTCCTGGCCTCGCTCAGTGAGTTAAGGATCCAACATTGCCATGAGCTACGATATAACTCGCAGATGCAGCCTGGATCCTGCATTGCTGTGGCTGTAATGCAGGCCAGCAGCTACAGCTCCGACTCAACCCCTAGCCTGGGAAACTTCATATGCTGCACACACAGCCCTACAAAGCAATAAATAAATAAATAAATTGCTATATGCCAGTTATGTTCACGTATTTTAATCTCACACTATAATCCTCAAAATAAACCTGTAAGAGACTATTAAATAGTTATTAAAATGATGATATAGATGTGTATTTATTTATTTTTGTCTTTCATCGTTTTTAGGGCTTCACCCGTGGCATATGGAAGTTCCCAGGTTAGGGGTCAAATCAGAGGTGTTGCTGCTGGCCTATGCCAGAGCCACAGCAATGCCAGATCCGAGCTGCATCTGCGAGTTATACCGTAGCTCATGGCAATGTGGGATCCTTAACCCACTGAGGGAGGCCAGGGATCGAAGCCGCCACCTCATGGTTCCTAGTCAGACTCGTTTCCACTGTGCCACTACTGGAACTCCTAGATGTGTATTTATTAACATAGCAGTTTATTGATATAAAAGACATTTATAACATTATTAAATGGAAAAAGTTACCAAACCAGATGGAAAGTGGTCCCATTTTTATAGAAATTTTCTAATTAAAAGTTATAAATTTTCTAAAATGCCCTTTAAGATAAACAGGGGACATCTAAAACTTAGAGAACTAAGTGATAGGACTGAGGTCTTATCTCATAAAAAAATAGTAAAAGATTTGAATTCGGGTTCATTTGAAGCCAAAGCTCCATGGCTTTCTTTCTTTATTTATTTATTTTTATTTTTTTGTCTTTTTATTTATTTATTTTGTCTTTTTGCCATTTCTTGGGCCGCTCCCATGGCATATGGAGATTCCCAGACTAGGGGTCAATTCAGAGCTGTAGCTGCCGGCCTATGCCAGAGCCACAGCAACACGGGATCCGAGCTGCGTCTGCGACCTACACAACAGCTCACGGCAATGCCAGATCCTTAACCCACTGAGCAAGGGCAGGGACCGAACCCGCAACCTCATTGTTCCTAGTCGGATTCGTTAACCACTGCGCCACCACAGGAACTCCTCCATGGCTTTCTTACACCATGTTAGGTCACCAGTGGCCTTGTATGACCCTTATTCTACCTAAGACCCCAGCAACAGCACCTCTACTACTTTCTAGTCAGCACTCAACTCTACTGGCCTTCTCTCCTAGTAGTATTAGCTTCAAAACCATCAGCCCAGCATATTTTAACAATCTGCTGTTGCTTCTACTCCCAGGCTGGAAGTAAATATAACAGAATAAACTGCTCAGAATTTTATTTTTTTTTATTCCCTTCTATTGTTCTTTTTCTTTCTTTCTTTCTTTTTTTTTTATTTATTTTCCCACTGTACAGCAAGGGGGTCAGGTTATCCTTACATGTATACATTACAATTACATTTTCCCCCCACCCTTTCTTCTGTTGCAACATGAGTATCTAGACAAAGTTCTCAATGCTATTCAGCAGGATCTCCTTGTAAATCTATTCTAAGTTGTGTCTGATAAGCCCAAGCTCCCGATCCCTCCCACTCCCTCCCCCTCCCATCAGGCAGCCACAAGTCTCTTCTCCAAGTCCATGATTTTCTTTTCTAAGGAGATGTTCATTTGTGCTGGATATTAGATTCCAGTTATGTGATATCATATGGTATTTGTCTTTGTCTTTCTGGCTTATTTCACTCAGTATGAGATTCTCTAGTTCCATCCAGGTTGCTGCAAATGGCATTATGTCATTCTTTTTTATGGCTGAGTAGTATTCCATTGTGTATATATACCACATCTTCCAAATCAGAATTTTAAATCTACACAATGAGGTTTTTTCCCACCCCTGTTCCCAGGAGGGTAGAACCACAAATAGGGATCCTTAATCTCAAATAGACCCTTAATGCAGCTCAATAATTTTTATATGTCTTTTAGTACTTCCACAGGAAATTATATACTTTCACTATTTTCTATCACCCTTCCTCTGTTCACCTTCATCAGATTACCTTGGGTCTGAGTTTGCAGAGAAACTAATATATCCAAGGCCTTGACTCCATCATCCTATCAAGAACCCGTTGTGGCTCAGTGGTTAATGAATCTGACTAGGAACCATGAGGTTGAGGGTTCGGTCCCTGCCCTTGCTCAGTGGGTTAGGGACCCGGCATTGCGTGAGCTGTGGTGTAGGTTGCAGACGCAGCTCGGATCCCGCGTTGCTGTGGCTCTGGTGTAGGCCAGCAGCTACAGCTCCGATTAGACCCCTAGCCTGGGAACCCCCATATGCCATGAGAAGCGCCCCAAGAAATGCAAAAAGAAAAAAAAAAAGAACCAATCCCTTCACCTGTGCTCCAAAGCCCCAATTTTTCTTCCCCAAGACAGAACCTGAATCCAAGTCCTTTCATAATCAAAATGTAGACCAATTTTCCAGCTTCACCTTCTGCCTCTCTTCCAGCTATTTCCTACCTTCAGTGCCTGGAATGTTGTCCAGACATGGAGAGGATGTGGAGCCTGATGTGGTAGACTGGGAGCAGACAGAACCCAAGAGACAGTCCTGACCTGAATAAAGTTGAATTCTCATTTCCAGGAAAGCTGTCACAACAAGGACCCACCAACGAGGAGAATGCAAACCATAAATCATGGCATGAAGCTGAAAAGTCATGAGCCAAAGATTCTAATAAATGGGGAGACCCAGCTCAGAGAGCATGAGCAGATGGGCAATAGAAAGGGGTCAATATGGAGGAAACAGACATTGAGCAACAGGTGAATTAGGTCCAAGGTGATTCTCTTCTCTTAATCACTGCACAGCTGGCTCCTTTAAGTCCTTCCAATCCCATTAAGTGTCACCTACTGAAAGACCTTCCCCAACAGCCCCATGTAGAATTGCCATTTAGTAACTCATCGCAGTTCCATGTTTTAATAATCTGCAATGTACCATAGGTAGTAGACAATATTTCTTTAATTACTGGTTTATTGTCCATCTTTCCCCACTGGAAAATAAGTTCCATAAGAACAAAGATCTTCTTGTTTATTCTATATCCCCAGTGGCAAGAACAGTGCTTGGTAAATATTACGCAAGTGAATTAAATCTCAGGGATACTCTGCATTTTTATTTAAAGACCTCCAAGTGATTTCTGACTTTAGCCAGAAGGAAAATCACTAGGCTAATACACGTATTGTTGTTCCTACTGCTGTTCTTCTGCTGGGGAGGTAGAAGGTAGTAAGAAGTGATCTTGAAAAGAGTGGAACCTGGCCAAAGGAAGCATCAATCTCTTTTCAGGCTGTTAAGCTTAATGTTTTCAAGGCCTATGATTCACTCTCCTCAATGTTCCATAAGCTACTCTGTTCAGATACCGTCTTTTTAAACAACTCTAAACACTAAAGACTAAATAACTCTAAACATTATTTTGAATTATTTACTTTGCTTTCCCCAGTCTTGAACACTCTGTAGTATGCATTAGATACTCAATAAATGTTTCTTGAATTGCACAGCTTGGGGATGTGCTCCAGCCCACTGGGCTTGCTGGTGCTCTCTGGTACAACATACATGTTAATATTGACCATCACTAATTTAAAACCCACCAGGTGCCAGGTACTGTGCTAAGCCCTTACTTACAGAATCTTCATTTAACCCTCAAAAGAATATTTTCAAGAGCGGTGTTTTCTTTCTCTCTCTCTCTTTTTTTTTTTTTCCATACTTTTAGAAATGAGGAGACTGTGACTAGAGGTTAGATATATGGTAAGTAACAGAGTTAAAATTTATATCTAGGGTTTTGTTTTCTCTCCTGTACTGTCTTGCGCAATCAATATAGTGTCTATAAGCCATGCATCAGTATTTTGAGTGTACGTTATTTTTGTCCCAGTTCTTTATTAACTAATAATGGAATCTAGGACAAGTTCTTAAATATCTCAGTTAGGTCTCTTCACCTATAGAGTCAGGAATTAGATGAAGTTAACTCCTTGGTCTCCTCCAGCCCTAAAAATTATACGCATCTGTGAGTTCAGACTTTCAAGCATTTGATTCTGCAACACCATCTGCTTCTGCATTTCTATATATTTCATGCTGTGATCACACCAAGACAATATAAAAGAGGCTTTTTCATGGGTTCTTCTCTTGAAACCACCTGACCTAATTTGAAATATAAAAGTGAAATGAGTGAAATCATCACCACAGTCACAAAAGAGAAATTCCTTCCTCAAACAGTCTGTGTCTCTCTCAACGGAGTTAATATCATTGGTTTAATGACCTATTATATAAAACAACTAATGGCAGTCTTTCTGAGGAGAGTAAAGGAAGAATGAAATGTTAGGCTCTCTAATGGTGGTACTAGCCCTCGTGCATATTTTGGCAGCGGTGGGGGAGAGCTGAGGAATTAAACACTAGTCCCTAATATATTTGATATTTATGAATTTTACTAATTGTAGGGCTTATAAATATAGAGTGGAGGCGGGGAGGAGGAAGAACCTGGTTCAAATCCCTTTTTGTATTAATGAATTAGTACAGAGGAGTGGATGGAGCCCTTGGTTTTTTCTTGATGAAAACCTACTGCAAATCATTTAGCCTCTCTGTGTTTCAGTTTGCCAATCTTCAAAACTAGTGGGATCAAATAATGTCTTAGGTTGTTCCAAATCTGTGAATTAGCCCAACGTCTATGAAAACCTGGCAAGAAATCGTCTTTAAAAGGCAGTAGCAAGTTTGAAAATTTATCTTGATCCTGAAGCAAAGAAGATCACTTCTGAATAGAAGAAGGGCATAGCCCCAAATGAAGAGCTCAAATTTAAGCCTATTTTTTAATAAGGCTACAGTAGCAATGAAAGCTTTAAAATTCTAAGTCTCACACAAATAACTGATTCCCAAGCTTCACCACTGAAGCCACACAGCAGTTTTGATGTATTTTCTCCACCAGGAGTCCAGAGATGAAGAGGAAAGGAAGCAGGAAAGAAATCAGGACACTGAGGTCAGCACAGAGGCTGATCCTCAGAAGTCTCAGAGGTGCATTAGAAAGAGGAAAATAGAAAATGTAGGGTTCAGTCAGTTGGTACATGTATTACCTGGGTTGTAGGATTTTCTTATAATGTGATTGTCTTCTAGGCTACGGTAACCAAGTCTGTATTCTTTCCAACCATTCCCAACAAGAGGCAGATTATTCTGCCTGTCAGTCTTCATCTTTTCAAACTAAATAATGTTCATTCTTGGCCTGTCATCATAGATTCCATTTGAGTGTGAAACTCGGGGCTTAAGGTTTCCTTTCTGACCATCTTCTCTCCAGCAGGATTAGGCAGCTCATTTCCAGACTCTACTTTTTCCATGCTTGATATTTACCACCTCCCTATGTACTCAACGCCATGCATCCATATGCTAATAAACATTCCAGTGTCAAGGCAGAGTGGGTGCCTGGTGGGAAGACCACATAAGAGAAGGGAATTTTTAATCAGTGTTTTAACACCTGCAATAAACTTTGTTATAGGATAACAAAACTTAAACAGAATAGCTTAACTAGAATATATCTCTTCATGGAATTTTTGAAAATCTTTCCTTAAAATGGAGAAATGATTTGAAGAAGTGCTCATCTCTCTACCTCCACCTCTACAGTATACACTTCACAGAAAAAGGAACAGGGAAACAGCAAGGAGAAGTCACAGAATATTTAAATAGGAGGTTCAAGGTTGGAGAGTAGCATCAGCAAGAAGGCAGGTGAAGTGAAGGCAAGTGTCACTGACTTTTGCCTCTGTCCCTGGAGAGAAGACTGCTGATAGAGTCCCTCTGGCCTTCCCAAGACAGTCTGTCATGAAGATGTAACTCCAAGGTAAGATCTCTGGGAAAGAGGTTTATCCGGGAGCTATCATCTGAAAAGGCCCTCTAGGCTTATTCCAAATCAGCTTCCCAAGGTTCCTACAGTCCTCCACAGGGAGCTCATTGTCCCCAAACAGGGGTGGGGTCTTCCTGAAACCACTTGTGCCTAAGGGGTGATGACAGCAAGGCCTCAAAATAACCCTAAATCTGAGAGTTTCTGTCCCACTAGATGAACGTTAATATTTTTTTTCAGAAATCCCTGGTGTTACCCTGGAAGTCAGGAGGGGGCTTGGGGAAGTTAAGAAATATGACATTAAAAGGGCAAAATAAGGAGTTCCCATTGTGGAGCTGCAGATGCAAATCCGACGAGGATCCATGAAGTTGCGGGTTCCATCCCTGGCCTCGCTCGGTGGGTTAAGGATCCGGCATTGCCATGAGCTGTGGTATAGGTCAAAGACTTGGCTCAGATCTGCTGTTGCTGCGGCTGTGGTGTAGGCCAGCAGCTACTGCTCCGATTAGACCCCTAGCCTGGGAACCTCCATGTGCCATGGGCACAGCCCTAAAAAAAAAAAGAAAAAAAAAAAGAAAAAGAAAGAAAGAAAGAAAGAAAGAAAAGAAAAAGGGCAAAATGAGGCTCTTGCTAGCTTTTCTAGAACGAGTATGCTAACAGATTAAAAAGTTACTGAGTGTTTAAATTGTGCCATGCAGGGAGCTAAGTGATTCATACACATTATCTCACTTAGTCCTCATAAAAAGTCATTGGGGTTGAGAAGGTGAAAGAGACTTACAGTTAAGAGTCCAAAATCACAGAGCTGGTAAGTGGTAGCGATAGGACAGAAACCCAGTTCTGTGAGATGCCAAAATCTGCATTCTTCCCCATTAATTTATTTTCAAGTACTTTAAAACCATTTTAAAAGATATTTTAAGGATTAAGAAATCTCCCGGTCATGTGCAATAAAGCAAAGTTTCTAAGCAACTTTAATGCTATTCAGAACCACTACCCATGTTGATTTTGCTCAAGTCCTACATTACTTTTAGATGCCCTTCTAGATAGAGCTCTAGATAGAATTATACAGCCATATAATTCTTTTTAAAAAGTCTCCCCCATAATTCAGTTTCTCATATGCACATACACAGAGACCACACACACACATAGTATACAAACACTACACAAATTACACAGATAAACACACACAAACTGCAGGCACCAGAGAGGCCACACACCACGTATGCACATACATACACAAAAATGCACCACAGATATACAAACAAACCACAGACACACATACACAAATAGATACACATAAGCCATATACACACAGTATCAGAAATTCTCCATGGGATTTTGTTTCTACTCATGCCGCAACATCTAACCAGTTTCTACCACATTCATCATCTAATTCACATCTCACCTCCTGCTTCTGGTCTCTCCTCTCCATCCTGCTCCTTTCCAAACAGGGAACACAAGCTCCTTTCTTTCCATTTCCCAGAGCAACCACCAACACAAGAAAGAAGTGATTAATGGGGAGAAGGGACATCACACCATGTCAAAGCATAGCAAATGAATGAAACAATATTAGACATTCAGCTTAATAAGTCCTCTATGTTATCTCTACTTCTTGGAATATCTCAATGACCCTTTCTCCTCCTCAAGCTCCTAACCTTCCTGTGGCCCTTCTCTGAAGACCATCCTCATGCCTCCTCCCTCTCCTCTCAGTCCCAAGATCTTTACACACCTCTTCCTTGGGTTCCCACTTGTTCACTTGCCATTGCCCATCTATTCCATGTCCCAAGACTTCACATTTTATTCCCAAAGCAGAGTACTAAGGTATCTTCCTGAAAGGAACCATTCTTCTGCTTTGGGGAAAAGTTTTGCAAGCCCCTTAGAAGGCAGAATTAACTTAAGGCAGTTGTGGTTTTAAAGTAATTATTTTATTTTTCTCTATATATATATTCCTTATTTTTTTTTTCCTGGCCATGCCTATGGCATGTGGAAGTTCCCAGGCCAGGGGTGGAAGCCGCACCTCAGTTTCAGCCTGCACCACAGTTTCAGCCTGCACCACAGTTGTGGCAACACCAGATCCTTAACCCTCTGAGCCACAAAGGAACTTCCTCTTCTCTGTATTCTTAGATTTTGTTTGCTTAGTGAAAAAAAAATCATTAGTAATTTCCATTGCTTTATCCAATTCATCAAAAACCAATTTGTTGATATGACTCTGTTATAATAGCTATTTCCCAAAACATTCTCAGGTTTATACTTTCAATACTGTAGAAACAATTATTCAAGAAATGGGATGATTTGAATAATCAAATACTCTGTTTCATGGAGCATTATTAAAACACTACACATGAATTATCAGTTTTCAAAGAAGTAACATAAAACACTGGTAGGGTTCCCCACCTGCCACAATGGAGGTATGGTGGGAGATGTTGAAGCTAAGAAATTTAAGCCTATGAGCCTCACTTTCTTTTCTGTTTAAATATCTGCCTTTATGTGGGAAAAAAGCGATCAATTTCATATAAAGCTCCTTGCACACAACAAATATTAGATAAATATCAGTTCCTTGACTTCTCTCTCTCTTTCCTCTCCCCAAGTAAGAAAGAACTACTACTATATCCTTGTAGGATATATACTTTCCCCTCTCCTTGGTAATTCTGAAGGCACTCCGCAATCTTAGGGAGTCAAATGGCTCCCATTTGAATATCAGTTCTCACTGTTATGTGCTGAGTGTTAGAATTCTAGCTAATAGAGTTTACTATTAAATATAAAATTAGCTCATGGGAGAAATCTAATTATAGCTCCCCATGATTATTAATTTGTTCCAATTATTGCTATTTTTGTTATTTAATTTCATTAGCAACACTGCCCTAACCAAGTCTTCTTAGTCAAGTAACACTGATTCTACCTTGTCTTATTCAAGATTTGTGACCCTCAAGAAGGGTCAGACCTTCGGTTAACATCTAAATAGAACATTTTTAGCTATCTAAATTAATTACTTAACAAAGTAAAAATACCCCAAACTTTATTTTTGTTTCACATTAATTTTATTGCATTTGTAGTGGGTTTTTGTTTGTTTTCTTTTTAGGGCCACACCCACTGCATATAAAAATTCCTAGGCTAGGGGTCTAATCTGAGCTTCAGCTGACAGCCTACACCACAGACACAGCAACACAGGATCTGAGCCACATCTGCAATGTACACCCCACAGCTCACAGCAATGCTGGATCCTTAACCCACTGAGTGAGGCGGGGGATCGAACCCACATCCTCATTGATACTAGTCAGATTCGTTTCCACTGCACCACAATGGGAACTCCCAAGTATTTCTATTTTTGATACTCAAATTAATCTGATCTTAATTTTTGAAACAAAATTAAAATATCTGATTTGTATTATTACAGAAGTATCATGTTTGCCATTTTTAAAATACTGTCATTTTGACTATTAATATGCAAGAATTACTATTTTAATCTCTATATTTAACCATTTCTTTTGTTCATTTTTTTATTCTCAGTTTCTCACTCCAATTATGGATCTGATCAACTCTACTGATTACCTGCTCAATGTCTCTACTTTAATAAGAAACAGCATTCACATTCCAACTTCTGCCTCAAAAATGACTGTTGTGCTTCTTTTGCTCACATCATCTATAATTGGCACTATCACCAATGGTTTCTACCTATGGGTGCTAAAATTCAAAATGAGAAAGACTGTCAATACTCTCTTATATTTTCATCTCATTCTCTCCTATTTTATTTCAACATTGTTTTTGCCATTTCTGGCCATCTCCCACCTTCAAGATGATCACTGGAGCTTTGGAATGGCCACGTGCAAGATGGTCTATGGCATTTTGTACACAGGGATGTTTGCGTCGGTTTTCTTCCTCTCGGCCATCAGTGTTGATCGTTATCTTCTCACTCTTCACCCAGTGTGGTCGCAGCTGCACCGAACCCCACACTGGGCTTCCAGCATCATCTTGGGAGTCTGGATCTCTGCCACTGCCCTCAGCATACCCTATATGGTTTTCAGGGAGACACACGATGACCATAAAGGAATGGTGACCTGCCAAAATAATTACGCCATATCTACCAACTGGGAAAGCAAAAAGATGCAAACGTTAAGGCAATGGATTCATGTGGCCTGTTTTAGCAGCCGCTTCTTGCTGTCCTTCCTTCTGCCTTTCTTCATCATCACCTTTTGTTATGAAAGAGTAGCCAAAAAGATGAAAGCGAGGGGCCTGTTTAAATCCAACAAGCCCTTCAAGGTCATGATGACGGCAATTATCTCTTTCTTTGTGTGTTGGATGCCCTACCATGTATACCAAGGCTTAATTCTCACTAAGAACAAATCACTATTTTTCCAGTTGACTCTGATACTCACAATGATAACTATTTCTTTCAATACTCTCTTTTCTCCCACACTCTATCTGTTTATTGGGGAGAACTTCAGAAAGGTTTTTAAGAAGTCTGTTCTTAATCTTTTTGAGTCGACATTCAATGAGGATTCTTCAACAGAAAGGACACAAAACCTAAATTCAGAAGCCTACATTTAAATTCTGGATCTCAGAGCAAATAATGGACTCCTAGTCTATTATACTACCAGAGATAGAACCTCAGCTTTTGTATAATATAGTCCCTACATTAGAGAGACCCCTGGGCTGTATTATAGTTAAATCTATTTTAGGGGCTATAAAAAAGCAAGCAATGTGTGATGTAGCAAATATGATTTTTTAAAATTTTTGTTGTGATAAAATATATGTAACGTAAAATTTCCCATTTTCCCATTTTTAAGTGTAAATATTAGTGGCATTACCTATATTCACAGTATTTTGAAACTTTCACCGCTACCTATTTCCAAAATTTTTCATCACCTGAAAGAGAAACTCTGTACCCATTAAGCAATAACGCCTCATTCCCTCCCCTCCCCCAATCCCTCATATCCTTGAATCTGCTTACCATCTCTATGAAATTGCTATTCTAGATATTCCATGTAAGAGGAATCATACAATATTTCTTTTCTCCTTTTGTGTCTGGCTTATTTCATTTAGAATAATACTTTCAAGGTTCATGCATGTTGTAACATATATATCAGAACTTCATTCTTTTTATGACTAAATAATATTCCATTATATGTATATAGCACATTCTGTTTATCCATTCTTCTGTTGAGAGACATTTGGGTTGTTGCCACGTTTTGGCTATCGTTACTAATGTTACTATCAACTCCAATGTACAAGTATCTGTTTTAATCTTTGTTTTCAATTATTTTGAATTATTTTGAATTTCTGGGTCATATGGCAAGCCTATGTTTATTAACTTTTTGAGGAATTGCCACTTTTTTTCCATAGCAGCTACACCATGGTGCAATCCCATCAGCAGAACAAAAGTTCCAGTTTCTCAGAGTTCCTGTTGTGGCTCAGTGGGTTAAGAACCCGACTAGTGTCCATGAGGATGTGGGTTCAATCCCTGACCTCATTTAGTGGATTAAATGATCTGGCATTGCCATGAGCTGTGGTGTAGGTCACAAATGTAGCTCGAATCTGGCATTGCTGTGGCTGTGGTATAGGCTGGCAGCTGCAGCTCTGATTAGACCCCTACCCTGGGAACTTCCATATGCCAACGGTGTGACCCTAAAAAAAAAAAAAGTTCCAGTTGCTCCACACCCTCACCTACACCAATGATTTTCCCTTTTTAAAAAAATTATAGCCATCCTAGTTGGTGTGAACTGATGAAAAAGTGATTCTTAACCTTTGATTTTTGAGACTACAGTTATATCAGTTTCTGAATATCTATAGTACCATCAATCAGAATTTTTCTGTCACAGAATTTTCTTTTTTCTTTTTTTTTTTTTGTCTTTTTTGTCTTTTTGCCATTTCTAGGGCTGCTCTTGCAGCATGTAGAGGTTCCCAGGCTAGGGGTCTAATCCGAGCTGTAGCCGCTGGCCTACACCAGAGCCACAGCAACTCGGGATCCGAGCTGCATCTGCGACCCACACCACAGCTCATGGCAACACCAGATCCTTAACCCACTGAGCGAGGCCAGGGATCTAACACGCAACCTCATGGTTCCTAGTTGGATTAGTTAACCACTGAGCCACAACGGGAACTCCATGTCACAGAATTTTCTATAGACATTTGGACCAAGGTCCCTCTTTATTTGGCTAGCACCTAATGTATTTAATTGGTATGGACTCATCTTGTCACCTACCAAGAATTTACACTTTAATATTTTAAGTATAAAGATACCTTAAATGTCTCTTTTTAATATGTATGTATATATATAATTTATGTATTAAGCTGTCTGAGAAATAGGGAACTAAAACAATTATAAATGTTTGAGAATCTGCCTGGCTATTGTCATAGTACATTCCATTTTAAAATAACAATAACTGGAGTTCCCATGTGGCTCAGGGGCTTAAGGTTCTGGCATTGTCACTGCAGTGGCTCAGGTTGCTGCTATGGAGCGGCCTGAGAATTTCCACCTGCTGTGGGTGCAGCCAAAAAAATAATAATAAATTAAATAAAAAAGCTATAACAAAATTAGTTTCTCTTCTCTGGTTTTCAAGTTTTACTTCAAGTTTTTGCAAAACATTATATAGGACCCACAGTATCACTGACCTATAACATTTTATTTATTTAATTAATTCCATCTATTAGTCATAAATCAATAGATCATTCCATCTAGTTCAACTGATACAGAATGCAGCTAGCTATTCAGGCCACAATGCACACTCAATCTCTAAATATTTCAGCCAGCTTTGTAAAACCGCTTCAAGCCACAGGCATACATCCTATTCAGAAATACCCAAAATGGATGATATCAATTGTAACAGGTTACAGAAATGAAGAGAAATAAACCTTTATTACTAACTTTTTATGGTAGGAAAGTAATAGTGGTTCAATGTCCCAGAAGTTCTAATTGCCTTGGAATCACTGCTTCCCTGGGCAACTGGGGGCTTGGTCTCTCGTCCTTAGAATAGGAGGGATAAAAAAGCTTTGAGTAGATGAAAAGTTTCATTCTTGGCCCCTATTTCAAGTGTTTGGAGGCTTGAATAGTGTCCCAGACAGGGAGAAGCAGGACTGAGGACCAGGCAGCAAGAAGAGGTTGCTGTTCCTCCCTCCCCATACTCTCCCAGGTCCTGACCAGCCCACTGTAGTTTACTTTGCAGGATTTAGGAATGAAAGTTGGGGAGTTCCCGTCGTGGCGCAGTGGTTAACGAATCCGACTAGGAACCATGAGGTTGCGGGTTCGGTCCCTGCCCTTGCTCAGTGGGTTAACCATCCGGCGTTGCCGTGAGCTGTGGTGTAGGTTGCAGACGCGGCTCGGATCCCGTGTTGCTGTGGCTCTGGCGTAGGCCAGTGGCTACAGCTCCGATTCAACCCCTAGCCTGGGAACCTCCATATGCCGCGGGAGTGGCCCAAGAAATAGCAACAACAACAACAACAAAAAGACAAAAAAAAAGGAATGAAAGTTGGAAACTTAATGCTTCTTTGAAACAAGAATCTTGCTTTGGAAACCTAGCAGCCCCAGAGAGAGCCTTTTGTCTCCCTCCTCAGATCTGCTGCAATAACAAACAAGGAAGTGCTCTTTCCAGGCTCTTTTATGTACTTTATTCCATTGTAAACATCTTAAGGACAGAAAGAAGCCTATCAATCAAACTATTACTTTTCTATATATATTATATGCAATCAATTTGCAGTAAAAGATATTTAAATTGAATATGGGTACTCCTGCTACATGAACTAAAAAGGGACTGTAGGTGTAAAATAATAGGATTGAACCGGATTTTTGTTTAACAAAGATTTATATCACACTTACCTTCTGCCCAGGCATGATTCAAAATGCTTTACAAATAGTAACTAATTTAATCCTACAGCAATTCTATGAAGTAGGTCACACTGTTATCCTATTTTACAGACTGTGAAACTGAAGCACTTGCTGAAGGCCATGCAGTAAGCCATTAGAAGAGCTGGTATTGCAAGTCCAGGCAATCTGGTGCTAGAATCAATCCATGCTCTTAACCACCATACTCACTCCTTGAGGTCAGTGCTGGGAGGCAGAGAGGTTGGACTCTCAGCCCAGATCCCCCTAGTCCATTTATTTCATCAGAAATCATCATCTTGGAGTTTCCATCCTGGCTCACGGGTAACCAACCCGACCAGTATCCATGATGACATAGGTTCCATCCTGGCCTTGCTAAGTGTGTTAAAGGATCCAGAGTTGCTGTGAGCTATGGTGTAGGTTGCAGGCTTGGCTCAGATCTGGCACTGCTGTGGCTGTGGCACAGGCTACAGCTTCGATTCAACCCCTAGCCTGGGAACTTCCATGTGTTGCAGGTGCAGCCCTAAAAGGACCAAAAAAAAAAAGAGAGAAAGAAAGTAATCATCAACTTGGCTGCAAAAATAATAACAGTTAACTTGTAATTAGGAAATCTGGATGGTGAGCTGGCTTTGGGTCTAGTTTGGTGTTTTATTTGAGGCAGGTTATTCACATTTCCCTGAGCCTTACCTTCCTCACCTATAATCTGGGGATATCTCTGAATAAGATTATGGATATGAAATAATTTCTAAAATACAAAACACTACATAAATATAAGTATTAATAAGAGGGTTCTTCCTTAGAAGTCACTTTAAATTTTAAAAAATAGGATGTAAACTTAAAATTATCCCCAAATGCATTTTTTAATTTCCCTTAAAACTACAGTTAACTCTTACAATGATTACTTCTTTAGTTGTGTTGACCTCATCAACCTTCTCACTATTGTGAATTCTCAGGACCCGAGAGGTTTATAAAAAAGGAATTAGTGGCTTTGCTTTGTGGAACTGGTGTGTGGAGATAGTGTTTTAAAACAGTGTGCCTATTAGATTCAATTATATGAACCTGCTTCATTATGTCAGCCTCAAACTGGCTCAAGAACTGAATATAGGGATGATTAGCAAATGCCAGTTATATGTTTCACATACCAGCTCACGTTCTTTCCTCAAGAAATGGCTCCTCAGAGTTCCTACCATGGCTCAGCAGTAACGAACCCGATCAGGACTCATGAGGATGTGGGTTCAATCCCTGGCCTCACTCATGGTTAACCCACAGTTAATCTGGCATTGCTGTGAGCTGCGGTGTAAGTCGCAGACAGGGCTCAGATCCCTAGTTGCTGTGGCTGTGGCATAGGCCAGCAGCTGCAGCTCCAATTTGACCCCTAGCCTGGGAACCTCCGTATCCTGTGATGTGGCCCTAAAAAAAAAGCAAAAAAAAATGGCTCCTATATATATACACATACACACACATATATAATTGAATCACTTTGCTATACACTTGAAACTAACACAACATTGTAAATTAACTACATGCCAATATAAATAAATAAGAACTGTCTTAAGGAGTTCCCGTCGTGGCTCAGTGGTTAACAAATCCAACTAGGAACCATGAGGTTGCGGGTTCGATTCCTGACCTTGCTCAGTGGGTTAAGGATCCGGTGTTTCTGTGAGCTGTGGTGTAGGTCGCAGATGCGGCTCGGATCTGGCATTGCTGTGGCTCTGGTGTAGGTCAGCAGCTACAGCTCGGATTTAGACCCCTAGCCTGGAAACCTCCATATGCCGAAGGAGCGGCCCTAGAAATGGCAAAAAGACAAAAAAAAAAAAAAAACTGTCTTAAAATTTTAAAAAAAGAGATGGTTCCTTGGTTTAAAGAAATAAATGGGCTACCCAGCTGTTAACACATGCGAAAGGACTGGGTATAAGGTAAAATGGTATGTAAAACGCAAACCTGATTCCATATCCCTGAGAAACTAGAGGCAACAATAATTCACAAGTATAGTTCATGTACCTGGTACTGTGGTCGGCTCTGAGAATGCAACAGTGAATGAGACACAATCCCGTTCCTCAAGGAGCTAAAGCCTAGTGTGGTGGTTCTGAATTAGGTTCCACATTATAATTATCTGGGACACTCTTTAAAGACACCAGTGTCTAGGCCTTACCCAAACCAATAAAAACCAAAATCTATAGGGACAGGACCTAGGAATCTGTATTTTTTTAAGTTCTCAGGTTGACTCTAAAATACAACCAAGAATAGAAAACCACTGTTTAATAGGGAAGAAAGAGGAGGAAACGGTCATTATTGTATAAAAAAGAAAGTGTCATGTTTGGAGTAACAAACAAAAGCCTCCAGTCTAGCTTTCACCACCAGAGTTTTTCCTTATGAGTCTGCAAAACAGTGTTAAACATCTAAAGCAGGGGAAGAACAGCAAGACAGAGGAAGCAGAATGTATAAAAGCTGAAGAGGGGGAGAGCACAGTGCTATAAAGCAGTACCTCCCAAACTTGAATGTGCATGAGACTCACCAAATGATCTTGCTGAAATGCTGATTCTGATTCAGTAAGTGTGGAAAAGGATGCAATTACACATTTCTAACAGGACCCCAGGGGATCCACTGCTGCTCATCCAGAGCAAGAGTATGATTGGAGCAAAGGTATGAGAAGCAGGCACAGCCAAGATGAGCTGGAAAGGTCAATCAGGCCTAGATCCCAAAGTCCCAGCTAAATGGTATGACCTGGATCCTAAACTTTATCCTGAGGGCAAGAGGGAGCTAGTGAAGGGTCTTTAGCCAAAGAGTGATAGAATTAGGTTTGCATTTTAGAAAGACCAATCTGACAAGTCAAACTGGAGGTGAGTGATCAATTTGGCCAGAGTTGCAATAATCCCAGTAACAGGTGATGGGGCCTGAATAAAGAACATGAAAGTGAGAAATAGAGAAAAGTAGAGTCTTGTCCTATAAATTCTCTTGGTTGAGGAGTCAAAGAAGAGAAGGAAGTGAGGATGACTCTTGCATCAATTAGTGTTCTTTTTGTTTGTTTTCTTTTGGGGGTGCTGCCCCATAGCGTATGGAGTTCCTGGGCCAGGGATCAGATCCGAACCACAGTTGTGACCTACACCACAGCTACAGCAATGACAGATCCTTTAACCCACTGTGCTGGGATGGGGATCTAACTTGCATCTCAGCACTACAGAGACACTGCCACCAATTCCATTGTGTCATAGCCAGAACTCCTCGGTTTATATTTTTGAATGCAAACAATGGATTTTACTCTGGCTGGTTTGACCTCAAACTGACTTATTAAAGGATATTAAGTAGTTCACAGAATTACTGGGGTGGCTAGAGAAACATTCAAGGCTAAGCTTCCAGGAAAATTGCCTGACACAGGCCACAAAACTGTCCAGGTCAGGAATCTGTCTATTTCAGTCTATGGCCCCAGGTACTACTTCTGCTACTGCTGCTTTTGCCACCACTAGGCCCAAAATACCAGCACTTTGATTTTACTGTGCTTGCTACTGCTTCCAACACTATTTCTGCATCTGACCTTGAACCTCCGGTGCCTGAAAGCCCTGCCAACACCAACGTCAGGAAAATGAAAGGCCCATGCAGAGCCTATTTATTCACATTTTTCACTTCCAAACTTCATCTTGCATGCAGCTATCTAATCACCACGCCAGCACCCTAGCTGCAAGGGAGGCTGGGAGGTGAGTGCCTATGTCTACCTGAGAGGGGAAAGGATGCTCGTAATGTGGGAATTTCCCCAAATATAAAGTTATTCAAAAGATGACAGGCCCATTGACTTTAACCTAAAAGCTTTTTGGAGTGATTAGCTTTAGGAAGAGAAGCAAAATTGCACTGTGCTGAGGAGTGACTGGGAGGTGAGAATCTAGAGGTTCTAAGAGCAGCAACCCTCTTAAACTTAGAAAATTAAGGAGTTATTCCCCCTCCCTCTTCCCATAGAAAGTAATTCACACATTTTACCAATTAGAGATTAATTTGTGTTAAGGGACTGCTATTAAAATGCAAATATACCTTTTAAGAAGGTTATTTTTCATTCACAAGTTAATGGGAATTACTTGAATCAACTTCACGCCCAGCAGAGTGCAGCTAAACACCTTACTTAGAATAGTAGACTTTTGATTGCGGCCTAGAGGAAGGGAATCTTCTGAGTTGTAAGTCAAGCCTGGAGTGAATTTTGGAGACCCTAAAGGCAGCATATCATGTATAAAATGTATAAAAGAGAAAGGAGACACAAGAGGTATTCTGAGGAGAGAGTTGGTGACTAAGAAAAAATCTGCCTCGATGGGTATGGCCCTGAAAATCCAGTTTAAGCCAAATTGTTAAAACTGCAGACCTTATCTTCCTTACAGGTAAGGCCAGTCACTCCAGTTTAGCTTAGTTCAGGCTTTCCAAGAGGTTGGATCCCCTTCCATGGCCGGTTCTTTCTTACTGGTGAAACCGAGGGGGACCCTGGGGGGCCCTCCCAGGTATAAAAGCCTCTCAGTGTCTCCCCTCTGACTTTTTTTTTGTAGAAAAAGGCTTTAGTTTCCTAGGCCTTCTGTTGAGTTCCAAAGAGCAGATTCAAGCAGTTACTAACTAAAGAAGCAAGGGAAGGCAGAAACAAAGGAAAAGCAGTCAAGAAACAACAGTTCAGGAGGACCTTGTTACTTATCCATTCTAAATGTAATAGTTTGCATCCACTCACCCCAAACTCAACAAGTTCCTACTGTAAGGCACAGAGAACTATATCTAATCTCCTAGGATAGTTGATGAAAAATAATATTTAAAAAAAGAATGGTGTATATACATATACATATTAAAAACTGAGTCATTTTGCTGTAGAGCAGAAATTGGCACAATGTTGTAAATCATCTACACTTTAATAAATAATAATAATAATAAATTTTTTTAAATAGAAAAAGAAATAATAGTTCAGCCACCTAACAGGGTCCTAGTTCCTCCTCAAGGAATATACATAATAATCTGACATTTATCTTTGAGTAGTTCTGTAGGAACTAAGACCCCCACCCAAGTGGAAGATGGTAAGTATATGCTGAGACCCCATACTGGTTAGAACCAGAAGGTTGCTGATTGAGATTCCTCAAACGCCATCCTATTACCTCACTACCAACCAATCAGAAGAAAGCCACACACCCTCCAGCCTTCCCCCTCAAAGGTTGCCTTTAAAAACCTCCCTGAAAACCATCCAGGCATTTGGGTATTCTGAGCATGAGCTGCCCATTCTCCTTGCTGGCCCTGCAATAAACCTTTCTCTGCTCCAAACTCTGAAGTTTTGATTTGTTCGGCCTCACTGTGTGCCAGGCACACGAAATTGGGCTCAACAACACATAGGTAAGAAAAAACACAACAGTGGAAAGAGAAACCGTTTTCTAGTGCTCCCTATTGTTTCCCTTGTCTCTTCACTAAATTCTGAGCTCCTTGAAAGTAAAAACAGTATATCACTCCTCATATATTTCCTAGCTTGGTGTCTGGCATGATAAATGTTTACAAACAACTGGATAGATATATGAATGCAGTTATTAATTCATTCTGGAGATGGAACTTTCTCTATTTCTAGGGTCTTTAGAAGGTCCTTGCTCAAGCATGCTGAGAATCTACAGTATTTCTTTTGCTTCACTTGCCTAAAGGATTAAACAATCAGGGAGCTGCCATCTGATAATACTGCTTTCCCTTTTTTAATCTCAAGCAAATGCAATTGAAAATTTAGATGTATATGAACAGTTCATTACCAAAATTCTCTTATTTATTTCCTGCTAGAGTCAGTATGAGCTTTATTTAGTTACAACACTCAAATAAAAGTGGTTCATTATTTTTTCTGTATCAAATCAAATCTGACTCCAATTTTCTTTTGACACATGGTAGGAAGTCCATCCCCACAGTCCCAAGGAAAATTCTAAGGGCTTAGGTTCCATAGTGGCCCCCTCTAATATGCCTCTTTGTCAAGCCTAAAAGATCCCTTGAAGGCAGTGTCTTCATCCCTTTGTGAAATGAAATTCATATTTTATGGCAAGACAAGAAAAATTTAAATATAAAAAATTTTCCCTGCCCTTTGCCCTCCTCTCCTCCTCCCTACTGTGTGCATTGTGTCTGCATTATGCATCCACCAAACCTCCCCCATTGGTAGAAATATCTGCTCAACCAGAAAGAGCAATATTCTCTCAGCACAAACAAGCTTACTCCTTAAAAGACAACATTCTTTCTTGATCTTGTAAGAGGCCATAAGATGATGCTTAGATCTAGATTGTATAAACTGTCAATAATACATCATTTAACGTATAGCCCTCTGTCTCAAAAAATTGTATCACTGTGCCTTGACTTCTTCTTTTTTTTTTTTTGGTCTTTTTTGCCATTTCTTGGGCCGCTCTCGTGGCATATGGAGGTTCCCAGGCTAGGGGTCAAATTGGAGCTGTAGCCACCGGCCTATGCCAGAGCCACAGCAATGCGGGATCCGAGCCACGTCTGCAACCTACACCACAGCTCACGGCAACGCCAGATCCTTAACCCACTGAGCAAGGGCAGGGACCGAACCCGCAACCTCATGGTTCCTAGTTGGATTCATTAACCACTGTGCCATGTCAGGAAGCCTTAACTTCTAATGGGAGGAACAGTTCTCAGAGTTTTTTGAGATGTTTTTCCAGGGTTATAATCCTCAAATTTTGGCTCAAAATTTTTTTTTCCAATTCTTTCTTAGATTGACTGATTAACTTTTCATTGACAGCTTCCTGCCATGTATCAATGAAAAATTAATTGGCTAATTTAAGAAAGAATTGGAAGGTTTATTGAAGCCAAATTTGAAGATTATAACCCAGGAAAAGCATCTCAGAAAACTCTGAGAACTGTTCTACCCATTAGAAGTTAAGACAGTTTACATATAAGTTTTTGAGACAGAGGGCTGTATGCCAAATGATGTATTATTGACAGTTTATACAATCCAGACCTAAGCATCATCTTGGTGGGTCATGTAACCCCTTACAAGATCAAGAAGGAATGCTATCTTTTAAGAAGTTATTTATTTACTGATGCTGGGAGAACGTTGCTCTTTGAGCAAGTAATACTGCTAATAGGAGATGTTTGGTGGATGCCTAATGCAGATACACAATGCACAGTGGGGGCAGAGAGGAGCCCAAAGGGTAGAGAAGAATTTTTGTCTTTAAAATTTTCTTATCTTGTCATAAAATACGAATTTTATTTCACATGTGCAAGCTGGGCTATATAGGGGGCATTTGCACTGAGGCCAAGATCCTAGCAACCATTCTCCTCTGATGTCTTGCCATATTCCTAATGGCTGGAAAAAAAGGTGGGGAAGGGTCAAGGACCTTGACTTACTGATAGCTCATAAGTCAAACTTCACTTCTCTAAACTCATAGAGAAATTAAGTATTTGGGTTAGGGAACCACTGACTGAAACGCCCCACATTGGTCAGGTAAAATAATAACCGCTTGCATGAGTTGTCTCAAAACAGGAGGTCCCAATAAGGAACACAGTGCTGCTGCTGAAAATTTACTGGGAGAATTCAGGAGGGACCAAATGGAGGTAAGAGACACCAGCCCATAATATGTCCCGCCAACCTCCCAAAAACACTTGCACTAGAATCCATTTTACTGAGGGATGTCCATGCCACCAGGAAAGGCTCTGAGTTAGACCAAATGTGGGTCCAAGTAGGATGACCGGCCAGAAACAACCCAGAAACTAATCCCACCTCCATATAACCTGAGACTGCAAGCCACATGGCAGAGCAGTTCTCCTGGGTTCCCTTACTCTGCTTCTCTCCACACAAGTGCCCACTTTCCAATAAAGTCTTTTGCTTTGTCAGGACCTATGTTTCTTCAGACAATACATTCCTAGGTGTTGGATAAAAGCTCACTATGAGGCTCTAGAAGGGGTCCCCCTTCTGGTAACATCTCCATTAGAAATGTTAACAGTAGCTATGCCTTTATCTTCTCAACTGTTATAGTCCCACGAAAAAATGACAAAAGAGTCCTCATTGTGGCCTTTATGACCTCTTCAGTGAATGTGCCAGATATCTTTTGCTTGCCCTCCAGATCCATACTCAAGCATTCTCTATCCTGCTCTCTGCCCTGGAGGCTGGGACATCATCAAGTCCAAGGTTCATAACTTCTGGTTGGGTTTTGCAATGAGGAGCTCTGGCAGGAAGTGGAAGGAAGGTGGAGAATGGGGTCAGGTATTTATTTCCCTAACTCCCTTCCTAAGAGGTCACCTGAAGTTGGTGCTTCTTAGCAGAAGATCAACTCTTTCTCTTAAAGGTCTATGTAAGTCTCTACCTCTGGACTCTAGACTTCCTCCTTTTTTCCCTTCAGGCCAAAGGAACGTTAACACCTCAGTTGCTATTATGCCTTGAGTTACTACACTCCCTATTATGGTTCCCCTACACCCACCCCTTTGTAAGTAAAATTTTCTCAGGTTATCCTATTTAGAATGTGTTACTTGATTGCTGATAGGACCCTGACTGATACAGTGTGATAATATAACTCATTTTTTATCTGACTGTAAATAATGTCTTCTTTTTCAAATAATGTATTTGTTTATGGCATTTATTCATGGATTTCAAAGAACTATATAAAAATAAACCCCAAAACATTCCTGGGCAGAAAGAGATGAGAATATACATACATCTATATATATGTGTGTGTGTGTGTGTATATACATACATACATACATATATATATAATTTTTTTTTGGTTCTTAACCCCCTGAGCCACATGGGAACTCCAAGAATAATTTTTTCAAAAGAATAAAATCACAATTCTCATACAAATATAAAATCAACATGTGTCAAAGATTCTTACATCATTCATATTTAACTCAACAAGGAAGGAACTGGTAAGATATGACAACCAGTTCAAAGGAGAACTCAAATCTCCAATATGCAAAATTCCAAATAATTCATGCAGGTATACCCTAGACAAGGAGGGAGATCGTAACTCCTCATCCCTTGAGTCTGGGCTATGTTTAGTGATTTGCTTCCAAAGAATAAATTATGGAAGTGGGTATGTGTGTAAGTTTACAGTGGAGAAACTTGGTACAGACACTACCTTAGCCAGGTGATTAAGGTTAATATTATCCGCAGTAAGATCTGTTTGTTGACAGCATGTACCCTTGATATGATTTAATAAAAAGGGCACTTCACCTCTGTGGTCATCCTCCAAAAACCCATAACCCTGCTCAAATCATGAGAAAAACATCAAATTACAATAGAGGGGCAACCTACACTATACCTGAACAGTACAACCCAAAAATGTCAAGGTCATCAAAAGCAAGGAAAGTCTGAGAAACTGTCACAACGTAAGGAAACATGATGACTAAATGAAATGTGATATCCTGGATGGGATCCGGAAAAAGGATTTAGAGAAAAAGTAATACATCTGAATAAAGTATGGAGTTTAATATACTAGTGCTGGTTTCTTAGTTGTGACAAACGTACCATAGTAATTTGAAATGTTAACAATAGGAGACATTAGAGAGTTCCTAGTGTGGTGCAATGGGTTAAGAATACAACTGCAGGAGTTCCCGTTGTGGAGCAGTGGAAATGAATCTGATTAGTACTTATGAGGTTGCGGGTTCAATCCCTGGCCTCACTCAGTGGGTTAAGGATCTGGCGTTGTCGTGAGCGGTGGTGTAGGTTGCAGATGCACCTCGGATCCTGTGTTGCTATGGCTGTGGTGTAGGCTGGCAGCTACAGCTCTGAATTGACCCCTAGTCTGGGAAGCTCCATATGCTCTAGATGAAGCCCTAAAAACCAAAAAAAAAGAATCCAACTGCAGCAGCTCGGGTCACATTCCCTGGCCCAGTGAGTTAAAGGATCCGGCATTGCCACAGCCACACCGTAGGCTGAAGCTGCAGCTCAGATTCAGTTCATGGCCAAGGAACTGCCATATGCTGCAGATACAGCCATGAAATAAATAAATAAATGCGAGAAATTGGGTGAGGGGTATATGGGATCTCTCTGTAGTATCTTCACAACTTTTCTGTAAATCTACATCTATTCTAAAATTTAAAGTTTATTAGAGAGAGAGAACTACTCAAGGTACTATATATTTATAGTCAGGTAGAGAATGCTTAAATGAATTTACAAATGGATGCAAAACTGGCAAAACCAGTCGACATCCACAAAGTAATTATTAAATTTTACAATTTTATAGACAGGAATGATTTGCTTATTATCAGTGTTCAAAGAGTTAACTCTATAGAATTGCAAGACAGTCTAGACAAAGACAAATCCTATACAGCCCTACAGGACCAGGTAAATCTCAGAGGCTCCAGCATCCTGCCAAAAGGATATCTAGGTATCTCTTTTGCCTATTTCAAAATCTTTTTTTCTACAAAAGATGCAAGTGTCAAAATTACCTAAATAAATAAATAAGTAAAGCCCTTACAACAGGCTGGCCTGACTCGACAAAACATATAACAAAGGTATACAAATATTCAAAAGGTTATGCAATGTTTTGCTAAATTATTACAACACTATAAACTGATAAACAACCCAAAGAGCAAGATAATTTGTCAGCCTGCCCTGGGGAAGCCCTACAGACTGCCAAAGATATACATCATTGCCTTAGAGTTAAAAGCACTTGCTATGTTATGTTACCTAGGCAACACATCAGAAAATGGTACAGTAATAAAATAAGAATTTTAAAAAGGAAATTGAACAAAGGAACAATCAATATCAAGTTCCAAACTCAATTCCATTCCCTGGTTGTACAAACTATTCACATTAAGGAGGGACTCAGCTCTAAGGTGAGAACTACCATTTTCCTCAGGCATCATATTTGGAGGGGCTATGGAGGAGCTTCCACTGGATTAACACTTGTGGTATCAGTTTCTGTCTATGTAAGAAGACGGTCCATGACAAAACATATGGTTATAATTTGAAGCATCTGCCCTTGGACTTTTTCTTTCAGGCTCTTGTTTGTTTGTTGGCGACACCATGGCATGTGGAAGTTCCCAGGCGAGGGATCACTCTCACATCATAGTAGTGATCCAAGCTGCTGCAGTGACGATGCTGGATTCTTACCCAGCAGCACCACAGAACTCTTTCTAGCTCTTATTTAAATATGTTTCCTTTTCCTCACAGTCTTAATTAATGCATGTGCCAAGTGTCTCGAAGCCAGAATTCACATGGGTCTTTCACACCTCAGTTTCAGATGCCCTAGCAGAAGAGTGATTATCTCTCGCAGTAAATTAGTAAAGAGACTTCTGAATATAGTCTAGGATCCCCTACCTGACCACAGGAGGAAATGTGCTCATCATGCCTTATGTGAGAATTTCCACTCCATGTCACAGCAATATTTCTTATTGCAAATGAATAAATTGATATTCTGGTTCGAGGCACTGAAGGGAAAAAAAAAAAACAAAAAACCTCTTTAAGCTTTGAAGTAGGGGCTAGATTTCTTCCAGCCTTTCCAGAAATGAAACATCTACCTCTTCCTGTTGCATTTCTACTGATTAACATAATCCAATGTAAATCCTCAGGCAAAAGGCTCATTTTATAGCTAAATCTTAGGGAATGCTTTGCTTATTATTCCAAGAACTATGAAACAGAGTATGAAATAGTTCATTTCTCTTCCCTTTCCTCTGCACAACCAGGAAGCTTATTATCATCTGCAAAGGAGCTTTCAGAAGTGGTTGTCAAATTTTTCATGTTTGTAAAACACTTTTGAGTGTTAAAATTGGAGGCAGCCAACTTGAAGGAATTAAACAATTCAAAATAACTCTTTAAGTTATCATACCATCTCAAAGGGCCCAGAATGCATTTGTAAGTAATCTACTATCCATATGGTCTCCTATCAGCATTGTAGCTGTTTGAGAACTATTCCTGCCCAAAAAGTGATTTCTTGTATACTTACACGGCAAAACTCTTTTGTGTTCCAGTGAATCACCACTCTCTAGAGCAAACTTAATGTTGTATTTGCCTTTACTTCTAACTTGAAGCAAACTGTACAATGTGTGCCACATCAACATTACATGTGATGAACACAACTGTTCTTTAACAACAATTAAAGTTAAATATTGTGAAAACTTTGCTACATACTTTATCATCTCAGCACTCCAGTCAAGAACCAGTCTCATCTATTTGTTTTTGATTCCCCCATTCCAACTGGTATATTATATTTTATTTACCCATAATGCTTTACTTTTATTCACATTTCAATATTTTATTGCAGGCATGGCTTGCTTTCTTAAATTCTTTGTGGAAACAGACAAGGTTCAAAGTAGAATATGGAAAGTAAATGCTTTTTGGTGCCTACTCTCTACTGCCCTCTGCAGGTAGAAGCAAAGAATAAGTGAGGCATAACCAATTATTACCTACAGTAATTTCCAGGAGATTCTCATCCAACAGGAAGGTTTAAAGTAATCGGTGCTTTCCGAGAGGTTAACCATTATCAACTAGGCTCCGTTTATTTGTAGGAAGAGTTTCCCAATTTGCTGAAGTCCCTTCACTGTGTAAAAATTTCTGGGAACAATAAACTATTTTCCAGAGACCTCCCCATCTACTACCGCCATATACAAAGGGACATTAAAGTCCTCTCTTATTCTGGGTCAAGACCAAGGGCCTCTATGTCTGAGCCAACCCTGTAAAATTTGAGTCTGGGAGTGAAACAGAAAAGAGACAGAAACATGCAAAAAAGAAAAGAGACATAAAGGTGCAGACAATGCAAGCTGTCTGTGCATGGCCAACAAGTGTTAACAAATGTAGGAATCCCTGCAATGCAGCAAACACAAAAATTTTGTTTTCCGTTTTTACAAAAAGCTTAAGGCAGCCTGCAACATAACCAGCTAACAGGCAGCTTCAAGTCTATATAGAAAGGACTTCTGATTATGCATGGATTATTTTCTTCGGTCACACTACTTTGTATGGCTAGCAACACTGTCAGTGATGTCATCTTTTAAAACAACAGACGGGAATGTATAGGCATATTGTGCCAACTGAGCCCAAATCAATGACCTGGATAATGCAGTCAGAGTAACACTATTATTCCTCATCTAAAGCCTCTAAGCCCATAGAAAAATAATGCTAATCTGATGCAGGTTTAAGGAATACGTTATGTGGGAAAGAAAATCAAGCCCTTGTTTAATTTTATATACGTTCTAACACGTACAGGAAACATCACAAAATTTAATATCATTATAAGCATCAGAATCTGTCGTTTTTTAAGTAGCATGTTAAAAATTATTAACTATCACACAACTTTCCTATATAAGAATATTTTTAGCAATGATATTCTCTAAAAGATTGATCTCCAAATATGTATACACATAGCCTGTCAATACGTTTCCGCAACTGCGAAAACAGAATGATTTACAGCATTTCTGACAGAGGAGGTAGCATTGTTTTATTAATTACAGTAAACAAAATTTTTTAAAGATTTATAGCTTTCAATTCCATCTTCCCTTGCTTTGTAATTCAATTGACTCAATCTATTTATCTAGCTTCAAAATGGGTATAATATGGATTTAGGCAGATTTTAAATTTTTCAACGTCTGAAAACTTGAACTTTCTGAGCTGAAAAAAATGTTTCTTTAAAAGGTATGTAGGGAAGAGAACCGCTGGGTCTTTTATAACTCCTTTCAAAGCCTCCGTTGAGAAGGGCAGGCTCGGTGCAAGGGTTAGTACACACTGCCTTTGAAGACCGCACATCCGGGTCACCGAAAGCCAGGCAGAGGCCGCGCCCCTCTGGGGGCGGGGCTATGGGCGATCAGGCCTGCTCTCAGCCGGGTTGCGCCCCGCCCCCTCCACCTTTAGCGCTGGGACCCGCCGGTGCGGCGGGTGGCCGGAAGCCGTGGGCTATCCCCTCCCGGGCTTGAGCCATGGCTGAAAGTGGCCGGACACCTCAGGCCCGGGCGCTCCTGCAGCAGTGCCTGCATGCCCGGCTACAAGTACGCCCCGCCGAGGGGGACGCCGCGGCCCAATGGGTGGAGGTAACATCAGCCCCGCAGCCCCTGCGGTTATCCTCTGGCGCGGTAGGACGGTCCTTACCGCGTTGTCTCGGTGCTCTGCTCTTCCGCGTCTCCCTCCGAGCCGGCCGCATGGCGACAGGCACGTGCAGTGGGCGGTGCTGGACTTCCGCCCGGTCAACTGTCCAGTACCCTCAATTGCCGGCCTGGCTTTGCCTGTCTCCTCAATCTTGCCCCACTGACCCTGGTACCTTCTCCTTCAGATTTATTCTCCCAGCGGGAGAGGGTGTCCCCTGCTTGGGACTCAGGGAATTGGAACTTCCCCTCACCTTCTGCCTACCTGAGTGAGGGGGCGTTGGGCGTAGTAGTCTCAGACATCTTGCTTCAAAAGAGCAGAAAGGCTTGCTATGCCCTGCGTGTTGCTTGGGCTACTGGAGACGTGTGTTTATCTGATTGGAGCTTATAGGTTATATTTGTTGCAGTCTTCCAGATTTGTTTAGACTCGTGTTCCAGATCTCATGGAATTCCCTTTTTTTGTTGTCTTTTTAGGGCTGCATCCAGACATAGACATATGGAGGTTCCCAGGCTAGGGGTCGAATTGGAGCTGTAGCCGCTGGCCTACACCACAGCCACAGCACGGCTGGATCCTTAAACCACTGAGCCAGGCCGTGAATACTATAGTATTCCTCCTGGATACTCGTTGGATTCCTTTGGACTGAGCCGCCACAGGAACTCCTGAACTCCCTTTTGATTGCAGCTAGGTGTTAGTGTAGACATGAGGTTGTTGCCCATGAAACACTGCCTTTTTCAAGAAACTTAAAATTTTGAATTACTTCTAACTAGGAACAAAGACTACTACTTTTATATAATGTTGCATTGTTATCACATTTCCTCGAAAGAATTTAAAACATTTACACCAATGATGCCCTTCGACTTGAATATTTGCCTTTTTAGGACCACCCTGGGAATACCCGTCGTGGCGCAGCGGCAACGAATTCGGCTAGGAACCAGGAGGTTGTGGGTTTGATCCCTGGCCTCGCTCAGTGGGTTAAGGATCCGGCGTTGCGGTGAGCCGTGGTGTAGGTCACAGACGCAGCTAAAATCTGGCAGTTGCTGTGCTTCTGGCGTAGGCCGGAGGTTACAGCTCCTATTTGATCCCTAGCCTGGGAACCTCTATATGCCGCAGGTGCGGCCCTAAAAAGACCAAAAAAAAAAAAGGCAGCCTGACCCTGTGCATAATTCCATGCAAAAACACGTGAAATATTCGTTAAGGCCCTTTACTTTTTTTGGAGTAAGTTGAAATGAAAAGGCAAAAAATTGTAATAATAGTAGTAAAGACTTTTGGAGGTATTCAGAAACTTTAATATAGGAGCATTTCATTTCATTTGTCTTATCTGCTGAGTCCTGTCCCAGATCTAGCATTCCTTAACAGACTACTAGTCATCACTTTAAATGCTACCCATAAACGATATATGTGGGCGATTATTCTTAAATCACAATCTGTTACTCTTTGCTAGTTTGGAAATATTCATAAGCACAAACATTCCGATATTTTTGCCCTCCCCTTTTTCATCTCAAAAATTCATTTAGTATTTCTTACTTTTATTGTGACCTTTTAAATTTTTCTCTTCCATATTTTGAAATTTTATTCTTTTTATTTTTGCCATGCTATCCAAAGAATTGCCTATTTTTATAGTTGCTTCCTGGGACATGCTCATTACTTAGATTTCTTCCATGCTTCCATATCTTTTTATATTCTTCATGCCATATCTCCTTTTGTAGAATCACAAGTTTATTGCAACCTTCTAAACTATGAGTTTGTTTACAAACTTTAAAAGCTATTTTATTTCTCTTTCACTCCCACACATGGCGAAATTAGTATAAAGAGCTGACAAGTAATTAGTGAGAGAGTAAATTCTTTCCTTTCTCAGACATCCTCTATTATTTAAAGTTCTAATTTTTAAAAGACTTTTTTTAATTGTCAAAGATTTGAAGGTTACTTTTCGTGTTCTTAGTTTCATTTGTTTAGGTTTTTTGCTTTCAGAGGCTAATGCTCTTCCTCAGAGGTGAATTTCATTAAGCTACAGTGAGAATTATCTGTGGTTTCCTATATATCTGAAATGTTCTATTTATATCAAAAGAAGCTACAAGGAAAGTGATTTCGACTTGAAGAGGGGAATTTGTAGGTCACAGTTTAAGAGCTTTTGGAATAAACTAAAAGAAAATACCTTAAAAAGGAGATAGTATGGTGAATGGGAAGGACAGGGGTTTATTTCTGCAAATAATTAGATACTTAATTCTGACATTGCATGTGTCCACATATGAATATGCTTGAGGTTTTGGCCTGTGCTGAAATAAACCCAATGGAGAGACCTGTGGCACTGGTGCAGTTATCTGTATCATTCAGCCTGCTAGCTCCTCATTATGGGTGTGCATTGGAGGCACTTGCTTTTTCCAGGAGCACAGTTCCACTTTTAAAATGTTACTTCTTTTCCAGGTAAATCAGGTGCGAGTGCTGAGCTACATTTATACTTACATAGAGGACTGTTTAGGTAACACATAGAGCCTGTAAAATATTGTTGAATTTAGTCCAGATAAATTGAGTCCGTATTGTGTACAAAAGAGTCTGTAAAATGCTTTTGTAGTTAAAATGTAAAATAGTGTTTCAGTCCTTAAATTTCTTTTTACATGCTCATTTAATAAGCACTTATATAGCTCTTACTATGAACCAGCTATTGTTTTAAGTGCTTTACAAATATTAACCCATTTAACCTTTATAGTAGTTCTTGAACTCAAAAGATTAATCTACAAAAAGGGAGTTCCCATCATGGCTCAGTGGTTAACAAATCTGACTAGCATCCATGAAGACGCAGGTTCCATCCCTGGCCTTGCTCAATGGGTCAAGGAACAGGCATTGCTGTGAGCTACAGGGTAGGCCGCAGATGCAGCTCGGATCCTGCGTTGCTGCAGCTGTGGCATAGGCTGGCAGCTACAGCTCCGATTTAACCCCTAGCCAGGGAACCTCCATATGCCAAGGGCACAGCCCTAAAAAGCAAAAAAAGAAAAAAAAAGTTAAACTACAAAATAAAAAAAATAATGATTCACTCAGCAAAATCAGTCATTTATCAAGTGTCTCTTTTCCATGTAGTCTTTCCTACAAGAGCTAATAAAGAAATATCCAAGTCATTATACAAAATAAATAAGCTTACATTCCTGATAACAGACCTCTTGATGTAGAACTTAACATGAATGCAGTTTCCAAGGTTTAAGCACTGTGTATTTCAAGCATTAACAAAAATAACAAAAAAATAATTGGATAGTAATTTCTTGGAGTTTATTGAAATAGAATCAGTATTTCTTATTTTCACTATCTGAAAGTAAGTGTATTAAGTGGAACAAAGAATAAGTCAAAAGACATCAGTTACAGTGTTATTTATGTATCAGCCTTATCTGATATAATGATAATTCATTTGGTTTTAAATAAATGGGCTTCTCCAAACTAAATGTTTCTAAGTCTATCAGTCTTACTTGAGGAGGAGGAGGATGCTAGTTCATAGTCCTAATGATTTTGATTAGAAGTAGGAGTTTGAAAGTGTAATTTGAGGGTTTTACTGCTCTTGGCTACATTTTTTTTTTTTGTCTTTTGTTGTTGTTGTTGTTGCTATTTCTTGGGCCGCTCCCGCGGCATATGGAAGTTCCCAGGCTAGGGGTTGAATCGGAGCTGTAGCCACCAGCCTACGCCAGAGCCACAGCAACGCAGGCTCCGAGCCGCGTCTGCAACCTACACCACAGCTCACGGCAACACCGGATCGTTAGCCCACTGAGCGAGGGCAGGGACCGAACCCGCAACCTCATGGTTCCTAGTCGGATTCGTTAACCACTGCGCCAAGACGGGAACTCCTTGGCTACATTTTAAACTTAATTTTTGAAAGAAATGATAAAAGGTGACTGAATATTGAAAAAAGATTTTATTTAATCACATATTTAAGAAATTCAATCTATTTTGAAAGTTATTTCTCTTATTTTGCATTTAACCTTTTATATATACATAGAAACAGTTGTGAAGGTTTATTCATGTACCTCTGTATCTCTATATAGAAGTTTCTTTCTAATCTGAATTTATTGTGGTTTCTCATAGGTTCAGAGAGGATTAGTGATCTATGTGTGCTTTTTCAAGGGAGCTGATAAAGAACTTCTTCCCAAAATGGGTACGTGTTTGATGTTCTTTCTTTTTTAAAGGTGAGGGTGAATAGCAATAGATAGATGAACCAGAAGGGGCACAATCTTAAATTGTACTGGTAGGTAAGTTATAAATGACTTAACTCTGTATACTATTGTTGTATTTAGCAATTTGCCTATTCCAGAGGTTAATGTCAGCAAATGTGAAATACTTTTAAAATATTTGCAGCATTTCAGATGGTTTATAGATTGATTTAGAAGAGTGAACACAGGAGTTCCCATCATGGCTCAATGGTTAACAAATCTGACTAGGAACCATGAGGTTGTGGGTTCAATCCCTGGCCTCGCTCAGTGGGCTAAGGCTCCCTCATTGAGCTTTGGTATAGGTCTCAGACGAGGCTCAGATCCCGAGTTGCTATGGTTGTGGTGTAGGCCGGTGGCTATAGCTCTGATTAGACCCCTAGGCTGGGAACCTCCCATATGCTGCGGGGGTGGCTCTAAAAAGGCAAAAATAAAAATAAGAAAGTGTGTACACATACACACAGAGACAACACACTGTGATTGAGCCAAGGATACAGAAACTTTTTGGAAGCAGGGTGGCCACATAGGGAGAAACAGATGCTCCATTTCTTAAAATAGTTTCCAATATCTTGCAGAGTCCCTAACAGGGTCATATAGGTAACAGTATATGAACAAGATGTGGTTCCCATCAAATCTGTACAGATCAGGCTTACATCATTATTACAGAACTTCCATTAATGTGTGTAAATATGATTTTTTTGTTTGTTTTGCTATTTTAGGGCCACACCCGCAGAATATGGAGGTTCCCAGGCTAGGGGTCGAATTGGAGCTGTGGCCACTGGCCACAGCCACAGCCACTCCGGACCCAAGCTGGGTCTGCAGTCTACACCTTAGCTCATGGCAACGCCGGATCCTTAACCCACTGAGCAAGGCCAGGGATCAAACCCACATCTTCATGGATCCTAGTTGGGTTCGTTAACCGCTAAGCCATGAAGGGAACTCCTAAATGCGATTCTTGAACCAAGCTCAGTTTCATCACAACCACACCTCCTCCAAGGGCAGAGAAAGCAGACTGAGTGTTCAGGCGTTTCTGACAATAATATACCTGCCTGCAGCTTTCCAGTGTCTGAGATAGTCCATAACACTGCACATTCCTTGTGATAAATATATAGGTTCAGATATACCAAGCCAAATAAAATACGTCTCAAGACAGTATTTGATATAATAATTATGTCCAAAAAATAAATAAATAAAAGTTTGAAGTAATGGAGCTGTCTTTAAGGTTAGGGACACATTATATTTGCTTCATTAGTAAAGGTGATACCCATTAGTTGGATTAACAAGAAGTATAAAGTATACAGATGAGTAGTTGAAGCATGCAGAAGCTAACCTAGAAGAGTTTGAAATAGTGGAGCCCATGAGTAAACAGCGCAGGGAGGAACATCTTGGACAAAGGGCTAAAACTCTCAGGGGATTTTATGCTGAGACATCAAACATGTATGACACCTTTGTCAGAGGATGAAAATTTAGACTTGAGGCAGGACAGTAGGTGAAAATGGAAAGCCAGTAACTGTTACAGTTTGAAATTTGAAGCTGGAGGATAATAGGGAGCTTTAAAGTGTTCAAAGAGAAAACGAGATGAAGGCTCCTGTTATAAAGGATGATTGCCAGGACTTAATGCTTAGGTATTGGACATTCTGTTTTTTCCTTGAATTAAAGCTTTATTGACCATAAAAAGTATATAGTAGAAATCTTCAAAAATAGAAGAGCAATTTTGTCATTATGACTAAAGATTGTCTTCCTAAAGTTGTTTTATATTTTCTTAAATAGATCTTAATTGTAATAAGCCAAAATGAACCAACCAAGATCCAAACTGCATTTCGTATTATGGTAATTAAATCCTTTGTGCTTCCATGTATGTTTTTCTGAGTTCACTTTGAATCCGTGCATGAAATTGTGGTCAATTAAAAAACACTGAGACGATCTGCCTTAACTCTTTCAGTAGATAGTCTAACATAAAGCTTGTATTTATCATGATTCCCAGTAAAGAACTGAGACTCAAAAAAAACCCACAATATACTGGTGATTAGAATGCTCATAACTAGGGGGTTTTAAGCAAAATAAGTCCATCTATTATTGATAATAGGAGCTTATTCTTCCCTCTATTCCTGGAGGCAAAGTAAGCCAGGGTGATGGGATTCTTTTAAATCCTACCTCATACTTATTTCATGGATTCAGATCTTTCCAATCAAATCATGTACCTCTGGGAACATGACAACCAGTTACATCCATGAAGTCTGAAATAGCATGGCTAATGTAGAGATGTGCAAAGTCTCCCTCAATTCATCTTCAGTATAATTGGACTGAGATCCAGGGGCCTGTCAAAGCTTAACTTGCCATATACATCATTAGAGGTACTTGATTGATAACCTCTCTTAAGATCTTTGCTTTTCCGACATGCCATTAATTCATTGTCTCATTTTAATTCTTACTGACATTTGTGTTTGTGTTATATTTACTTCTGCATAGTGATATTTGTGTATCAACAGCATTAACTGAATTCTCAGTTAGAGCCAGTAGAGGGAGGTGTAGAAGTATAATAAATTGTATGTACCTCTGGCCTGTTATTTCAAAACGGCCTCCTTACTAGCCTGAGGCCTGGATCGCTGCATAGTGATTTCTGTGGAATGAAATGCTCTGGAGAGTTACAGTTTCCTTAGAAGCTGTCAATAAGGACTACCGGCTATATAGCAAAGTCCTATTTGTAACAGAAAATTAGAGGTACTTTATTTATTTATTTATTTTTGTCTTTTTGCCATTTCTTGGGCCGCTCTTCCGGCATATGGAAGTTCCCAGGCTAGGGGTCTAATCAGAGCTGTAGCTGTTGGCCTACGCCAGAGCCACAGCAATGCCAGATCCAAGCCACATCTGCAACCTACACCACAGCTCATGGCAACGCCGAATCCTTAATCCACTGAGCAAGGTCAGGGATCAAACCTGCAACCTCATGGTTCCTAGTCGAATTCGTTAACCACTGTGCCACGACGGGAATTCCTGAAAATTAGAGGTACTTTAAAATAGATGTTAGTTAAATGAAAATTGATAGCATATAAGCATAGCTTGCTTAGGCATTCATTTGGGTGTTTTCACCTTGGCAGGTTTTTACCAGGTTAATTCCTTGATTTGTAGAGGGGGGTGGACATACTGAATCCTTGATAATATTTACTACAGGCTCTCTGATAATTGAAACCATTGACTGCCCTACCAAAAAAGTGTACCTGTTCAAGCCTGATTATTCACACAGGAGTGTGAGGTTTCAATAGTTCCTTTTACCTTTTGTCCTCTCAGGACTGTTCTTCACAAGCAGAAGTTATTTATACCCTTTAGAAGTAGGAAGACCCCAAGGGTGTTTATATTAAGCATTTCTTGTGTTTATTGTTTTGAAAATGGGTGGTGTTGAGATGTAAAGATTTTCTAAGTTTAGATTTTTAGCTACACATGGCTATTTATGGTTATTTTGACACATTAGCCATCAGAATATAATTTTATAAATGCCATAAAATAATAATACCATATTTTCTCATATATATGTATTAAGATAGCCAGTAACATCTATACCACTGGATTTACTTTTTAGTTGACAGTGAATTTCTGATGATTCTTGCTTTCACTGTTATTCTTCCACAGGTGATATTGGTAAAATGATAATTCATGCTAATAATGCCTTTGAGGTTACAAAAACTGCATAATCAGCTGGTTTACAACAGGATTGAACCTGGAACCTTTCTCTCAGCGTAAAACTCTTGGCAATTAAGTTTAACATAATAGGAGTTCCCACTGTGGCACAGTGGTTAATGAATCCGCCTAGGAACTCTGAGGTTTCGGGTTCAATCCCTGGCCTCACTCAGTGGGTTAAGGATCTGGCATTGCCCTGAGCTGTGGTGTAGGTTGCAGACATGGCTCGGATCCTGAGTTGCTGTGGCTCTGGCATAGGCTGGAGGCTACAGCTCCGATTGGACCCCTAGCCTGGGAACCTCCACATGCTGCAGATACAGCCCTTCAAAAGACCAAAAAAAAAAAAAAAGTTTAAAATAAATGCACTTAAGTTTTCTATTTAATATTCTTTGTTATAAAGCAGAATTTGGTATGAGGAGCATCTATCATGGTCTTTTCCCAGTGGACTTTGCTTTGAAATATAAAAAGAAGCAAAGGCAAAATCTTTTCATGTATCCCCCAGGGCAACAATATTTTGAAGTTCCAGTATACATTTAATCCTTTACTCCTTTCTGGATGATCTTATTATTAGATCTTAACGTCCGAGTCAGATTTAAAACATCCTTCCATTTTCTGCATGAAGTTTGCCTTGTCTTTCATGCTTAGATCACTTAGCTTACTGAAGCAGTATTGAAAATCTAAATAGAAACTTTGCGTAAAAATCATGAGCTGACAAATTGGATATTCAACATGAGATTTGCTGACTAGAAGATTGTTGGTTTTCTTCATATTTGTTTTTTACTTCAAAATGTTTTCCCTTTCTCCCCCACCCAGTTAATACACTGTTAAATGTGAAATTAAGTGAAACCGAAACTGGCAAGCACGTCTCTATATTGGATCTACCTGGCAACATTCTTATCATCCCTCAAGCCACCCTTGGGGGGAGAGTAAAAGGAAGAAACATGCAGTATCACTCTAACTCTGGAAAAGAAGAAGGGTTAGAACTTTATTCCCAATTTGTATCTCTTTGTAAAAAAGAATTAGCTGCTAATAGCAAGTGTGCCGAAGCTGGGGTTGTGGTGGAACACGGCACTTATGGAAACAGGCAGGTGTTAACACTAGACACCAATGGACCATACACACACCTAATTGAGTTTTGAAAAATTGGAAGTTCCTACAGCTGTTTTCTGGAATAAAATGATCTTGGGTGTAATTAGATTTTTCTTCCCCTTCTTCTTGAATACACTAATCTGCAGCATTTTTAGACAAGAAAATCCTGGATCCCATCCATAACTCCACAGCCTGCTAACTGGATGACTTTGCCAAGTCACCTAAAATCTGGACCTCAGTCACCTTTCATCTTGCTTTCCCTACACTAACACTCAAAAATTTGAAAAGTGCATTCTCATCACTTTGTGGTCCATTAGAAGAACTGGAAATGTTCTTAGAGGGGTGTATTTAAGCATTTTGCAATGAAAATTTTGTTGAAATCAAGTAAAATATATTTATGACACCTCAAATGTATGTAATATGTAATAAAAATCACTATTTGTATTAAAATTAGGAAAACCCCAGCACAAACCGATTATAATTTTGTCAATTCTGTTTTGGTATTTCAGATTTCCATATTTGGAATGAAAGAATGAGAAATTTGCTATTCCTTTTTAATACCTATGAAAATGTGATATAGAGATGTTATTGTGCATTTTAATGTTACTTTCCAAGGATGTCCAAGTGCTTTATATTACTTTAAGAATCTTTAGTTGATAATAGGAACAAGGTGTAGGGGAATTAAAACTTATTTTTATTTAATATACCAATGGGTTAATCTGTTTTCAGTTTTTTTGTTTTGTTTTTTATCAAAACAAGGTATGTCTTGTTTTCTCTCTTTGGTTTTTAAAAGTTAGTGCTTCATGAAATTAGTGTTAGTTCATAAATTTTTTAGAAAGTTCCTTTCTTGTTGATTTAAATTGCTATAAAAGGAATAAAAGGGAAGCTTTCTATTATTTGAAAACAAGTTGACTTGTTCGTTTCCATTTTATCTACTTAATGATTTGGAGCCAGTATCATTTTATTCTATTAGTGAATGTGTCTCCCCATCCCCACCGCCAAATTCATATGTTGAAGTCCCCCAATATGATGACATTTGGAGATGGGGCCTTTGGAAGGTAATTATGGTTAATAGGTCATGAGAGTGGGGCCTCATGATGGGATTAGTGTCCTCATAAGAAGAAACACCAGAGAGCTTGCTCACTCTCTGCCCACTCTTTGAGGATGCAGTGAGCAGGGGGCTATTTACAAGCCAAGATGAGAATCCTTACCAGAAACTGACCACACTGGTGCCTAGATCTTGAACTTCTAGCCTCCAGAGCTATAAGAAAATAAATTTCTGTTGTTTAAGCCTCCCAGTCTATGGTATTTTGTAAAACAGTCCAAGCTGACTAAGACAGTGCTGTAAGATAGTTAATAAGGAAGACTTTTTAAAACCAAGAAAGGAACATTTACAAGAAGTTGAAAAAGTAAATGAATCAATAAAAGGTAATACTCATTTTTCGCAAACTCCTCTGACTTAATAAGATATTTTGAAGAGTAAATATGAATAGTTCTAATTATCAAAAAGATGAAATTAACTTCAACAAACATCTTAAGTAGCTGCTGAAAATTCTTTGGTCTTATAATTTCTTTAGGTTTGTGTTCCTAAGATACATAATATTTTTATCACAAAAAAATCCTATTTTATCTATATCCTTCCTGTACCATTCTATTTTGGAACTCGAGGATCAATAACTGGCTTGGTAGTGAGCTCATTGTCCTTAACTTTTGTGTTATCGATTTGCAATGCCCTTATTGAAATGTAATAAACTATTCATAAACTTAAAACTCCAGTTTTCTCAAAGCTTCTCCAAGGAGGTGTATGTCTTTCAAAAAAGATTGTGTGTTACCTATTTTAAATCATTTTGATTTTGTGTGTGGGTGAAATGCTGACTCATGGCCCTAGATTGCTATTTTATGGTTCAGGCCATTCTCCTTTTAAAAGAGTTGAAATTTCAGCTACCTGAAGGGTTATAAAGCAGAAGGTGACAGCCAAGTTTGTTTCATTTCCAAGGAGGCTAGAACAGGAGGGAAACGGCAAGAGAAATAATAGATATGAAAATAACTACACCTTGGCTTTCTATAGCTCTTCTGGCCCAAGGTCCTCAAAGAACCTTCAATAGATACCTAATTTTATCTTCACAGTATATGATGAGGATAGTGCTGTGGAAAGTAAGACAATGCTTAGGTAATTTTCCCAAGATCACACATTAGGGAGGAATAATTTCTATCCCTCTGGCTTTCCTTGTAGTGAGAGTAGAAACTGATCTTTATAAAGGCTTAGCATCTTCCAGTGTGGATCACTTGAAAAAGAACAGCCAGTATGTGGTTTATTTGCTAAATTACATGACAGTAGGGTTGTACCTAATTTAGGTGCCTTCTGCCTCTGTTTTTTTAGATTTCTAAAATGTTTAAATTAGAATATCATTTCTAAATACTATTTTTCCATTTGAGAACTTCATGGAGTCAATAATAGGAAATACTGTGTATAAGACATGGGCTACCAATGAGTTTGAATATATTGAGTATAATCTTTCAAAGTAAATAAACATTACTTCATTAGTTCAGGTCAAAAGAAGGCATGACATTAATGAATAATATCTATATTAATGATTTATTGACTCCACAATGAAAAACCTAAACTTACCAAATACTATAATCAAGTACTATAAAAAACTTACCAAATACTACAAAATCCTGTGCCGCTTGTTTTGGAGACTAAGAATTCACATTGGTGTTAGAATGATAGGTCAAATTTTTACTATCTATGATTAACATTGCTCAGAGTTCTCATTGTGGCTCAGCGGGTATAGAACCCAACATAGTGTCCATGAGTATGTGGGTTTAATCCCTGTCCTCGCTCAAGGGGTTAAGGATCCAGCATTCCTGCAAGCTGTGGTGTATGTCGCAGATGCAGCTCAGATGCCACGTTACTGTTGCGGCGTAGGTGTCAGCTGCAGGTGCCATTCAACCCCTAGACTGGGAACCTCCACATGCAGCAGGTGCGACTATCAAAAAAAAAAAAAAAAAAATCCGAGGACCTGATTGTTATACTACAGTTTATTTTTTTTAATCCACGTGATAGTGAAACTATTTCTAGAAGTGCTTTACCTATTTATTGAAATAAGACTACTTTCTGAAAGGGAAAAACTACTAGAAAAGTAACATTTTCATTCTGAAGCCACATTTTCATTCTGGTGATGACTTTAAATGTCTGTTTATTTTGATAGTCTCCTAATTATTCTCCCTTTCTCTTATATCTCCTATGTCTAATCCTTTTCATCAGACTATTTCTAAGGTAATGTTTCTAGAACATTCATTCCTCTGATATTCCACTGTTCAGAAACTTTTTTAACTTTTTTTTTTTTAAGTCTACACCCACAGCATATGGAAGATCCCAGGCCAGGGGTTGAGTCAGACCTGCAGCTGCTGGCCTATACCACAGCAACGCCAGATCCAAGCCAAGTCTGCAGCCTACACCACAGCTCGTGGCAATCTGGATCCTTAACCCACTGAGCAAGACCAGGGACTGAACCTGCACCCTCATGGATACTAGTCAGATTCGTTACCACTGAGCCACAATGGGAAGTCCTGTAACTCTTTTCTACCTGCAAGACAAAGTCTAAACTTCTGGGTTGCCATGAAGCTTCTCCATACTCCTTAGGAGTGAATGAAATCAGGCAGGGAGAAATGTAGAGGACTAAAGTCAGGATCCTGAGAAAACAAAGAAAGGGCACATGAGAGTCCAGAGCCTACTACAGAGGTTAGAGGGGTAGAGAGAACCAGAAAATATATTGTTAACAGAAAAGATAGTTTTCAAGAAGTAAACAGTGATAATGTGACAATGTCGGTGCCAAATACTGAAGAAAAATTAGGTGACCCAAATACTGAAGAGACTGGCCTAGCGGTTAGGTGTTTTCAAGCTTATTGGAAATTTGAGTAAAATTTGTAGGAGTTAGTAGAATTATAAAAAGATTCTTAATATTTTGTCTTAGGATAGAAGTGTTTCAAAGTGTGCCAATGGACTACTTGTACAGGAATTACCTGGGAAGTGTAAGATTTTACCAAATGCAATTTTCTAGGACCATCCTAATATTGAATTAGAATCTCAGGAGTCATATAATCTATCTGGTCACCAATCTCCCCAACATGATTCTTATGTATATTGGAATCTCTGGGACCACTGTTACTCAGAATGAAGCCCAGACATCTAATGCTGGGAGTACAGTTTTATAATCTGGCTCCAGATCAACTTTCTAACCCTTTCTCCCACTATTCCTCTATTCCTTTATCCAATATAGCTCTATTACACTTCTCTTAGATCATGCTCATACATGTTGCCTTCTGCCCTCCTCTAAATCCATCATTCAATATCTAGCTCAAATCAACCTCTTCTGAACCTACAGTAATTTCTCCTGTCTCTACCTTTCTGGGCATTATAGGCGTCCCACTCTTGACACATCTTTTTTTTTTTTTTTTTTTTTTTGACTGTGACCAGCATGCCCAGGGTAAATAGAAGTTCCCAGACCAGCGACTGAACCTGCACCACAGCAATGACCCCAGCTGCAGCAGTGACAATACCAGATCCTTACCCTACTAAGCCACCAGGGAACTTCAAACTTGTAACATTTTTCTTATGAGACTGAATACTTTGCTTTTGTTTGTTTGTTTTTAATGTTCATATATCTTAACTGCAAGAGTATAAACAATGTTGGGCAGAGACAATGTAGCAATGAGCATATGTGGTATAATGCAATTTTTTTCTTAATCTGCCACAGTCTTTCCATAGCACCTTGTTGTCCACAATCAATAATTTGCAGTAAATGTAACCTGAATTAACATGGAGATGCATCAGTGACTAGAATACTTTTGATTTGGGTTCAGTTTTACCAGTAATTCGCACATAGATTTCATTGTCATCAAGGAAAAAAGAGAGGTTGGAATGTGTAGGACACAAGTATAATACCTCTACTCCTTGCTTTAGTATAATAGACAACACCGGAAAAGTTATAGACAAACTAAAACAGGATTTTGAGATTCAACACAAATGTGGGCACTGCAGTTTCTATTTCATTTCTTTATTACTTTATTATATCAGAGTGTTAAAAAGAAAAGCCACAGGCCCAGAATAGTATCACTTGTACTAAAACCCATGATACGAAACCTAGATCTAATACCTAACCTAATTGCTGTTTCAACCTTCACCAGAAATGTAGTCTGTAATCTACCAATCTGGACTTTTCTGGTCAGCACAATGAAGTAATCTGCCTTGTGGGCTTTCTCCATCCTCCAGAGGAAGAAGAGGCCATCTGTGTAATAAAACCCTCACCTTTCCCTTCTCCCCTTCCTCCCACAAAAGCTCCTGGCCTAAAAATAATCGTTTCTTTTCTTTTGCTAATAGCTCCCTTGGCCCATCCTTCTTCTTATAAAAACCTCCCATTTTGTACAACCCTTTGGAGAGCCCATCTAGTTGCTAGATGGAATGTAGCCTTCTTCTGCAGTTTCCTAATAAAGCCTATTAGAGCTTCAATTTACTCAGTTGAATTTTGTTTAACTAGAGTGACCACTTCACATTTTCTTAAGGTTTACTCTATGGTATCTTTCTAATATAGCATAACTGTATTTATGTACCTACAAAAAAAAAAGTGTGTAAAAAGCAAGCCCTTCTTAAAATACAGAAGAAAAAACTATTTCATTTAATAAAACCTGTATTTTTAGTCCTTTTTTAATTTTTATTTGTCTTTTCAGGACTGCACCCACAGCAAATGGAAGTTCCCAGGCCGAGGGTCATATCGGAGTTACGGCTGCCAACCTACACCACAGCCACGGCAATGTCAGAACTGAGACGGGTCTGCAACCTACATCACAGCCTATAGCAACCCAGTAAGCGAGGCCAGGGATCAAACTCTTGTCCCGATGGATACTAGTTGGGTTCATTACTGCTTAGGCACAAGAGGAACTCCTGAGTCCTTAAAAAAAACAAAACAAAACAAAACAAACAAAAAAAAACGCAACTTTTCGTGAATCAAATAGAAATGTCTTTATCTTTAAACATGAATTTTGGAGTTCCCACGTGGCTCAAAGAGTAAGGATCCGGCATCATTGCTGCAGTGTCTTGGGTCACTGCTGTGTTGTGGGTTGGATCCCTGGCTGTAGGTGTGGCCAAAAAACAATGTTATAGATATGATTTTTTTTTTTGTCTTTTTGCCTTTTCCAGGGCCACTCCTGTGGCATATGGAGGTTCCCAGGCTAGGGGTGGAATCAGAGCTGTAGCCACCGGCCTACAGCAGCACCACAGCAACTCGGGATCCAAGCCGTGTCTGCAACCTACACCACAGCTCAAGGCAACGCCAGATCATTAACCCACTGAGCAAGGCCAGGAATCGAATCCGCAACCTCATGGTTCCTAGTCGGATTCGTTAACCACTGCGCCATGACGGGAACTCCATAGATATGAATTTTGATGCAACAAGCTTTAAGACCCTTCTTCATTTAATTACAAAATAAAGCAGTTCTGTGGAATGCCTCACAAACAGTGAACATCATGATAAATATGACACTACTTCTTCTCACTGGACTTTTCTGTATGAATGATTCTTCGCACTGAGCTAACAAGCATTTTTCTCTTAAGAAGCTTTAATAAAATTTGACCTTTTCCTTCAGCTTTTTTTCTGAATGTGAAAAGAAGAATTTATGTAGAAAATGCACCAGAACCTATGTAACAGTATCTGAGAAACATTAGCTAATATTGTTATAAACAGTTGGGACTGGGAAAGTAATTGCGGACTCTTTTTTTGAGGGAGAGATATGGAGTTTTTTGTGCTACATCTGACTATACTAAGTGCCATCCTTCACTCCAACTAATGTAGGTAAACTCAGACACACTTTCTACTCCAGACATTCTTTTAATTCACTTTTGAGCCCCTAGGTAAGTCTCTTTAATGAGTAGGTGTGACCATCATGGTTTAATTTTCTCTGTGCCTGGATTATTTTATATCCTGATTACATTCAGATAGTCCTCATGGCTTTGATTCTTTTTTATTGTATGCATACACCTTTTTTTAAGCCTGATGTTGAATATATTCTAACATTTGCTTAATACTGTATCATGAATAGTTGCTCTCCACTTAAAAGTGATAGTCCTTAGAATCTGCAGGTCAGCAGTAAAGCTGGGAGCTGTGTGAAATACAAATTGTTCAAGATATGACCCTTAACCCCAAGGAATTTACCATCTAGTAGGGGACAGGATAGACACAGAAATGAGGTAGGTACTGTGTGATCACTGATACGTGGTCAATGCTATCTTTGAGCTATAGAATAGTGGCAGAGAGAGAAGACGCTTCTGGCTAGGGTGCAGAATCCCTGTGTTAAAACAAGTGTTGCTGGAGTTCCCGCTGTGGCACAACAGGATCAGTGGCCTCTAGACACAGGTTTGACCCCTGGCCCAGCACAATGGATTAAAGTTCCGGTGTTGCCACACCTGTCATAGGTTGAACTGCAGTTGGGATCTGATCCCTGGCCTGGGAACTCCATATGCCAGGTATAGCAACTTAAGAGTGGATAGAATTTCTACAGGCTCAAGGGTTGGAGGGGAGCAGTTCAAACATTGTCTGGACTAGTAAAGTGCCATTGAAGGCTTTTAAAAAGAAGAGTGACATAATTAAGACAGTTTTGAGGTGGATAGGCCTGGCAGGATTATTCTCCTGTCAGTTGCTTCATTTGCAAATATTTTCTCCCATTCTGTGGGGTGTGTTTTCATTTTGTTTATGGCTTCCTTTGCTGTGAAAAACTTTTAAGTTTAATTAGGTCCCATTTGGTTTTTCTGTTGATTTTTTTTACATAAGGATAACAAATTTTTGTGGGAGAAAGACAGATTGGTTTGGGGGTTTTGTTTTTTGTTTGTTTTGTTTTGTTTGAGGAGTGCAGATGTAAGGGGATTAGGGCTCAATTACAACATGGTAATGACTGTGAACAAGGGGATAAACATAAGTGGGGGTATAGAAAGTGTTTTGAAGAAAAATGCACTTCAGGGCAGGACAGTTGATTGGTTTTGGCAAAGCTAAAGGGAGATATCAAAAATCATTCTAGGAGTTCCCACTGTGGCACAGTAGGTTACTGATCTGGCTTGTCTTTGTGTCATTGCCAGTTTGATCCCTGGCCCAGCACCCTTGGCCACAGTTGTGGTGTAGGTTGCAAATGCAGCTCAGATACAATCCCTGGCCCAGGAACTTCCATAGGCTGCAGGTTTGACCGGAAAAAAAAAAGTTGGAGTTCCTGTCTGGTGCAGCGGAAACGAATCCGACTAGAAACCATGAGGTTTCAGGTTCAATCCCTGGTCTCAATCAGTGGGTTAAGGATCTGGAGTTGCTGTGGCTGTGGCGTAGGCCGGCGGCTACAGCTCTGATTAGACCCCTCGTCTTGGAACCTCCATATGCTGAGGGTGCAGCCCTAAAAAAAGCAAAAAAAAAAAAAAGAAAAGAAAAAAATTATACAAGTTACTGAAGATGAATTTAGATTTTGTTTTTTTAATTCAATGAATTTTATTATATTTACAGTTGCACAACCAACATCACAACTTAATTTTAGAACTTTTCCATCCCAAACCCCCAGTCCATACCTCCCACCCCAACCCATCTCCTTTGGTAACGATAAGTTTTCCGGAGTCTGTGAGTCTCTTTCTGTTCTGCAAATAAATTCATTGTATCCTTTTTTTAGATTTCACATGTAAGCGATAACATATGATGTTTGTGTCTCACTGCCTGACTAATTTAGCATGATAATTTCTAGGTCCATCCATGTTGCTGCAAATGCCATTATTCCATTCTTTTTTTGGCTGAGTAATATTCTATTGTATATATGCACCACATCTTCTTTACAAACTCCTCTGTTGATGGACATTTAAGTTACTTTCATGTCTTGGCTATGGTATATAGTGCATGCAGTTGGGGTACATGTATCTTTTTGAGTCATGGTTTTCTCCATATAGATGCCCAGGCTTAGGATTGCTGGATCATATGGTAATTCTATTTTTAGTTTTTTAAGGAATCTCCGTACTGTTTTCCACAGTGGTTGCACCAATATATATATATTCCCACCAATAGTGTAATAGGGCTCCCCTTTCTCCACACCCTCTCCATCATTTATTGTTTATAGAATTTTTGACTTGCATTTCTCTAATAATTAGTGATGTTGAGCATCTTTTCATGTGTTTTTTGGCCATCTATATGTCTTCTTTGAAGACTTGTCTATTTAGAGCTTCTGCCCATTTTTTGATGTGATTGTTTTTTTGGTATTGAGCTGCAGGAGATTTTTATGAATTTTGGAGATTACTCTCCTGTCAGTTGCTTCATTTGCAAATATTTTCTCCTGTTCTGTGGGGTGTGTTTTCATTTTGTTTATGGTTTCCTTTGCTGTGAAAAACTTTTAAGTTTAATTAGGTCCCATTTGTTTATTTTTATTGTCATTACCCTAGGAGGTGGATCTGAAAGATATTGCTGAGGTTTATATCAGAGTGTATTCAGTCTATGTTTTCCTTTAAGAGTTTTACAGTATCCAATCTTTTTTTTTTTTTTTTTTGCTTTTTAGGGCCACACCTGTGGCATACGGAGGTTCCCAGGTGAGGGATCCAATTGGAGGTACAGCTGCGGGCCTACGCCAGAGCCATAGCAACGCCAGATCTGAGCCTTGTCTGTGACCTACACCACAGCTCACGGCAATGTTGGATCCTCAACCCCCGAACAAAGCCAGGGATCGACCCCGCAACCTCATGGTTCCTAGTCGGGTTCCTTAATCACTGTGCCACAACAGGAACTCCACAGTATCCAATCTTATATTTAGATCTTTAATCCATTTTGAGGGCTTGTATGTGTGTGTATGGTGTTAGAGTGTTCTAATTTCATTCTTTTACATGTTCCAGTTTTCCCACCACCACTTTTTGAAGGGACTGTCTTTTCCTAATTGTATATTCTTGCCTCCTTTGTCACATTAGTTGGCCATAAGTGCGTGGGTTTAATTCTGGGCCAGATTTTAATATGTTAAGTTTTAGGCACCTAAAGATATACAAATAGAAATGTCAAGCAGACTCAGGGCAGAGAGAGTTATAGATTTGGGAGTCTTATTTATAAAAGTGATGGCTCAAACCCTAGAAATAGAAAAGATTTAACCATTCAGTATTACCTAGTGTCTACTCTGCTAAGTATAAGAAGCACATTAAAAGCACATTTCCCTTCATGGCTCAGGGGTTAATGAACCCAACTAGGATCCATTAAGATGCAGGTTCGATCCCTGGCCTCGCTCAGTGGGTTAAGGATCCTGTGTTGCCGTGAGCTGTGGTATGGATCATAGACTCGACTTGGATCTCAAGTTGCTGTGGCTGTGGTGTAGGCTGGCAGCTACAGCTCAGATTTGACCCCTAGCCTGGGAACTTCCATATGCTGCAGGTGCAGTCCTAAAAAGACAAAAAAAAAAGGAAAAGTCAGTTTCCTCATGAAGATTGCAACATAACAAGTATGTTAAGATAGTTAACTGGAATGCAGAGGAAGTAGAGGTGCCCAAAAGAGGTAAAAACAGAGATTTGGAGGTGGAAGCAATTTCATCTAATTAGAGAGCACTGACATTTCAGTACAATCTTGAAAATTAAAATCTTTGAGAGACACGATGTGGAGAACAACAAGGATTTGCGTTCCAAACAAATTTTGAGCAATAGAAGGAAGAGGAAAAACTGAAAAAAGGAAAGGAAGATCAGACAGATAGGTAGAAGAAGAAAGCTGGAGAAGTTGAAACGTCAGTGTCCTGGAGGTAAGGTTTGAAGAATTGGGAAAGTGGGTGCAAACACGAAGAAAAGTTAAAATTATTGCCTAGTTAACACTCACTTACCCGCCACCTAGGTTCTACAATTAGCATCTTGCTATATTTGCTTTACTGCTTACCTACTCAACGCCCATTCCAAGAATGAGGTTATTTTTCTGGCCAAGGGTTTTTAATTTATTCCTTTTCTTTCCTTCCTTTTTGCTTCTACTGGTTAGCTTCTCCTCCCAGAGCCCACGTGGTGTGTGAGCCTGCGGCATTTCACTGGCATGCCCAGATTCACTCTACTTGCATTACAGGAAAGCCTCACTACTCCATGTGCCTTTCTGTCTTTAAAGGTCCCAAATGGTGATCCATGGGAGCAATAACTTTCCCACCCTTTCAGTTAGTTTAGTTAACTATGCCTGAGACTAGAGAAGCGCCTATGTGTAAATGATTTGTCAAGCTTCTTAGAAGTTTGCCAAAGTATGGTTTGAGAATCACCTTAATCAGAATTACTTGAAACACTTGTTAAAAATGCAGATACCTGCATCTCACTTTGGACTTACTGAATCAGAAGTTCTGAGAAAAGGCCTGGGAAACTATATTTTAACGGCCACTTCCCTGCCCCCCTGCAACTCTTATACAGAATAAGATCTGAGAACTAATTGTATAATCTTTCCGGTGATATCTCTGAACCAAGAGTCAAGAGGCTTCTGTCTGTGTTCTTCTGAGAGATAGTTGATTCTTTCAATTCAACTAGTATGTGAGTTACTCATCAAGATAACTTGCATCTCTTTGAGTCTTCATTTGGTTTTTAAAAGCTAGACGCCAGAAGAGGCTTCAGGCATTTCCTAGCTCCATGTTTCCTTAGTGATTCCAGTGGTCATAGTCTGCCAGGGCCATTTCGAGCCATTGCCACTCTGCGTTCCTTTTATATTGCTGATAGTATCCTTTTTTTCCTTCTTCTTCTATAAAGAAAGTGAGTGACTTATTTTTCTCAGGGTTCTGAGTTGGCAGAAGTTACTGCAAGTTTTAAAACTGTGTTTACTAGCGAAAGAGAAAAGTGACCGATTGTCTTAAGCAGTGATTAAATTTTGTGCCCTCAATCACCTTGATGTTGGGTAGCATTTTTTTTTCCCATTATAAATCTGGGCCTAATTTTAGCTTCAAGATGATTTCAGAATATTATTTTAAATGTTACTTGGTGTTCTTGCTATCATCTCATAAATAATAATGTTGAGTGTTCATGTCCTCCGAAATGTTTTTTTTAATCTTTTTCTTTTGGGGGGTGTTGCAAATTGGCTGTGTGCTAACTTTTCCAAACAGTGTATTGATAGACACTTATTTATTGAGGTCATATAGCCCACATATTTGTATTTATTCTAAAGTATGTATAGGAGTAATGATATTGATTCCTTTATTTTCTCTGCTCTTTTTCCTTGATACTTTCATTTAGAAATACAGAAAGAAAATTATGCAAGCATTTCGATACTGGGCCACTGCTACTCTCAGTTCAATATTTGAGGTTTTTTTTGTCTTTTTTTTTTTTTTTTAGGGCCACACCCACGGCATATGGAATTCCCGGGCTAAGGGTCAAATCAGAGCTGCAGTTGCCCACCTACACCACAGCCACAGCAATGAGGGATCCGAGCCATGTCTGCGACCTATGCCACAGCTCACAGCAGTGCTGGATCCTTAACCCACTGAGTAAGGCCAGGGATCAAACCCGCATCCTCATGGATATTAGTCAGGTTCTTAAACTGATGAGCCACAAGGGGAACTCCAATATTTGAGATTATTTAATTAACCAGATACTTACTACCTAGTATGTGTAAAGCAATGGTAACCATTATAAGCAAACAGATAAGTACATTGCAAAGTAACTACCATTAAGCTAACACTGGTGATTCATCCTGATTTACACAGTAATCAGTAGAAAAAATATTGGAATTAAGCCCTCTTGGGATTTCTTTTTTTTTTTTGTCTTTTTGCCTTTTCTAGGGCCGCTCCCATGGCAAATGGAGGTTCCCAGGCTAGGGGTCTTTTCGGAGCTGCAGCTGCCAGCCTTTGCCATAGCCACAGCAACTCGGGATCGGAGTCATGTCTGTGACCTACACCACAGCTCATGGCAACGCCAGATCCTTAACCCACTGAGCAAGGCCAGGGATTGAACCTGCAACCTCATGGTTCCTAGTCAGATTTGTTAACCACTGCACCATGATGGGAACTCCAGGATTTCTTTATTAGACACATTCAGAATTCAAAAGCCATGGTATTCTAAATTAAAATGTATTTATCTTTTTTTTTTTTTTTGCCGTTTCTAGGGCCGCTCCGCTGCATATGGAGGTTCCCAGGCTAGGGGTCTAATCTGAGCTGTAGCCACCGGCCTACACCACAGCCACAGCAACGTGGGCTCCGAGCCGCATCTGTGACCTATACCACAGCTCATGGCAATGCCAGATCCTTAACCCACTGAGCAAGGCCAGGGATCGAACCCGAAACCTCATGGTTCCTAGTCAGAGTCCTTGACCACTGAGCCATGACGGGAACTCCCAATAAGAATGTATTTAGAAGCAATTGTAAACCCAGTGCTGGGAAACGGGATAAAAAGATAAACATGTTCCCCTCCTTTGAATGTTCATATCTTTACACATTTCAGGAGACAGGGAGATTGAGGCACGGAATACAGATTTGGAGATTAGTTACACATACATGGTAGTTAAAGTCACCAAATTTAATAGTGGTGGTTCCTTAAGAATTAAAAATACTACTACCACAGAGTTCCCTTCATGGGTCAGTGGTTAACAAACCTGACTAGGATCCCTGAGGATGCAGGTTCAATCCCTGGCCTCACTCAGTGGGTTAAGGACCCAGCTTTGCCGTGAGCTGTGGCGTAAGTCACAGATGCAGCTCAGTCCCATGTTGCTGTGGCTGTGGTATAGGCCAGCAACTGCGGCTCCAATTCCATAGCCTGGGAACCTCCATATGCCGCAGGTGCAGACCTAAAAAGCAAAAAAAAAACCCCAACCAAACAAACAAACAAACAAAAACTACTACCACATGATCTAGCAATCTCACATTGAAATATATATCTGAGAGAACTAAAAGCAGAGGAGGTCCCGTCGTGGCTCAGTGGTTAACGAATCTGACTGGGAACCATGAGGTTGCAGGTTCTATCCCTGGCCTTGCTCAGTGGGTTAAGTTTCCCACATTGCTGTGAGCTGTGGCTTGGGCTGTAGATGCGGCTCGGATCCTGAGCTGCTGTGGCTCTGGTGTAGGCTGGCGACTATAGCTCAGATTAGACCCCTAGCATGGGAACCTCCATATGCCGCAGGAGCAGCCCTAGAAATGGCAAAAAGACAAAAAAAAAAAAAAAAGAACTGAAAGCAGAGTCTCAAAGAGAGATTTGCACACCCATGTTTATAGTAGCATTATTCACAGCAGCCTAGAGGTAGAAGCAGCCCTAATGTCCATTGAAGGACAAACTGATAAACAAAATGTGGTATAAACACACAATGAAATATCATTCAACCTTAAAGGAATTCTATTACATGCTACAACATGGATGAATCTTGATGACATTATGCTAAGTGAAACAAGTCAGTCACCCACACAAAAACTACTGTATGATTCCATTTATATTAGGTATCTAAAGTAACCACCAGATTCATAGAAACAGAAAGTAGGATGGTGGTTGCCAGAGACAAGTTGTTGTTTAATGGGTATAGGGTTTCAGTCATGCAAGATGATAAGGTTCTGGACATAAAACAATGTGAGTATACTTAAATTATTGAACTACACTTTTTAAAAAGTCACCAAAATTAATGGCATTGTCTAAGAGAAATATGTAGAAAGTAGGTCAAGAAAGAAACACTAAGGGAGTTACCTGGTAGCTTAGCCTTTAAGAATCCAGTGTTGACACCGCTGTGGCACCGGTTCAATCCCTGACCCAGGAACTTTGACCTGCTGTGGGCATGACCAAAAAATTTTGGATTTTGAAAGCAACAAAATTAGATAAAATAAACAGATATAAATACTCTGTCTATATGTCAAATCATGAGTTCCTTCATTCATTCAATAAATATTTTTTAAAAGAAAAGAAACACTAAGAAGCTGAATATTTAAGAAATAGACTAAGAAATGCCATCAAAAGGCTAATTAAGGGAGGGAAGAGAAGGAACAGGAAAATTAGAAGAGAATGATGTCACAGAATCCAAGAGAAAGAAGAATTTCTATTTAAGTAGGTTGTGATGAGCAAAATCCAATCCAGTATAGAAGTCAAATAATAACTTTTTACAAGCCATTGGGATTGATGGCTAGGAGGTCAATATGAACATTATTGAGAGCATGTTCCTGAGAATTATGTAAGACAAATACCTGAGGATTGAATAGGACTAGGGAAATACAGTAAGTGTAGATGACTCTTTTAGGAACTTGAGGATGAAAGAAATTAAAGAGCTGTAGTTTTGTGGGAAAGGAGTATTAAGAGATTTTTTTTTAATATGCAAAAAAAGCCTAGCATGTTTTTAGAGAAAGAGGAAGTAAAGAGAGAAATTGAAGAAAGAAGAGAGGTTTATGGAGCAAACCTATGAACAAAATGATGTATCAAAAACATAGGTAGAGCTCAAGTCCATGGCTAGGACTGACTTGGCTCCTCGGCTTGCACTGCCTGCAGGGGGAGCCCCTTGGCCTGGACTTGGGGCTGAAATGTGGGAAAGGAAGGTTTCTTTTCTTTCCTTCTTTCTTTCCTTCTTTCTTTCTTTCTTTCTTTCTTTCTTTCTTTCTTTCTTTCTTTCTTTCTTTCTTTCTTTCTTTCTTTCTTTCCTTCTTTCCTTCTTTCCTTCTTTCTTTTTCGTGCTTTGGAAACACCAGAAGTAATAACACTATTTTTGATTTTAAAAAAAAAATGGAGGAATAATTTTGGAAAACTTTTAAGTATCTTCTGAGATACTTAAAAGGAAAAGATTGCTGAGTGTAGGATGTCTAATGGAGTTCAGATATCATGACCTCTACTTTTTCTGTCAAAGATAAGACTCTCATGTAGGAGAGGGGAAGATGGTGTAGAGCAGTGGCTGGCGGGAGTAGTGAATGTTTGACGTAGCCACTTTAGGAAATGGGTAAGTGAGCCAACTAGCTGAGGCTAGAAATCATAAATAATGCAACCAATTAGAAAGCACAGTTATACAATTTTCTTGGCAGTCCAAGAGCAGATGGGGAAAAGCAGATGGTTGGGTTGATTCACATTCAGGGATTGGCAGAGGAGATGCAGTGTATTAAGGTCATGGAGTGGAAGGAATTGGGAATGTTAGTAAGCAAGTGGTTGAAACAACTGACCTCAAAAACAAAACTGGATAAGGAAAGACCAAAAAAAAAAAAACCGATCAAGTTAGCTAGGAGTTAGACTAGATGAGGGAGGGGTTTGAGAAGTCTAGTGCTTTTAAGATGTTAGCAGGAGAATTTCTAAGAGAATTAGGGAGGGAGATGTGGAAAAATGAGAGCCTTGTCATAGTGTGAGATCTCTGAGGTAGAGCCATTATGAGTGATAACAAGATCTAGCATGAGGCCATGGGAATGTGTAGCTGCAGTAGAGGATGTTAAGGAACTTAAAACTAGTACCTCATTTGGACCATGAGAGAGCCTGGAAAATGTCAGTTCTATTTCCTGATCTCGAAATAGGAATCACCTTCGGTTTAAATGGATCATCATTGTCAGGAGGAAGTCAGGTTTCCACTTTAACAAAGAGATCAAAAGATTGTTAAGATTGTTAGAGAAGGGTTAACAGTATAGGAAAGTTTATTAGCATTAGAACAGTATTTCAGAAAATAAAGTGGGATTAGTAGGAGAATCAGCAGCTGAGTTGTATGGGAAAGAGAGAGCAAAGTAACCAAAGGTTTATATATAGGAGATGGGGCACTAAAAAAAGTACTCAAGAATTGCAGAGAGGTGAGGGAAGAAGAAATGTTAATGGGATGATAATCCTAATTTTTGGCATTAAAAATGCCAATGAACAATACTGTCATTTGTTGGAGATGAAGGAGAAGAAGTTGAGAGAAAAGGGATGTTAATACAACCAAAACCCTAATCATGCCTAAGAATTGTTTAGAAGCGATAATGTAAAAGATGACATAAATAAAGTGAAAACACTATATGTTGGCTTCATATTATTTAGGAGAGATGAAGCAAAATGGAGATGATCTGAAGGTAATATTTAATATTAGTATAGGCTCTGTTTTAAAGTTTTAGATTTCAGGTTTGAACATTTTGCTCTGGGGAAAAGCATCTAGGCATCTTCTCCAAACCCAGCATTCTCCAACTACTTGTCTTTCAGGTTTGGAAATATATTGAGTGCCTGATCTCGAATAACTATAGTTCATTCCAGTTCTGCCCATTAGTCCAGCTTTCTTATTTGTTTTTGTTTATTTATTATTGATATTTCATTTACATGGCATAAAATTTACCACTTTAGAGTGTCTAATTCAATAGTTTTTTTTTTTTTTTTTGGCCACACCCATGGCATGCAGAAGCTCCCAGGCCAGGGATTGAAACCACACACAGCCACATCCAACCCACGTCAGTGACAATGCTGGATCTTTAACCTACTGTGAGAACTCCAATTCAATGGGTTTTATTATATTCACAAGATGGTACAATATTGTATTGTACAATATTGCAATGAGGTAGTATGTCACCACTATCTAATTCCAGAATGTTTTCCTCATTCTAAAAAGAAGTTTTGTGCTTATTAAAGTCACTCTCCATTTCCACTTTACCCCAAGCTCCTAGCAACCTTTGGTTTGCTAATCAACCTTTGGTCTCTATGGATTTGCCTATTCTAGACATGTAAATGAAATACTGCAATATTGGGCCTTTTGTATATGGCTTATTTCATTCAGCATGATGTTTCCAAGGTTCATCCATGTTGTAGCATGTTTCAAACTTCTTTCCTTTTTATGACTAAATAATATGCCATTGTATGGAATATTATGGATATACCACATTTTTGTTTATCCATTTATCTAATTGGTAGACATTTGCATCGTTTTCTCTTTGGGGCTATTATGAATAAACCTGCTATAAAATTTGAGTGCAGTTTTTTTCTGTGACTGTATGTTTTCAATTGTCTTGAATATATACTTAGGAGTGGAATCGCTGGATCATATGATGACTCTATGTTTTAAGAAACTGTCAAACAGTCTTCCAAAGCACCCGTACCATTTTACATGCCTACTAGTAGTGTATGAGGGTTCCAATTTTTCCACTTTATCACCAACACCTGTTTTTTTTCTTTTTAAATTATAGCCATCCTAGTGCCTATAAAGCGGTATGTCATACTCTGATTAGCATTTCCCTAATGACCCATGTTGAGCATATTTCCATGTGCTCATTCTCCTTTTGTATATCTTTTTTTGGAGACATGTGCATTCAAATTATTTCCCCATTTTTAATTGGATTTTTAATGAGAGTTCTTTATATATTCTATGTATTTGACCCTTATCAGTAAATTATTCCAAATATTTCTACCATTTTATGAGTTGTCTTTTTGCTTTTTTAATGACAAAAATTTTTGAATAACAAAAATTTTATTTTATTATCATTATTTTTTTTTCTCTTTTTGCCTTTTCTAGGGCTGTTCCCGCATGGCATATGGAGGTTCCCAGGCTAGGGGTCTAACCGGAGCTGTATCCACCAGCCTACGACAGAGCCACAGCAACACGGGATCCAAGCCACATCTTCGACCTACATCACAGCTCACGGCAACGCTGGATCCTAAACCCATTGAGCAAGGCCAGGGATCAGATCCGAAACCTCATGGTTCCTAGTCGGATTCGTTAACCACTGCGCCACAACGGGAACTCCCCAAAATTTTAAATTTTGATGAGGTCTAATTTATTTATTTTTTGGGTTGCTTGTACTTTTGGTGTTGTATCTGAGAACCCAGCATATTTATAAATAGTTCCCCTTTCATTCTCAAAAGTGCCCCAGTAGACAGTAAATTATATGTACATTCTCCTAATAACAGTCTCCGGGATGGGTAATTCGAAGTCCTTGGGCAAGTGGATGAGTAAATACTGAGTTATTTTATTTTATTATTTTATTTTTTTATTTTTTGTCTTTTTGCTATTTCTTTGGGCCGCTTCCGCGGCATATGGAGATTCCCAGGCCAGGGGTCCAATCGGAGCCGCAGCCACCGGCCTACGCCAGAGCCACAGCAACGCGGGATCCGAGCCGTGTCTGCAGCCTACACCACAGCTCACGGCAATGCCGGATCGTTAATCCACTGAGCAAGGGCAGGGACTGAACCCGCAACCTCATGGTTCCTAGTCGGATTCGCTAACCACTGCGCCACGACGGGAACTCCAATACTGAGTTATTTTAGCCGTTCTTTACCATAGTTAGTGCCATATTTTGGCTTCTCTGAAGAAAATCTGCCAGCAGTTGTATTTGCAATTTGATATACTCATTCAACAAATTTACGGTGAGCATCTACTATGTGTCAAGTACCTTTCTAAAGGGGGAAAAATTGCAACAGAAAACTGCAAAGAGAAAACTTTTTAAAATGCTTTTTTCCTTTTGGTTCAAGTAATATAAACATTTATAAATAATGAAAATGTTAAAAAGCCTGTAATCTCACTGCTTAAATACCATTCTTTCATTTTTATTTACCCCTTATAATCTTTGTTTATAAACACACATATATTTCAACACAGTTCGGTTATAAAGGGATTTCATATTTTGCTCTCTTAAAACTTAAAATTTTGTCTTAATACTTAAGAAAAAGGTTTTTGAAATTTTGGTCTTAGGGAGTATAAGGGAGAGGAAGCAGACAAAAGGAGAAAATGTGTAAGTCAATAAAATATTATTAAGATGAGCAAGTATGGTCTATAAATGGATTTGTGCTCTGGTCTGTGAATGCCTGTAGGTTAGCAAATTGAGTTCGAGAGTATGTAATTCTATTCCATATTATTAACATTTTTCTTTTTCTTTCTCATCTATGGCTCTGGCTCCACTGATTATCCTAACTATATTATATAGTTAATGTAATTAACTAGCTATTGTTCATACTGGTCAGTTAAATAGTTTCATCAGGATAAGGTTCTCTATTCTAAGTTTATAGCTAAACAAGAAGTTTGGCAGAGAAACTAAGTTTTACTAGAATTTATTTTAAGAATGATCTGTCCCAAAGAATTTAATGATAGATTTTTTTTTCATAAACACAGTAACTGATAGGAATTTCCATAAGTGTTTTTTGTAATATTGTACATAGTATTTCCTCATTTATGATAATCTAGCAAGAATACTATTTGTAAATCAGTTAGAGTTTTGGCCTTTTACTGGGTCAATTGAATTTCTTGAGCCAGTCAAATACATTATATCATGATTTTTATAACAAATTATTTGAATCTTAATATTACCATATTATCCTGTGTGGTTATTGTCCAATAGATGTAATTTTTAAGTGATGATGATCAGTAATGTTTTCACATTCAAGTGTTTCCAATTGGTGAATAAGATTTTGGTGGGGTGCCTTATATGCTATTTATGAAGGATGAAACATTCCTAAATTAAAGCACTAATTATTCTCTTAAATGCCTGTCTACAGGTAAACAGTTTACTTGCCTAAAGAGCTTGCAGCTGAAATTGAGGGTTTGTGTCATATTATTCTTGAATCCTAACTCTCTCTGGCTTGTCCTATTCCATTCCTTGGGTTTTGACTCATGTTTCAAACTGAGTTGCTAATGTCATGAAATTTTCTCCTTCACCTTGATAAACCTTGTTATTAATTTGGCTTATGATGGTGTTCCTGTGGTTCCCATCAGGAACTTTCCGGCAGGGAAAAATTGACAAGCTGACCAAGGAGGCTTCTAATTCTTCTCAACCCCATTTTATCGATTCCCCACAGACGCCTCCTTCCCCCTTCCTGGAGTCAGCTTTAGATTCCATCATCCAGAGCTGTCTCTCCCTGGCCGCTGTAAGTTTGCTGCTGCCCAATCCTGTTCTTTTCCACTGATATCTTCTGGTCCTGCTGCTCACTTCTTCAGGGTCACAACCTCCCTATCTTCCAAGGTGAAAACGGTAATAAAGAAATAGCGAGAAGAGAGCTCCAGGATTTTCTTTCCCACCTTGGGTTACAGCATTTACATTGACTTCCTAAAGTCTCTTTCCTTGTGTTTCTTATGAAAGCCAGAAGAAACTTTTTTTTTTTTTTTGTCTCTTTAGGCTTGCATCCGTGGCATATGGAAGTTCTCAGGCTAGGGGTCAAATTGAAGATGCAGCTGCCAGCCTACAGCATAGCCACAGAAATGCTCCGAGCCACAGCTCCCAGCATTGCCAGATTCTTAATACATTGATGGAGGCCAGGGATTGAATCTGCATCCTCGTGGGTACTCGTTGGGTTCTTAACCCGATGGGCCACAACGGGAACTCCCTAGAGGAACAATTCTAACCATGAGGTTAGATATGAAGGAAAAGGGGGATCATAGCAAACTACAGAATCATTTTAGGTCTCACTTCTTGCCAATTACCTCTACCTACAGGTAGGAGAGAACAGTTTTCTCCCCTCCCCTCAGGTCATGTGACTGAGCATTAGCAGTGTCATACCCAGGAACTGATATTTATATGGCCAGTGGTAATAAAATTACTGTGAATACAAACTTGATGTGCCATATGTGAATGACTCTGCTTAGACACATGAGTAACAGTTGAAAGAAAACCAAATAAATGAAAATAACTATGTGGAGGTAGTAGGATTATGTTTTTTTTCCTTGAGTTTTAAAAAACTGTATTTTCAAGGGAGTTCCTATTGTAGCTCAAGAGGTTAAAAACCTGACGTATTGTCTGTGAGGATTCGAGTTTGATCCCTGGCCTTGCTCAGTATGTTAAAGGATCTGGCATTGCCACCAGCTGCATTGGATGCAGCAAACGCAGCTTGGATCTGGCATTGCTGTGGCTGTGGCTATGGTATAGGCTGGCAGCTGCAACTCAGATTCCACCCCTAGTCTGGGAACTTCCATATGCCACAGGTTTGGTCTTAAAAAGAAAAAAAAAAATTGTATTTTCAAGTTGATGTTAATAATATTTTAAAATAAATATATGCCTATATACCTATAACAGGATGACTTTTTATGTAATGATACAGCAAGATGGTGGCCATCTACAAGCCAGGAACAGAGGTCTCACCAGAAACCAAACCCTGCCAGAACTTCGTCTAGGAATTCCAGCCTCCAAAACTGTGAGAAAATAAATTTCTGTTGTTAAAAAAAGACAGACTTTCATAGGTGTTGTTAGAAATATTTTATACAATTTTTAATTTATGGGATACTATGATAACATGGAGAAGCTACCAAATGAGGATTCAGAGGCCTGTTTAAAGTCTTACTTCTGCAATATTTTTCCAAGCATGGGCAAATTATTTTGCTATTCTGAGCATTGGTTACTTTTTCTTCTAAATGATAAGTATTCTGTTTATTCTGAAGGGATTTTCATAAGAATAACAATAGAATATTGAATTTTAAAACTGGAGACCTTTGGAGTTCCTGTTGTGGTGCCCCTGGAAACAAATCCAACTAGTAACCATGAGGTTTCTGGTTTGATCCCTGGCCTTGCTCAGTGGGTTAAGGATCCGGCTGTGAGCTGTGGTGTAGGTCACAGACATGACTTGGATCCCTCATTGCTGTGGCTGTGGCATAGGCTGGCGGCTACAGCTCTGATTCAACCCCTAGCCTGGTAACCTCCATATGCCGCAGGTGTGGCCCCCAAAAGCAAATAAATAAATAAAACTGGAGATCTTAGAGACCCTCTAGTACAACATAGTCTTGTTGCAGAGGAAGAAATTGAGGCCCAAAGACATTAAGTGACTTGCTTATAAAATACATAATAGCAACTGTAGAACAAAACCATAAAGTTTATGCACATATAAAACACTGTATTTCTTAATCTGATAAAGAAAGAGAAGTTGGAAGGAACATTAGGCATTCCAGTTAAGTATGAACATAACGGCAGTCAATTCTTGTGTAAGTATTATTAAATGACATAGTTGTGGACCTGCCTTTGCTCAGTATTCCTGCTTAGAAACAACAGCCCTGAATTTAACTGCTTCTTCCCAAGTTAGATGATCTACTATTATGTTCTTACCATCATGGATCAAGGTCTATGCTACATTGTAAGTACTTTCTGGCTGAATATTTATAATGGTAGTTTGCCTACTGAAGAAAATCCTACCCATGGTCAAAAGTTCTTAATGGAAATTTAGGCTGAAAGCGGTCACTGATTACAGCAAGCTCAGCGGTACTTTGACAAAAATGCTTGATAGACCAAAAAGTAGATAGCTATATTACCAAGGGCCAGCAGATCTTTTGTTGGAATGGGGTATCAATATCATTTCAGGCCTCAGAGCAAATTGAAATCAACAGAGTGGAAGCTGTGCCCAACCCATGAGCTTTGTGACATGAGTTTGCCACATGCACACTCCAGCCCCCTCAATGGCATTGAGCAAAATCTGCTCTCAGGAACACTAGTTCTAAAAGATGTTAGCATGAATTCCTTTTTTTTTTTTTTAAAGATATTCCATTACCAAATAAATTTGGGAAACATTGCCTAATGACTCTCTAAGAAATGGCGATACAATGTTAACATATAGTGTTTCTCCAATTTAAAAGAACAACTATTCACATCTTGAGGAGTACAATCTAGATCAGGACCCCATAGCTCCAAGTATACAGGACAGTCTCATTGTTTGTATAATAATGTTCTACTGTCATTGAAGTTTAAAATCTCGAGTATAGGAGTTCCCGTCGTGGCGCAGTGGTTAACGGATCCGACTAGGAACCATGAGGTTGCGGGTTCAATCCCTGACCTTGCTCAGTGGGTTGACGATCCGGTGTTGCCGTGAGCTGTGGTGTAGGTCGCAGACGCGGCTCGGATCCCGAGTTGTTGTGGCTGTGGTGTAGGCTGGCAGCTACAGCTCCGATTAGACCCCTAGTCTGGGAACCTCCATATGCCGTGGGAGCGGCCCAAGAAATGGCAAACACACACACACACACACACACACACACAAACAAACAAAAAAAAAACGAAAAAAAAAAGACCATAAAATCTCGAGTATAGAAGAAATCTTAAAGGGAATCTATCATTTTCAGTTTCCAAAAAAATATGGTGGTTAGAACCTAAAGTCATTGTATCAGAGGGGTTTGAATAATAAACTAAAGCAGGATATCACATAACCAGTTAAATGGATAACTACTGGCTTCATCATTTTCACATACACCATTAAACACCTACAGTTCTACTTCTAAGAATGCTTAATTTATTGGTGGGGAAAATGACTCCTTTATAGTAAGCCAAGAAGATGCAGTATGATGCATTATAAGTCTAAAGTAAAGAGAAAGTATATAAAATCCTCCAGTCCTTCAACAAATATCTGATGAGTAACTTCGGTGTGCCCAGCTGTGATACCAAGCGAGTCAACAAGCTGGAGTTAATTGGGAGTAAAGACATAAGGTAAGTTCCTATTAATGCTGGCTGTCATTAGACAGTGGACAACCTGCCAGTTATTTCTATTGCTTTTTATTTATTTATTTTTGTTTGTTTGTTTGTTTTTAGGCCGTACTCAGGGCATGTGGAAGTTCCCAGACCAGGGATTGAACCAGTGCCACCACAGAGACAACCTGGATAATTTAACCCACTGCACTTCAGCGGGAACTCCCTCTATTGTATTTTGAATCTTCAGCACACCTCAGAGAGGGAGCTGTTGGTCTCATTGCAAAATGAGGACCTGTGGAGTTCCCGTCGTGGCACGGTGGTTAACGAATCCGACTAGGAACCATAAGGTTGCGGGTTCGATCCCTGCCCTTGCTCAGTGGGTTACCGATCTGGTGTTGCCGTGAGCTGTGGTGTAGGTCGCAGACGCAGCTCGGATCCCGAGTTGTTGTGGCTCTGGCGTAGGCCGGCAGCTACAGCTCCGATTAGACCCCTAGCCTGGGAACCTCCACATGCCTCAGGAGTGGCCCAAGAAATGGCAAAAAGACAAAAAAAAAATGAGGACCTGAGATATGAAGCAGTCTTCCTGGGTCATGCCCACTAAGTGGTAGAATAGGATCTGAACACAAGTCACTGGATTCCAAAAATGTATTCTTTCCACCAATCATAGTACAACTTCCCTTTTATTGTGACTTGAAATCTCAATTTGAGATTGAACAAATCGTAATGGTAGTTGAAAGGTGACACACATTTCCATTTGGTTTAAATGAATCTGGTTGCTTTTCAGAGTTCTGCCCTTGTTTTCTCTCTACTTTTTCCTCTTTCATTGTATTAGCTGTCTGCTCCATGTAGAGAAGTTCTGAATCTAGAGCTCTCGTTCTGACCCCTCTTCTAAGCTATAGTCCTCCATTTCTCCTTGGAAGCTTTATTGTCACCTCAAATAGGACACGTTCATGATTAAATTTATTATTTCCTCCTCCTAATTTAGTTCTTTTAATCACTTGGGCTCAAAGTTTGGAGCCATCTTTGAATCCTTTGTAAAATTGGTGCTTGGACTTAATGATATGTAACATCTCTTCTAGCCCTAAAATTCTAGTGTTTATTCTTGTACTACATACTCAGTCAAAATGAATTACTCTCTCTGTTTTAGGCTAAGAATAAATAATTTTGCACTCAAAGTGTTTTTGAGAGTTATTTCAATATCCAGCAGAGAATGTCCTACTCATCTGTTCTTATGCATTCTTTTTTTTTTTATTTTCTCACTGTATCTTATGCATTCTTTAAAGCCCATTGCAAATGCCATCTCTTTGTTGAGACCTTTCATGAGCCTCTCAATTGGACCTTACAGTAATTGCTCTCTCCTTCAGGATCTAGAATATCATTGCACCTTTCTCAGTGCAGCTTACAATACCTTACACAAGTGAGGATGCGTAGAGAGATGCTTGGCAAAAGATGAAGCCTGGAGTTCCCGTCGTGGCTCAGTGGTTAAAGAATCCGACTAGGAACCATGAGGTTTCCAGTTCGATCCCTGGCCTTGCTCAGTGGGTTGAGGATCCAGCGTTGCTGTGAGCTGTGGTGTAGGTTGCAGACACGGCTCGGATCCTGCGTTGCTGTGGCTCTGGTGTAGGCCGGTGGCTACAGCTGGGATTAGACTCCTAGCCTGGGAACCTCCATATGCGGCGGGAGCAGCCCAAGAAATGACCAAAAAAAAAAAAAAAAAAAAAAAAAAGATGAAGCCTGAGCAGGGTGGGCAAGTTTTATGGACTGGGCATGGGCACAGAGTTTGGAAGCAGGGGTAAGCAAAGAGAAGGAGATACTTGTGTGGCTAGTTTTGGGGTTTTAAAGCCTTAGCGCCCTCCAAAGGGAGAGGTGGCAGGAATGGGTGATTGCTTAAATATTGGAGAGGTATTCAAGCAAGTAAATATCTCAAAAATAATAGGATCCTGGGTTCTTTCTGTAAGAGTTGCAGGGGGATTACAAATGTGGAAGAGAGAAAACTAGAATAGCCTGTGCAATGCTGGATGGGAGATATTACTGTGAACATATGTTTTTCAATATCTATTGTTAAATTAAAAAGAGTTCTCATTGTGGCTCAGCAGATTAAGAACCTGACATAGCATCCGTGAGGATGTGGATTTGATCCCTGACCTCGCTCAGTGGGTTAAAGATCTGGCGTTAATCAAAGCTGTGGCATAGGTACAGATGTGGCTCGGATCCCATGTTGCCGTGGCTGTGGTATAGGCTGGCAGCTACAGCTCTGATTCGATCCCTAGTCTGGGAACTTCCATATGCCTCAGGTACAGCCAAAAAAAGAAAAAGAAAGAAAATATAACTGTTAAATTTGTGTGTATGTGAGTCTACACATATAGATGCACTGATGTATGTAGATGGTATGTATATGAATGTACAAATATTCCCTAGCTGCAAACACTAAGACAGCTTAAGCAGTTGTATCCCAATAGCAGTGAGTACGTCTAGTGCTTCTTAATACCATTCTCCATGCAAAGGAACCAGGACTCCCAGATAAACTAGCTGCGTCCAGGGTTGGGGCAAGATGAGTCTTATCTTGTGCCAGAAAGTAAGGGGGTACTCGAAGAATGATGGAGGTGTGTCAGAAGGCCACAGAGCAGTAAAATGTTAATTGATGGATGTGGATGGTGGATATATGTTATTAAAAGCTCTTTCAAATTTTCTGTATTTAAGAAATATTTTAGAATAATACATTGTGAAAGAATTTAAAACACATACGCAAAGAAATAGAAGCCAGAATGAAGGGGTGAATCCCACGAACCAAACTTGAGACAATTTGAACACCAAAATAAACAATGATAGAAGCAGACTATAACCTTTTAATAAAATAGGTTTAATAAAATAGGAAACTCTGATTTCATACTGATAGAAATTAGTTAATTGAAATTTGATGAGAAACAAAAAAACTTATATAGTTTCAAAGAATTTCTCCCACAAAATACCTAATTGCAAAGAGGAAAAAGCAGCTTCACTGGAGAAGTGTGGCAGACACTACATTATTGAAATAAACATCAAAATGAGACAAATTAAAATCAGGTGCCACCTGACAGGATGCAATGAGAAGGACAAAGCATTGTTTCTGTGAGAGTGCTGTCAGATATACCTACCCTTGAATCTAACCATGAGTAAACATCAGATAGATGCAAAGTGAAGGCCAACTGTAAAATAATTGGCCAGGAATCTTCAAAAGTGTCAAGGATATGAAAGTCGAGGAAAGACTGAGGAAGTGTGCCAGTTTGAAGGTGACTAAAGATACATGACAAATAAATACTTTTTTTTAAATCTTTTTTTGCCTCTTCTAGGGCCACACCCACGGCATATGGAGGTTCCCAGGCTAGGGGTCCAACTGGAGCTACAGCTGCTGGCCTACACCACAGCCACAGCAACACCAGATCCGAGCCGCATCTGGGACCTACACCAGAGCTCACTGCAGCACAGGATCCTTAACTCACTGAGTGAGACCAGGGGTCAAACCCGCAACCTCATGGTTCCTAGTTGGATTCATTAACCACTGAGCAACGACCGGAACTCCGACAAATAAATACTTGATTCTGCATTGAATCCTTTCCTCTTAGCATTATTGAGGAAATTGGCAAAATGTAATATATCACACATTTTGATTCTGATAGTTATATTAGGATTATGTAGGAGTGAAAGCTTATTAGTAAGATATACAGACTAAAGTATTTAGGGACTATGTGACATCATGTCAGCAACTTATATCTCATATAGTTCAGGAGAAAAATGTTCTTTGTATTATACTTCCAACATTTTTTGTAAGCTTGCACTTGTTTCAAAATAGTAATTGAGAAATTACATTAAAAACGCTGAGTATACTGGAAAAATGCAGTTGACTTGGGGTCAAGAGGCTATTAGTCCCAATTCTGCTGTTGACTGTGTGTGTGACCTTGAGCAAGTGGCTTCATGACAGGCTCCAGACTTTTAGAAGTACAAAGCTCTCTCTAGGGTCCCTTCCACCATCTACACCCACGGAAATCTCTGCCTGAATTTCCCTAGGCTCCAGTTGTGCCTTAGACCTCAGATGCCCCAAGGCTGCCTCCAAGGATTGGGCCTGGCTTTAAAAGCAAACAAAAGTGGGTGTGGCCGAACTCTCAGGGCTGCAAAGCCAGCCGTTGACTCAAAGTAGGACACCGTCTCCGTCATCGCTCTTTCGGCGGTGGAGCAGTTACGCCTGCCAGAGTAACTGCTCGATGGCTCGGCGGCCCGCAGGCGGGGCCTGGGGTCGGCGGCGCGGTGCGGGGCGCGCTCCCAACCGCCAGCTCCCGCCGCCCTCAAGACTCCGAGCTTTCCTGCCCCGCCCCGCGCGCGCGCGCGCGCGCGCGCTCCCGTCCCGCCTGCTGTCTCGCCGTCGCCGCCGCTGGCGAGTCCCAGCGCTGCCCTGCTGCGCTGTGGAACAGATAACGTGGCGGGGCTGGGACGGGCGCTGAGTTGTGGGGGACCCCGGGGGCGACCAGTCGGGAATCCCCGAAGTGGAGGCGGATCCTGGCGCGAGGGGGCGGTGTCCAGGCAACCTGCCGGCTGGGAGGCACCACGCACCGGGGCCTGCACCGTGAGTTGAGCTTCTTGGGCGGGGGTGGGGGTGCTCCGTGGTGGTCGCGACAGCCAAGAGGTGGAGGAAGCTGGGACTCAGAGCAGGAACGGGTCGAGGAATTAGGGGTCCTGGACGAAAGAGCCGGAGCTCTCCGAGGAGGGGTTGAACTGGGGCGCCCGGACGACCAAATGGCCAATGCAGTCTGTCGGTCGGTCTGAGCTCCGGGAAAGTCTGGTTTCATCCGAGCACAACAGGTAGGCGTGGACTCTGGCCGCCGGGTGCCCCCGGGCGTGCGGGGAAGGTCGGAAGGTCCGAGCCCGCCCCGCCGGCGCGCCGCTCCCGGGACACGCCCTGGCGGCGCCCGCCGTGTCTGGGTTGGCCGGGAGCGGGGGCCCCTACCCGAGCTCCGGGCGAGGTTTTCTGAGCGCCCGCGGGCGATTCTGCAGGCAGGTTTCCAGGAGCAGTGGAGAGTGGATACGGCGTAGAGAGTGGAGAAGGACTAATCCAGCCCTTCTCTGAAGGAAAGCAAGCCTTTGCTAGGTTAGCACTTGCGTAGTATGATGAAACATTTCTTCGTACCCTACTCGGCCAGCACAGCGTCATTTCAAGGAATTATAAAGTCTTTGGAAACTTTATAAAGCCCCTTTATGGTATTTACTAGTTGCAGTAATGTATATCTCTGGCAAGTTAAGATGATTTTTGTAACTGTCAAGTCGTATAATAGTTGTTAAATGATTTGAGCTCCTTCACTAAAAGTAATTACGCGTTGTTTTTTATGTACATTTATTTATTCAGCAAGTATTCGGCACCTTTTATGTGCAGGCTCACTCAGAACCCTTAAGGAACTTCCAGCCTAGAGAAGAGGTTCAAAAGGGGAAAAGGTCCGTAAGTACGGTGTAGAACTTTCATAGAAATACTCTGGCAAGATTAAAGTGTAAGGAAAGCAGAAGTGTCCTTAGTGGTTGGCATTAAATGGATGGTGAGAGGAGAATTGTCCTGTTTCGTTTTCCAAACATCATTGAACCCGAGATTTGTCTTACATCTTAACACCGTAGTTTTGTTTTTTTTTCCTTTAATGAAATGGGTAAGCAGACAGTTTTTATAGCATAAGAATAATGACAGTTGAAAAAAGTAGTTTTATATAGATGGCTATAGTATTGGAAGACTTGAATTCTATCTTAAGCTCCTCTACTACTGTTTATAGTTTTTAGGTCACTTTTCCCTTTTTGTTTATCATTGTGTCTGAGTTTAGTAACAGAAAATACATAATCCACAGAATCTTAAATTTTTTTTAAATGCATAAATAATGCATTCTTTAAGGAATGCACTCTTTAAGAACTTTTGTCTTTAGGCAGTGCACCTATCTTCCTTTCTTCCATTCACCTTTATTTGAAAAAGGAGGCAGAGTTCCCGCTGTGGTTGCAGCACATTAAGGAGCCAGCATTGTCATTGCAGCGGCTGGGGTCACTGCTGTGGCGCAGGTTTGATCCCTATCGAGGGAACTTCCCCATGCAGCCAGTGCCACCAAAAGAGGAAACAGAAAAGATTGAGACAGTCTATGACCTTTTATGACTTTTTCTTAATTATCTTTTGAAAAAAGCAAAAGATTAAACTCTGGATTTGTTTAGGTCCCTTCATATTCTAAAATTATTTTATTTCCAATCCTATTTAACCGGTTTAATGATGTCTGCATTATTGAATCTTCTGTTAAATTATCCATAGTATAGTTGATGGGTTTGAACAGCCCTTTAGTGGGACCTTAGTCCTCTTACATAAAAGCACTTCTGCATTTTAAGGAGATTGCTGAAATGGTTATTAAATTTCACTTAAGAAAAGAATTAACTTCTGCCCTAGGAACTACTGGAGACTTGTTTGTATCACTTAATTGTATCCTTTATCTAGTTGTAGTGTTAAATTCTTTGGATTACACTAGGGGTCAGCAATTGACAGGCCATGGGTCAAATCCAGCCTGCTGCAGGTATTTATAGATAAAACTTTTACTGGAACACAGCCACATTTGATATCTGTTTATGGCTGTTTATGTATTGTTTAGGAGTAGCTGTGGTAGATACTCTGTGGCCCACATAGCCTAAAGTATTTGCTCTTTGGTCCTTTACAGAAAAATTTGCTGGCCCTGGACTAAACTCTTAATCACTAAGTATTTTGTGGGAGGAAATAGGTTCAGGTTTTTTGTTTTGTTTTTTCCTTTTTAGGGCTGCACCCGCAGCATATGGAGGTTCCCAGGCTAGGGAGCTAATTGGAGCTACAGCAGCCAGCCTACACCACAGCCACAGCAACCCGGGATCCGAGCCGCATCTGCAACCTACACTACAGCTCACCGCCACTCCGGATTCTTAACACACCGAATGAGGCCAGGGATTGAACCCGTGTCCTCATGGTTGCTAGTCAGGTTCATTAGCCTTTGAACCATGATGGGAACTCCTGCTTTTGCTAATTTTAAAACAATGGTATGGTTCTAACTAAACTAAATATTTTATGTATGTGTTTTTGATGCTTATTTCCTAGAGTCTGCTTCTCTATGGATATATAACAGTATCTATGTCTTTTCTATTGTGCTTATAGGTTTCCATGTGTTGAATACATGTATGTTTCTGTATGTGTGCAAAATAATACTTCATTTATTCAGTATGTTTTTTATGGAAGAAAAATTACCATAAAATTGAAATTATCCATTGAAATGCACAACGGGAACTCCTAAAAATCCTTTAATCTTAATTACAGAGTCCAAGAGGCTTTTTTCTTAACTCATTTGGCAGCAAAATATGACCTGAGCTGATGTGAAGCTATTTGTAGTTGTTATTTATCCTACGTTGTGTGACTGTATTTACCTTTTGCTGCAGAAATATCAATCAGTTTGATTATGAAGTGCTGCCCCAGACTGGCTGAGGGGTTAGAGATAATAGATGGTATGTTAACTGTATTACTCGGGTGGTCCAAGATGCCAGAAAGCAGAGGAATAATGCAGTTATTCCAGGGAGCTACATTTGCAAAGTTAGCCTAGTTAGGCATCTGGCAGGGTTTGCTAAGAAGCAATGTTTGCTAAGAAAACCCCTCAGATAGGGCTCCAAGAATGTCAGAAATGTGGCTAAATTCTAGGCTAGATATATGATAAGATACTTTGAAAATCAGAAGTGGGAGCAGTGAGGAAGAGCATAGTGCAAATTAAGGTTGAATCTGCGGATACTGACAAGGGTCTAAGAGCAAGGGTGAATCTGAATGCTAACCAGGGTGTGAGAGCCATTTAAACAATTAGAAGGGGGGAAAAGGAGGGGATTTTAAAGCAGGTGGGGGTCTAATTGCTAAATTAGCCAGTCCTTGGTGGCAGATTGCAAAAACAGCAAATACAGTGATTTTTTTTTTTTTTTTAGGATCGCACCCGCAGCATATGGAGGTTCCCAGGCTAAGGGTCTAATTGGAGCTGTAGTCACCAGCCTACACCACAGCCACAGCAGCATGGGATCTGAGCTGCGTCTGTGACCTATACCACAGCTGACAGCAACGCCGGATCCTTAACCCACTGAGCAAGGCCAGGGATCGAACCTGCAACCTCATGGTTCCTAGTCAGATTTGTTTCCGCTGCACCACGATGGGAACTCCAATACAGTGATATTTTGGAAAGTTGAGCAAGAATTCCTGGTCTCTACTGAGCTGAGGGAATAATGGCACCTTCTGAATTTCGCTTTTAGACTAAGTATCCCCATACTGCTTGCTTTTAAAAATAAAAATATCTGTCTTAAATAGTATTTTGGTCACTTCTATCACTGTTAGCTGCTTACTCTGACTTCTTGCTCTCAGTGAGTTTGCTTCTTCACTTTTAATATGGTACTGTGCTCCACCCTAACAGAATCTAGATAACTGGATTATTAGTCATGTTTTAAACTAAGAGTGAATAGGCTTTGAGAGGCAAGAAGCTTGCATCAATAAAGTTCGTGATCTTTGATCTTTGAAACAATTAACTGCTGTATATCTTTTTTTTTTTAACTTTTTTTTACTTGTTACTTTTACTTATTTTTTACTTGTTTTTTTGTTTTTTACTTGTATCTCAAATAGTAGTGAGAATGCTTAGATAGATAGTGATTCTCAGATGAGTGTGAGAGTAAAATTTCTCTTAAAATTTGCTTTCTGGCCCTCCAGAATGTCTAAATGAATTCTTTCTGGAGTTCCTGTTGTGGCTCAGCAGTTAACGAATCTGACTAGCATCCATGAGGATGCAGGTTAGATCCCTGCCATTGCACAGTGGGTTAAGGATCTGGTGTTGCCATGAGCTGTGGTATAGGTCGCAGATGAGGCTCGGATCTGGTGTTGCTGTGGCTCTGGTGCAGGCCAGCAGCTATGGCTCCGATTTGACCCCTAGCCTGAGAACCTCCATATGCCGCTGGTGTGGCCCTAAAAAGAAAAGAAAAGAAAAGAAATCTTTCCAGGGGGAGGTGAAAGAGTTGTTTTATGGCGTAAAGAGTGATAAAAATTAGCAAGAATAGCAGAGACTAACTGAAATGGTTAGTACTTATTGATTTACTGTCTAGATAGAAAGGGTCCTCTGGAAGGTGATGTCTCTAGATCTCACACTTTATCAAAAAAGCTGCAGAGTGCCAGAGACCTAAGATGAGAGTGAAGTGATAAGAAAGTTATATCACAAAGTTATAAAGATTAAATGTTTCGGCGGGTATGGGTGTAACTGTCATCAGTAGCAGGGATTAGAGACTTTATGAAAAGAATATTTGAAGTGGTTGAAGCAACATGGATATTGAAACTAGACAGATATAGGTGTTGTCTTCTTTTTTCCACTTAAATAGCATCTTGATCTTGGACAGATTTAACTCATTATCCTCATCTGTAAAGTGAAGATGAGTGTATGTGTGTGTATATATATATGTATAAATCTATATTATTTATATTTATGACTGGGTCACTTTACAGCAGAAATTGGTACAACATTGTAAGTCAACTATAATTTTAAAAAATTGGGAATTAAAAGTTTCTGGTAAGTAAATGCTCAAGACACTATAGTTCCTTTTCCTGTCATTGCCTTAGAGTTTGTTCCTACTGCTCAGTTTGATGTCTCCATGCCCAACCCCCATGCTTCCTTTTACCGGTCAGGGTTTTTCTCTTGTGTAATCTGGAAGAATTGCCAGAGCTAGACTCCACATGGGGCCCCCACTGGCACTCTCCTGACTGAATCCAGCTCTGCCATTCTCCTCATCCCTAAGGGTCATCTCCAGTACTTTGGGAAAACTGCATCCGCACTTCTAGCCCTTTCTTACCCCAACTTAAAAATTTCTCTGTGACTCCTGTTTCTTTCCTATTCCATCTTAGCTTCTCTCTCCTATAGGATGTGCTTGCCATTCATTGTTAGAGTTGTGTGTATCTGCCTTTCCTGTTGGCTTGCCTAACTCCAGTGGCGAGAAGCAGCTTTTTCTCCATTTTTATCAAGATTGTAGGAAATATTCTTTGAATCTTGGTACACTGAATGTATTTTCATTATGTAGTAAAACAAGGTATTAGTGCTGCGCGTGGACATGTTACAAGTTAGACTTTGTCGTAAGACTTAGGATACATGGATTAAGTTCATTTTATGGAAATTGTGTTCAGAATTCCAGAAATGAAATTTTAAAATTTATGGTGCAACAGGCCATTTTTAGTTCAGAAGAGGTATGGTGCGAAACTTAAAAGTATGAATACACAGATTTTTATGTGAACTGATAATTCTTAAATATGCTAGGTTAATTTAAACTCTTTCTTTCTTTCTTTCTTTCCTCATACTCCAGGAGTAGTTAAGAAAGGATTCTGTTTAGAACTCTGAATATAATATAATTTAATCCAAAATATTAATCAGGGAGTTGCTGCCTTGGCACAATAGGTTAAGAATCTGACTACAGTGGCTTGGGTCACTGTGGAGGTGTGGGTTTGATCCCTGGCATGGCACAATGGGTTAAAGAATCTGGCATCGCCCCAGCTGCAGCTTGGATGCAGTTCCTGGCCCTGGGAACTTCCATATGCCATGGGTTCAGCCACAAAAAAAAAAAAAAAAAATCAGAAATGGCTACTTTTTTTTTTTTTTTGGTCTTTTTTGCCATTTCTTGGTCCACTCCCCCAGCATATGGGAGGTTCCCAGGCTAGGGGTCCAATCGGAGCCAGCCTACGTCAGGGCCACAGCAACGCAGGATCCCAGCCGTGTCTAAGGCCTACACCACAGCTTATCGCAACGCCGGATCATCAACCCACTGAGCAAGGGCAGGGATCGACCCCGAAACCTCATGGTTCCTAGTCGGATTCGTTAACCACTGCGCCAAGACGGGAACTCCCAGAAATGGCTACTTTTGACTTGTTGTATGTTCTTCTACTCCTAGTAAAAATCCTATCATAGGACGTTCCTGTTGTGGCTCAGTGGTAATGAGCCCAGCTAGTATCCGTGAGGATATGAGTTCTATCCCTGGCCTCGCTCAGTAGGTTAAGGATCCAGCGTTGCTGTGAGCTGTGGTGTGGATCACAGATGCAGCTCAGATCTTGTGTTGCTGTGGCTGTGGTGTAGGCCAACAACTGTAGCTCCGATTTGACCCCAAACCTGGGAACTTCCATATGCTGCAGGTGTGGCCCTAAAAAAGCAAAAATAAATAAATAAAAATAAATTTAAAAATCCTATCGTAGTATGAACAAAAGAATTTTAATTTTTTTGCCTTACAGTAGTCCGTAATGGTTTGTATTTGTGTTCTATAGAACATCAATTTCACAGGATTTCCAGCAGAGGAGAAAAAAATAGAGAGGTGGGACAAAGGTGTGTAGTTTAAACAAGCATAATCAAGTTATTTATATATATCTCTATATAAATATTCCTTCCTGGCACTGTGTAGTGCTCATTATTGTACACATGTATGGAGACCCTCCCTAGGAAGGAAAACTGCCAACTTGGCATTTCCCAAAAGGATTTGGATTGGGATTCTCCTCCCTCACAGACAACAATTAATCCTCATTCTTTGGCACTGTTTTTCTACAAAACACTCTTTGGGAAATACTGCTTTACCTATGAAACACTCTCAACATGTAAAATTTATGTACTTGTAATTTCTATAATTACACTTTTTAAATGAGAACTTAATAGTCTTTGTGTCAAACTTTAATCAACCATTTTTCTAACGTTGAACTTACAAGTTTCTTTTTTTTTTTTTGAGCTACAATAGGAACTCCCATGACTTGCAGGTTTCTAGTTTTCACTTTCATAATGCCGCAGTCAACACTTATGCTTCTAATATTTTCCTTTTTCTTTCTCTAGCATGAATTTTCAAAAGCTAATGCTTTTATCAAATGGTTTTGATATTTTAATGACTTCTTTGTATTTTCCAAAAGAGATGAACCTGTTTGTGCTGTCACTGAATCTTATCAGCTTTTGTAAAATCTCAGTATTGGCAGTATAATTTTTATATTTATAATATTTAGTTTCTTTTTTTTTTGTAGGGCTGTACGCACAGCATATGGAAGTTCCTAGGCTAGGGTTGAATTGGAGCTGTAGCTGCTGCCCACAGCCGCAGCAGCGCCAGATCTGAGCTGCATCTCTCTTCACCAGCAGTCCACAGCAGCATGGGATCCTTAACCCACTGAGCAGGGGCAAGGCATCGAACCCCATCCTCATGGATACTAGTCAGGTTTGTTACCATTGAGCCACAATGGGAACTCCATATATTTATAATACTTAGATGTAACGTACATGTAAATTTTTTTTTTTTTTTGTCTTTTTGCTATTTTTTTGGGTCACTTCCGTGGTTCCCAGGCTAGGGGTCTAATTGCAGCTGTAGCCGCCGGCCTACGCCAGAGCCACAGCAACTCGGGATCCAAGCCGCGTCTGCAACCTACACCACAGCTCAGGCAGCGCCGGATCGTTAACCCACTGAGCAAGGGCAGGGACCGAACCCGCAACCTCATGGTTCCTAGTCGGATTTGTTAACCGCTGCGCCACAACGGGAACTCCCCGTACATGTAATTTTGAACCACTCAGTGAAATCAAATTCTTATTGCCCTTATATCAGTATTATGCACTTAATATTTTAAAGTATTGACTAATGATAACTAATTTATTTTTGGGGTTATGATAGTGAATTAGACTAAATAAGTTCATACCAAATAATATAGGTTTAAATTGCAGCGTCATTTTCCTGCTGTTTTCTAACACTGTTTCACTTGCTATGGGCTTATCTAAAAATAATATCAAGTTAAATCTTTCTTACCCATTTTAATCAGTGAATTATAGAAGAGTAGGGGGCACTAATCAACTATTAGAGTTATTTATATTATCTAGTCTCAGTAGTCTTATTTATTTATAAATTAATAGCGCTAATAGTATTTTATAATGGTGGTGTGAAGATCATATGAAAAATCCATTGAATCACAGTACCCCAGCCTCCAGAGATTCTGATTCAGTTAATTGAGGCTCAACTTTGGTATTTTTTTTAAAGCAGCCAGAGTTGCAAACCATGAATCTACATTTTATAGGTCTGTTATCTTGACGTACATAGCTTTGTTTTTCTTTTTGTTTTTGTTTCTTCGGCTGCCCCATGGCACAGGGAATTCCTGGGCCAGGGATCAGACCTGAGCCACAGTTGTGACCTGAGCTGTAGTGCCAGATCCTTAATCCACTGTGACCAGCTGGTGATGGAACCCACATCCTGGTGCTCCCAGTACGCCTCAGATCCCATTTTGCCACAGCAGGAACTCCTTGACATGCTTAGCTTTTTAATTTTAACAGTTTACCTACCTCATATGGGTTGTTCCTTTTCTGTTGTCTCAATGCTGCCTTTTTAATTGCTTGACCCTTATCCTTGGAGAACTTGGTAGATGAAGCCATATTACTGAAAGGTGTTCGGGGGACTAAGTAGAATAAGTAGAAAAAGGGCCCAGGTATAATGCTCCTCCCCTACCCCACCATGGCCGCCACCATGCCCTGTTTGTTCCATACTTTCTGTCCCATACATCTTTATGTCAAAAATGCTGTTTCCCTCACCCACCCACCCCGCACCACCACCCATGGAAAGGCTTCCTAGTGTTGAGGAAGGAGAATGAACTTTGTTGCCAAAGAGACCTGGTTTCATTCTCATCTCTACTGTTCTACTAGCATTTAAGTTTTTTCTTTTCATGAAATAGGGACTAATAATACCCTCTTTGCTTTTCTCCTTGTGGTAATTCTAAGTAATATTCCTAAAAAGTTCCTGGCTCAGTGAATAATAGCCACTGTTATCATTTGGGAATCAATTGGGAAAGTGAAAGTCATTGCTCTGAACTATAGTAGGCAATACATGTGTCCTTCCCATTTTTGATGTTACCAAGATGCTGCTAACAGATGGTGTTGTGAATAGTAAAAGTTGGGATCTAACAAAAGCTTATTGGTTCTTAAGGGTTTCATTTCAAAAGTTAAGTCATTTAACATTTGCAGTCTAGAGAAAATAACATTATCCATAATGCCACTACTCTAGTAAACATTAACATTTTTTTTAACTTTTTTTTCTTTTTGGTCTTTTTTTTTTGCCTTTTTTTTTTCCTACGGCCGCTCCTGCAGCATATGGAGGTTCCCAGGCTACCGGCCTACACCAGAGCCACAGCAACTTGGGATCTGAGCCGCGTCTGCGACCTACACCACATCTCACGGCAACGCTGGATCCTTAACCCACTGAGCAAGGCCAGGGATTGAATCCGCAACCCTATGGTTCCTAGTCGGATTCATTAACCACTGAGCCACGATGGGAACTCCTCCTATTAACATTTTTGAATCATGAGTTGGAAAAATACCAGGAGCATCTCATAATATAAATGATGGCTAGAGAAACCAAACATTTTAAGAAGAATGAATATAGTAATGGAAAAAGTGCTATACCAACAGAAGACAGTATAATAGGGAAATTAATTATAAAAGGTTTCCTGAAGGAATTTTTTTTTTTTTTGGCCATGCCTGTAGCATGCAAAGTCCGTAGGCCAGGGATCAAACCGTCACCACAGCAGATCCTTAACCACTAGGCCACCAGGGACCTCCAGGAAGGATTTTTTTTTTTTTTGCTTTTTTTAGGGGTGTTCCCGTGGCATATGGAGGTTCCCAGGCTAGGGGTCCAGTTGGAGCTGCAGCTGCCAGCCTACACCACAGCCACGGTAGTGCCAGATCTGAGCCGCATCTGCGACCTACGCCACAGCTCACAGCAATGCCAGATCCTCAACCCACTGAGCGAGGCCAGGGGTTGAACTTGTGACCTCTTGGTTCCTAGTTGGATTCGTTTCTGCTGCGCCACGATGGGAACTCCAGATTTTCTTTTTAAGGTGAGTTTTAGAGTAGTTTATTGTAGGAGGAAGCAAGATATTTCATATTCACAAATCATCAAGATGAAACTGTTAACTCTAAAATTATGAATGTTTTCTTCAATATCCATTTTGCCCTAAAACCAGTGAAGTATAGGTTGCCAGCAAACCGACTTTAGGACTGTGTGACTGTGCCTAGGGATATTTAAAGTACAGTTACAAAAGACCTCATTTTCTGTCTACCAGGGGCAGACTTCCTTAGTCAACATCTTTATTATGACCTAATACTCTGTAACTTGTGGGTCCCTACTTGTAACCTATAATTTTGCAAAGCCTGAATCACAGGTCAAGATAGAATGATCCATCATCTTTCTAGATTAAATGTTGTTGGGGTTGAGAACTAGCTGCCCAGAATGTGTCACGTTTACTTGAGGATTATTTTGGTTTTTTTTTTGTTCTTTGTTTTTTGTTTTTTTTGTCTTTTTGCTATTTCTTTGGGCCGCTTCTGCGGCTTATGGAGGTTCCCAGGCTAGGGGTCTAATCGGAGCTGTAGCTGCCAGCCTAGCCAGAACCACAGCAATGCGGTGGTCCGAGCCGCGTCTGTAACCTACACCACAGCTCACGGCAATGCCGGATCGTTTACCCACTGAGCGAGGGCAGGGACCGAACCCGAAACCTCATGGTTCCTAGTCGGATTCGTTAACCACTGCACCATGCCGGGAACGCCTATGAGGATTATTTTGAACCAAAGACATTCAAGATCATGTGGGTTCAGGAGAAAATAATCATCCCTCCCTGAACTACCTAGAAGAATTTAAATTGGGGATTTTTGCCAGAAAAGAGCTATTACTGGAAATAAATTTTATCTAAGTAACCTCATCTCCATGTCAGAGCAAGCATCTAATGACCGCACTTCTACTCTTATCCTGTGAATGACCCTTCCTGCCCTTGGAAGTCTGAGGCCCCTGTCCTTCCCATTCTTTAGCTCAGGATGGCATAGTACCTCATCTTCCTTTCTGTTTCGGAACACTTCATGGACCTGGGGTCTTTGACCCTGTCGTGTGTGGGGTTCCTCCTATACATACGAAATTAAAATTTTTCTCCTGTTATTCTGTCCCATGTCAATAATAATTCTTAGACCAGCCAGAAAACCTAGAAAGGCAGAGGAAAGTTTCCTTCCTTCTGAACAAGCTGATTGATTACTGGTTTGGGGTTTTTCTGCCTTTTGGCTTTTGAAAGGTGTAGCTTTTAAAAGTGCAGGAGATTCTTGAAGTGTGGGAGATTATTAAGTGGTTTTTGTTTGTTTTACTTTATGCTTTTTTTTTTTTTTGGTCTTTTCTATGGCCGCACTTGTGGCATATGAAGATTCCCAGGCTAGGGGTCTAATCGGAGTTGTAGCTGCCAGCCTGTGCCACAACCACAGCAATGCCAGATCTGAGCAGCGTCTGTGACCTACACCACAGCTCACAGCAATGCTGGATCCTTAACCCACTGAGTAATGCCAGGGATCGAACCCACAACCTCATGGTTCCTAGTCAGATTCGTTAACCACTGAGCCACGACAGGAACTCCTACTTTATGCTTTTTGAACAAAACTGAAACTAAAGACTGGAGGCTGAGTTGAAGCTGGTGATGTCTTTTAGAGAAGTGACAGTCAAAGAAAAGTACTTTAAGTTTGAGACAGATTCCAAAACTTTAGGTGTTTGATACATTCTGGAATTAATTCCATTTACTGCTGAGTGGCTTGTTCATATTGTAAATTGGTCTTTTCATGCTCTGGAAGGAAAAAAACCTAACAAACCAATTTGACAAACCTCCTATTTTGTGTTTGATGTTCTCTTTGATTATTTGTGATTGTTTTCTCTTTTCTCTCTTTCAAATGATATAAGTCATTTTAAGAAACTCAAATGACCAAAAAGATTAGGAATACTTTTTTGCCCTGCATAAACTTCAATATATGTTCCCATCTCTACCAAAATAGATCTGTAAACCCTATATAGTTATGGTAATCATTTCATAATATTTGTAGGTATCAAATCATTATATGGTACACTTGAAACTAACATAATATTGTATGTCAACTACATTTCAATAAAAATGAGTGAATGAATCAATGAATAAATAAAATGCCTGCCTTCAGATATTTGACAAGCTTGATTGGATGAAAGGGTGAAAGCATAGTTATCTAGTGGTTAAAGCACATGTGTCCAGAGTCAGATTGCTTATGTGTATGACCAGTTTCTGTGTGACCCTGGGAAAACTGTTCAGCTTCTCTGTCCTCAGTTTCCTCATCTTAAAATAGGAGTAATAAAGAAATAGCTAGTTTGGGGAATTATTCAAGAAAATGTAAAACACTTAGATTAGTGCCTGGACTGTGGTAAGTGGTCAGTAAATAATTTGTTTCTGTCAGAAATAATGGCTAGTGTTACAGTTGGAGTTGGTACAGAGTTTTAATGAGATCTTTTCAAGTAGCGTAATTATGCCTTGAAAAATGTATGTTCCTTTTTTTTTTTTGTCTTATTAGGGCTGCACCTGTGGATATGGAAGTTCCCAGGCTAGGGGTCAAATCAGAGCTGTAGACGTTGGCCTGCACCACAGCTCACATCAATGCCAGATCCTTAACCCATTGAGCAAGACCAGGGATTGAACCTGTGTCTTCATGGGTACTAGACAGGTTTGTTACTGCTAAGCCACCATGGGAACTCCATATGTTCACTTTCAGTAAACTAATCACTTTGTAATCTCAACAAAAATGAAAATGGAAAATAAAAGAAAAATTAGAAAAATAAGCATTCTCCATATATAGCCATAGGATTGCAATTTAATATAATAAATCTTAAACATACAGTAGGTTGACTGCATTCGTATTCATCTTCCTAAAGTAAAACTTTGAGTTAGAGCAGGAACATCTGTTACTTGCACAATGCATTTGCTTATGTCATTGATAGTATGTATGTGGAGATTACAGATGAGTTTTAGATTTGGGGGTTTAGATGTGGGATTACCAATATGAATTGTCTACTTCTTTTGGAATAATTTATATGAGAAATGTATTGAGGGCATTGAAGATAACTGTATGCCCTGCTTATGATCTCGGGCTTTTTACTGAATTATTTATTATTGCATTGTGTTAGCTATTTGACTTCTTGATAGATCATTTTACACCACAATAGTGCTGCTGCTTAAGGAAAAAAAGTCTCTTCAGCATCCTAAAGACCTCTAAAAAGGGTAATTTGATGCTTAAGGTAGGATTTCAACTTGCCCTGGTAGTTACAAGAAATTTTCTCTATATTGAGGTTGTTTTCTTACCTCATATATCGTAGATATTAAGTGCAAACTTGCTTCTCACCTTCTGTGTACTTAGAAGGTTTCTTCTGGAAATTACTTATGTAGCATTTATTAACTATATCCTTAATTGTTTATATTTTGGTCAGTTCACTTTGATAATTTAAGAAAGGAAAGGAGGATCTTTTTAAACAAGAAAAGAAAAGAAATCATGTTATCTCTGTAAAAGTGAATTTGTTGGTGCACCATTGTTTATGTTGTTCTTACTCCTTAAAATTGTTGTTTCTGAAAATAATCTAGTATGTACTTATTTTCTCTTTTGAGGACAGTCAGCGCCAGGTCCAGGGTGGTATTGGGCAGAGAGGCAGGACTAATTGGGAAGTGACAACCCAGATGACTAGGAGCAGCAGCACATAGGCTTGAGGAGACAGTGGTGGATCGAAGCTGTCTTTTGGGCTTTTGGGGCAGCAGCATTGTCACAATCTGGAATATTGGCCCAGGCTGAGGACTAAAGTAAGGTAAAGAGCAGGGGTTGAAAAGTTGATGACTCATAGAATTTGGCAAATAATGTAAATGAAGAAGGCAGTCCAGATGGCAACTATGCCTGTTGGAAAGCCCCTGCTCTTCTCAGATTTAGTCATTCGTTGTTGCTATATGGGAATATGGACCCAGATTTTTTAGTAAAATCTTATGTTTAAATGTTGGTGAGTATTTTTTTCCCCCAATATGTATGTTGCAGGCTAGATTTGGCCAACAGGGTACCAGTTTGCGACTATTATCTTTTAAAGAGACTTTTTTCAGTTATATAATAATTATGATGGTCTGATACCGTAGGTAATTTTATACCTGTAAACTCTCTGGAAGGAAGAAAATGAAAGGAAGAAAAGCCTTCCTCATGTCTCCCATCTGATTTTCTAATATGTATTTACTTATTTACTGGCTTCTCTACAAAAGATTGAGGTTTATTTAGGGGACTATGAGTTATGTGTTTTATATGGTTTACTTTAATTACCTCTAGCATTCTGTCTATTTCTCTGCAATTCCAATTACCTGTTTCTTTTAGCTTGGAGTTTTATTTATAATGTATCAAATTTATTTTGTGTACCCATCTTACATGTATGTGATACCTTATCTTTTATTTATTTGGCCTGCCGAGGCATGTAGAAGTTCCCAGGCCAGGGATCAAACCTCCACAACAGCAGTGACAACATCACAACCTTAATTGCTAGGCCTCCAGGGAACTCCCTTGCTTAACCTTTTTTTTTGGGGGGGGGTCTTTTTAGGGCCACCCCTGCGGCATATGGAGGTTCTCAGGCTAGGGGTGGAATCAGAGCTGTAGCCCCCGGCCACAGCCACAGCCACAGCAATGCCAGATCTAGGCCTCATCTGCAGCCTACACCATAGCTCACTGCAACGCCGGATCCTTAACCCACTGATTGAGGCCAGGGATTGAGTCTGCATCCTCATGGATGCTAGTCAGATTCATTTCCACTGAGCCAGGAAGAGAACTCCTTGTTTAACATTCTTGATGATATCTGTCACTCCTGTAAATAGTAGTAGTGATTTTTTTTTTAAAACTAACTTATGTTTTATTTTTATTTTATTTTTTCATGGCTACACCCATGGCATACAGAAGTTCCTGGGACAGGGATTGAATCTGAGCCACAGCTGCAGCAATGCTGGATCCTTTAACCCACTAGGCCAGAGTTCAAACCTACGACTCTACAGTGATTTGAGCTGCTGCATTAGGATTCTTAACCCACTGCTTATATTTTTAAACAGTTTTTTTCTTAAGTAATTTTTCCAACTTTATTATGGTCTTTGAAAAAAATACAAAAAATTGAAGAATAGTAAAATGATCACTTGCATTCCCACTGTCTACATTCAGCTGTTAACATTTTGCTGTATTTTATGACTGCTTAACTTTTTTTGATTTGCTTAACCATTTGAAAATGAGTTGCAGACATCATGCTGCTTTACTGCTATATACTTGAGTGTGCACCTCATAGAAATACAAATGCCATCTTATAATTTTCTTTGTTTTTTCTAAATCAGACTTTAAAAAAAATTGAAGTATAGTTGATCTATAATATCACGTTAATTTCAGGTGTACAGCTTAGTGATTCAGTTTTATACTTCTTTATAAGTAGAAGCATATGTATATACATACATATACACACACACACATATATATACTTTTTTAGATTCTTTTCCATTATAGGATATTACAAAATATTGAGTTGAGTCCCCTGTGCTATACAGTAGATCCTTGTTGGTTATCTGTTTTATATGTAGTAGTGTGTATATGTTAATCCTAACATCTTATAAATTTGTGTGTGACGCTGTATGTGTGTATGTATTGTACACACATGCTTACATGTTGTGTATATTCTGTAAAGGTACGAGGTTGTACCCAGGGGATGCTCATGAATCTAAAAAAACAAAACCTCCTCTGTTTTCTTTTGGTTTATTTGCTAAAACAGAAGTGAAGTCTACATTGGATCTGGGTCCAAGCAGATGTTATCTTTATTGCTACAGTCCATGAACAGCATCCATCCTAGTGCTTTCAAAAACATGTTTTCTTTCACAACAAGGCTCACAGATAAGGAAACTATATACTGGGATGGGACTCATAGCCTTCTAGCTTCAGGCTACCACTAGCAGTGTATTTATTAGGCTGAGGGAACAGATGCTAAAGGGAATAAGTTCCTCCATTCCTGATTTGCATCTCCAGATAATTGACAGGTTATTTACCTAGGCAAAGGCCCAGGGAGATGTCATACTTTACTGTGGAATTTTAGTAGGAGGTCTGGATATTTGGTCATTTTTGTTGCATGATCCATTTTTGTAAAAAGATGCTTAGCCTACAGAGAAAACTGAAAATCCTAATGCTTGAGATTAACCTTAAATTTTTCAGAATTTTAGTGGAATGTCTCTTCTGTTTAGCAAGTTTTTGAATATGAATGTCAACATGCTACTCTATTTTGCCTGCCTCATAATACAAAGGTGGATTTTAACTAGAGTCTGCTTTGGAATTTCTCCAGTTTCACCATAGAGCTGTTACAAAAGATGTCTCCACTTAGGCTTTGTGCTTTTCTGTGGATGATTTTCATCATTGTGATTGCCTGCCTTTTCACTCTCTTTTTAAAATGTTATTTTCCTCTGTTACAGGTTTTTTCCTTAGGTGTATTGACTGAAGCTTAATGAGAATAGTGACCAACTAGAATTTTCTTCAAGGAATGGAATTAGCTCATAGCTTATTGCTGAATGAAGAAGCATGCAATCAACTGGGTGAAGTTCAGAAGGCGGAGTTTATATTTGATTGGTTGAGGTATTTGGAGAAGCTCTTGCTAGCAACCAGCAGGGTAGGTAAAATTGTAAAAAATGGTTTTTGATGGTTTTTTTAAGTGCCAGATAATGTTTAGTTCCTTTGGCTTGCTTTTCTAGCTCTGCTCAGTATAACCTAAACTAGCTTTCAAAGGTTAGGCCTTATTAAGACTTTATAATGAAATATTATAGGAATTTTATTCTGTACAAAAGACTGGAAGAAATTAGCCAGTATTTTTGCTATTACTTACTTTAAAATCTATTAAAAACTGACTGCAGACAACATTGTGTTAAATTTCATTATCATCATCCTCTGCACCTTGTGTCCATATGCATGATGTCCTGGTGCAGATTACTGCTGAATAATGTAATGGGAGTTTCACTTTTAAAAAAGTATATGCTCTTCAAGAGGAATGTGAATTAAAGAGTCTTTGAGAAAATACATTCCTTCTTTATGTTTATGAAATAGGCACCCCCCAAAAGAAAACTAATCATTCATACCTTTTGCCTGTATTCAGCAATTGTTAACATTTTGCTATATTTGGTTGACTGACTGACTTACTGAGCCATATGAGTTACTCCTTTACTTCTAAATATTTTTGCATAAATCTCCAAAAAATAAGGATATTCTACATAATAATACCATATGTAATGCAAAGCTAGTGCAAAAACACTACTCATGGAGACAATTAGAATTTGACAAATCCATACATCACATTAACAAGTATTTTGTTGAGGAAGTTTAGGCCTCAGTAAGCACCTGAATACTGTTACCCCTGTGATGATATTCTGTACTCCTTTTTTAGTGAGTAGACAAGTAAAATGGAGTAACTTGGCATTTAGATGCATAAGCTTGCAACAAGAAAATTGGACTAAACTTGAAAAAGATCTGAGTAAAACAAGTAACCATTTCAAGATTAGCTCTGGTAATAGGTTGTAGGTTGCTGCTTATTGATGCAGATATATATGGGGTAGAGGCTTAAGAACTAAGAAGCTCCAGTTAGAGTACAAATTTGCTGTACCTTTCAAACATAAGAAGAATGATGTAAGAGAAATAGAGCCCTTGTCTTCGCTCACAAAGACTTTGGTATATTGTGGTCTAGAATTTATTTTTTCAAGATAGCAGCAGAACAACAAACCACCTGTTCATGAAGTCTCATGACCATGGCACTAACTTACTTGGAATATTTAGTCACAATAATTTTGCACTATTCTAGAGCCTTTTTGTTCATTCTTAATTATCTGAAAGAGAAATTATATTAAAGGATTACATGGAATTATGTTGACTTTGAATTATCTTTTTTACCTTCTTTTGTAGAGTGATGTAAGGGAGAAACAGAAGACTCTTGTTGAACAGCTCCTATCTTTGTTGAATAGCTCTCCAGGGCCTCCTACTCGCAAACTCCTTGCTAAGAATCTAGCAATTCTTTATAGTATTGGAGACACATTCTCTGTTTATGAGACAATCGATAAATGTAATGATCTTATTCGAAGCAAAGATGATTCTCCAAGTTATCTTCCTACTAAACTGTAAGTTAATGTTAAAACTGAACATAAAACCAAAGAGTTATTCTTCATTGTATCTTTCTTTTTTCTTTTTTTTTTTTTTTTTTTTGCTATGCCACAGCACACACAAGTTCTGGGGCCAGGGATCAAACCCATGCCATTGTGGTAACCTGAGCTACAGTGGTGACAATGCCAGATCCTTAACCTACTACACCACCAGGGGACTCCTATTGTATCATTTTTGTAAAGAACCCAAACTACTTAATAATAATTATGAAACTGAATACAAATTATTATACTTGTCTTTTTTTAATTCTAACCTTCAAAAAGATCTAACATTTTCCCATTGATTGAGAAACGGTCCTTTTAAAAATATTTTATCTTGAGAAGAGTGTGTCTGTGTGTATATATATATATATATGATTGGGTCACTTTGCTGTACAGCAGAAATTGACAGAACATTGTAAATCAACTATAAAAATTTTTAGACATTTGAAACTTAGATTTGGGAATCAAAACAGTCTGATTAAAATTTTAGCAGTTGAGGAGTTCCCGTCGTGGTGCAGTGGTTAACGAATCCTACTAGGTGGTTAACAAATCCAACTAGGAACCATGAGGTTGCGGGTTCAGTCCCTGCCCTTGCTCAGTGGGTTAACGATCCGGCATTGCTGTGAGCTGTGGTGTAGGTTGCAGATGCAGCTCGGATCCCGCATTGCTGTGGCTCTGGCGTAGGCCGGTGGCTACAGCTCCAATTCAACCCCTAGCCTGGGAACCTCCATATGCCGAGGGGGCAGCCCAAGAAACAGCAAAAAGACAAAAAAAAAAAGAAATTTTAGCATTTGAGCAGTTGCTGTTGTGGTACAGCAGGTTAAGAACCTGACATAGTGTCTGTGAGGATGGGTTTGATCCCTGGCCTTGCTCAGTGGTTAAGGATCCAGTGTTGCTGCAAGCTGCAGTGTAGGTTGCAGATGTGGCTAAGATCCTGTGTTGCTGTAGCTGTGGTGTAGGCCTTGTAACTGCAGCTGCAATTTGACCCCTAGCCAAGGAACTTCCATATGCTGCAGGTGTGGCTGTAAAAAGAAAAAAAAATTTAGCAGTTGAGGAATTCCCACTCTGGCGTAGTGGGATAAAAACATGATTGCAGCTGCTTGAGTTTCTCTGGAGGCGCAGTGGATTAAAGGGTTGAGTGTTGCCATCACTGTGGCATAGATCACAGCTGTGGCAAAGATTCAGCACCCTGGCATGAGAGCTTCCATATGCTGTGGGTGCATCCATTTAAAAAAAATTTTTTTTTAATGTTAAAATTTTAGCAGTTGAATGTTTAAGAAACAGCTATTTTAAATTCTTCATGTTTTGGATGTTCTTTTCATTTATTAGTTCTTAGTAGTGAAAAGTAATAGTAAATATATAGTAAAATAGTCTTCTGAGATCCTAAAAGAACAGCTTAGTTTCTTTCTTGATAGGACTTAGTTCATTTTATTACCTTGTTTTAGAGAAGGAAATTTGCCATGTATGGTTCCATAGTGGTAATTTTTTTAATTTAATTTTTTAATTAATTAATGTTTATTTTGTCTTTTTAGGGCCGCAGGTGTGGCACATGGAAGTTCCCAGGCCAGGGGTCGAATCGGAGTTGCAGCTGCTGACACCACAGCCACAGCAATGTGGGATCTGAGCCACATTTGTGACCTACACCACAGTTCACGGCAACACCAGATTCTTAACCCACTGAGCGAGGCCAGGGATCAAACTCATATCCTCATGGATACTAGTCGAGTTCGTTACCACTGAGCCACAACAGGAGCTCCCCACAGTAATTTTATAGAAACTTTTGTTGATCTAGTTTTTAGCTTGTAGTAGAATGTATTTTCCCATAAAGTTTTTAGACTTGATGAGAACTTTGTTCTTTTTCTTTTATATTTAGGACTGTCTTTAATTATCTGATATATGAAGCTTACATCTATTAAAAGTTTTTTTGTAAAAAATGAGGGAGTAGAATCTTTGGGCTGAGATTTAGATTAGTCAGAGATACATCTCTTTTGAAATTCTTGTAATGAAAATGTGATTGTCTGATACTCACCTCAGTGTCATTCTACTCACTAAACAATGGAGTAGATTCTGGGAAATTTTAGGCTTTAAAAGTAAAATTAAGTAGTCCTCATTACATGTGCTAAGATTTTTTTTAATTCTTTTTTCATTTATGACTCATTTCTAATTTAAATGTCGTTTCAGTGCTGCTGTGGTGTGTTTGGGTTCCTTGTACAAGAAGTTGGGTAGAATACTGGGTAACACCTTTACTGATACAGTGGGGAATATTCTTAAAGCTATGAAGAGTGCAGAGGTAAAAATAGGTTTCATGGTTTCCTAAGCCAATAAAAGAGCTTTACCTATGACAAGCATATGTAGTATATATGGAAATATATCATAAATGAAATATTTCTAGGTAATGCACATATATGCTTTATATATTGAATCTTTATTATAAAAGCAATAATGCCATAAAATTTTGTGTATTCAGATAAGTTGAAATGGGCAAAAATTTCGATTTTTTTTTTAGTAGACCCATCCCTGCTCCCTCTTCTCACATCACTTTTTTCCCTCTGATACTTCTTACCAGTGCCAGAGCAGTTGTTGTCACCAAGGATCCAGGTACACAGTTGGTAACTGCTGTATACTTGATGGACAGATTAGTGTTGTACAGAGTAAGGAATGAAATCGATGGGAAAGAACATGGAGGACATAAGCATGCATAGGATTGGGATAAACTTAACTGCCAGGGGACTGTATTCTCAGCCATGGGCTCATTGATTTGTTGGCATCATTTACCATGTAGAACACCCTTTGTTTTGTAGCTTTCTCTTCATTGGACTTCCAAGATGCTGTAATCTCTTGCCAACTATAGTTTTACCAAGCCTTTGTTTGTATATCAAAAATTTTATATCTATAATCCCTCATATTTAAGGATAACTCAGCACCTTTAAATATTTAAAAACATCACTTAGAAATCAGCTCCGAAGTAATTTATGAAAATGCTAGCTAATCACATACACATTTTGTTTTTGACTATACCAAGGCAAAACATGGACAATTCAAACGTAAAACATCTAAATTTCAAGAAGAATATAGCTGATTGAAGAACTTTAGGGAGAAGTGAAGTCGTAATATAAAACTGGTATGAGAGTCAACTCAGCAGATCACTTCTCAGCAACAGTAGTTTCCTGAAAGATTAAGGGAGGTGATTCAGGAGAGATTGTTAACATCCATAAATCTGGTTTTATTTAAAAGGATGTGTCTAAAAGAATTTTTTACTGAGATATGAGCACTTTATTTTTATTTTTTATTTTTTGCTTTTTAGGGCTGTACCTGAGACACATGAAAGTTCCCAGGCTAGGGTTTGAATAGGAGCTTCAGCTGTTGGCCTATACTGCAGCCACAGTGATGCAGGATCCGAGCCGTGTCTGTGACCTAAATCACAGTTCATGGCAACTCCGGATCCCTAACCCACTGAGCGAGGCCAGGGATCGAACCCACATCCTCATGGATAGTAGTTGGGTTTGTTACCGCTGAGCCACAGCAGGAACTCTGAGGTATGACCACTTTAAACTATTTTTTCTCTTAGCTCCATTGGTTGAGCTATACTTTTTACGTCTTATGGTTTATGGAGGATTACACTATAGCTTTCAGAAAATTTGAAGTGATTGCTAAGTATTTTATTGCTTCCCTACTTTTTACCTTTATGATCTAGTTGATTCTGTGTCACAACATTTTGGAGATGTCACAGAGGTTCCCACCTGTGACTCATACCCACAGTGATAGACAGCATTTGAAACTGGTGTAACAGAAAGTTAAGAATTTTCCCAGTAGAACTTGTTTTGTTATATCCACCTGTATTAGTCACTGTTGTGCTTCTTTGAATAAAATAACAACATTATTATGAAATGATACTTGCTGTTGATCTCTCTCTTAACTTTAACTTATTTGTGGTGGCCTTATCTTCTGGGACATAGAAAGCATTTGGAGCGTTTAATGAAACATAAGCAGCTACTATTTCTTGAGGGTTTACTATGTGCCTTCTAGGCACTGTGGTGAATAGTTTTCCCCCAGGGGCTCATTTACTTCTCACACTGGCTCTTTGGGGTTCATCTTATTCTTATTTTATAGATGAAATAAGTAAGAACAGCTTTTTTTTTTTTTTGGTCTTTTTAGGGCCACACCCGAGGCATATGTAAGTTCCCAGGCTAGGGGTCCAATTGGAGCTGTAGCTGCCAGCCTATGCCATAGCTGCAGCAACAGGGGATCTGAGCCACATCTGCAACCTACCCCACAGCTCATAGCAATGACGGATCCTTAACCCACTGAGCGAGGCCAGGTATCAAACCTTTGTGCTCATGGATGCTGGTAGGATTTGTTACCGCTAAGCCGCAATGGGAACTCCTTTTTTTTCTCTAAAGTCGCAGAGCTACTAAGTGTCAGAGCCAAGATTCAAACCTAGGTCTTTTAAAATCTAAACCCAGACTTTTAACCTCTGAGTTAAACTACTTGGGCCAAAAAATGATAAATGTTTATTATTCATAGCTATTAACTGTATTGAGCATTTATTGTATGTCAGGCACTGTTCTAAGCATTTCACATGTAGTAATTGCATTTGATCCTCACAACAGCCATTTAACAGATAAAGAAGCATTTGCTCAAGGACATACAGCTAGTAGGTGGCAGGCCACAAACTCATACCATGTTATCTCATTTATAGCAACCATTTATTGAATAGTTAGCACAGGCAAGCTTGTGCAAGGCACTTTCCATAATTTCCTTTAGTCTTCACATCAACCCTATGAAGTTTGTATTGTGTTGTACAAATAAATAACACTTTATTTTATTTTTTTAGGGCCACACTCACGGCATATGGAGGTTCCCAGGCTAGGGGTCAAATCAGAGCTGTAGCCACCGGCCTGTGCCAGAGCCACAACGCAGGATCTGAGCCACATCTGCGGCCTACACCACAGCTTATGGCAATGCCAGATCCTTAACCCACTGAGCAAGGCCAGGGATCGAACCTGCAACCTCATGGTTCCTAGTTGGAGTCGTTAACTACTGAGTCACGACGGGAACTCCAACACTTTAAAAATAGTAAACACTTCATACAATAACTGTTAAGTTTTTTGTTTTTTTTTTTAATTGGAGTATAGTTGCTTTACAATGTTGTATTATTTTCAGGGGTGCAGCAGAGTGATTCAGTTATACATATACATATATCCATTCTTATTCAGATTCTTTTCTCATATAGGTTATTACAGAATATTGAGTAGAGTTCCCTGTGCTGTACAGTAGGTCCTGTTGATTATCTATTTTATATGCAGTAGTGTGTGTATGTTAATCCCTAATTCCTAATTTATTTATACCCCCCCCCACATTTTCCCTTTGGTAAACACTAGTTTGTTTTCAAAATCTGTGAGTCTATTTTGTAAATAAGTTCATTTGCATCATTTTTTAATAGATTTCGCATATAAGTGATCTCATTGATAGTTGTCTTTGACTTACTTCACTTAGTATGGTAATTTTTAGGTCCATCCGTGTTGCTGCAAATGGCATTATTTTGTTCTTTTTTTTTATTGCTGAGTGGTATTCCATTGTATATATGTACATCTTCCTTATCCAGTCCTCTGTCAGTGAACATGTCTTGGCTGTTGTAATAGTGCTACAGTGAACATTGGGGTGCATGTATCTTTTTGAATTACAGTTTTCTCCAGATATATGCCCAGAAGTGTGATTGCTCAATCATATGGTAGTTCTATTTTTAGTTTTTTAAGGAATCTCTATACTGGTTTCCGTAGTGGCTATGCCAGTTTACATTCCCACCAACAATTCAGAAGGGCTCCCTTTTCTCTACACCCTTTCCAGCATTTGTTGTTTGTAGACTTTTTGATGATGGCCATTCTGATCAGTGTGAGGTGATACCTCATTATAGTTTTGATTTGCATTTCTCTGATTAGTGATGTTTAACATCTTTTCAAGTAACGGTTAATGTTTCTTGATGTCAGGATAGGTTACTGTATATAAAAATCGAAGTATTTTTCTAATATATGAGATGCATTTCAATGCTTAATGCTGTTTTTCATAGTAAATTTTTTTCTTATTCTTGAAATTTTTTCCTCTTTGATAGTCGCAAGGTCGATATGAGATTATGCTGAGTCTGCAAAGTATATTGAGTGGACTGGGAGCTGCAGCTGTGCCTTGCCACAGGGATATTTATAAAGCTGCTAGATCCTGCTTAACAGATAGATCGATGGCTGTTCGTTGTGCTGCTGCAAAGGTAAAATGGTCCAAAAAGCAGAGTAGCTAAAAATTAATATAAAGACAAAATCAGTTTATTCCACTGAAAACACTGGAAACAGCTCCATGATCTTAGAGCTGCAGCTTGTCTCATTTTAACATGTGAGGACACCGAGGCCTTGAAAGTTATATAAATTTCCCAAGGTTCTTAAAGAAGTTAATTAGCAGCATGTTGGTAGAAGTGGGGATTTCACTTACCAGACTCACTCTAAGTATTCCTTTCACTGTACTCTTCTTCCTCTCTATAATTGGGTAAACTAAAATTCACATGTAAGGATTGTGTTTGAAAGTGATTTGTTTTTGTTTTTATTATGCCTTCTTAGCATAGTTGGTTAGATAGTACCATAAAGTTGTTTATGTTGGAATTATTCTCAGAATTGCTCAGAGCCAACAGATTGGTTCTAAAGACATTTTTCATAGCCCATTGAGTTAGAAATGGGTCTTCCTTCCACCCTTTGTTGACACATTGCCTTATATGGTGTAGTTTCTATGACTTTTTAGTAAGTGTTCACTTTCTGTTTCCGGAATCATTATTTAGATACTTTGGATTTGTGTATTGCTTTTGTTAGATCTTAATAGGTTCTGCAGCTTATGTAAATCTGAACCTGACATTTATATTTTGTCATCAATTTCTTTTTTTTTTTTTTCTGATTGAATAGTGTCTCCTTGAACTTCAGAATGAGGCCATCTTTATGTGGAGTACAGACCTGGACAGTGTGGCCACACTATGTTTTAAGTCCTTTGAAGGTTCTAATTATGATGTGCGGATTTCAGTTTCAAGGCTACTAGGCACAGTGTTGGCTAAAGCTATAATTTCTAAATATCCAGGAACAGGTAAATTCATGTAATTATTTTCAGAATGTCTCCTTAATTTTTTTTCCCAGTTGATTTAAACAAACGTAGCATTTACTGCTACCCATTATTACTTTTGAAAAGAGGCAGCATATCATGTAAACCCATTGTATTTTATAAACATTTCTGTAGGTCCTAGGATTTCATCTATAAATAAAATCAGTACAAATTTGAGGGAAAAAAAATTCTTAACTGTTTTATTCAGTTGTCTTCCTTTATGGGTTTTTTTTTGGGTAAATTTTTTATGGGTAATTTTTGAAGTAAATTTCAAAGTGTTTTCCAATAAGAGATGTGGTCTAAATCTTGAGAATTTTTTTTTTAAGTAACATGCATCTGATGACATATATTCTGGTTTGCCATCTTCTATAAGGGAGCAATGATGTAAATAATTCCAAACAAAAGATACTTGAAATTTACTACATATGGACCATGTACTTTGCGATTCTGTTTATTCCCCATTTATATACTTCTAGGCAGTATAGATGGAGTATTTTTGAAAACAAGAGTGTTTTGCCTATCTTTAATCTATGGTGTATATGCAGCCTTGATGAATAATTAAAAACTGCTTTATTATTCTGTCTCCAAAGACTAACAATCTCCGGCAAATGAAAATACAATTACTCTGTAGAACCAAGGGTACTGACATCGTCTGGGAGCTTATAAGAAATGCAGAAACTCAGACCCCACCCAACATACTAAATCAAATCCTCATTTGAACAAGATCCCCACATAATTTGTAAGCACATTAAAGTTTGAGAATCATTTCTCTAGAAACTATTTATTGTTATATCAAGGAGGATTCTGGCTTTTTTTTTAAGTCATTGTTTCTTGACCAGAGATGAGAGAGGACAGAGTACAGCCTGTCACAATCACCTAGGGGACATTAACAAACCATATGGTCAACTCATTCTCCAGTTGAGACCTACAAAGTAAAATTTATAAGATTGTGTGTGTATGTGTTTAAAAATTGTGGTTCTTCTAATCTTGTAATTCAAAGTTGTTTAGAGCATTTAAGAGGTTAACTCTTAAGCCATGTATGAGATTGAAATTAGAAGATGTGTTTAATCAAACCCACTTGAAAATATGAATTGCTTATTTCTGTGACTATATCATTAGCACTAGCATCCTTAACACACACTTGCAAGTAAAAAGAAGCAAAATAAAGAGCTGCCTACAGTTGTGAATAATACTTAAATGCATATCCTCCTATAGTAGCACTAAACTAATACCAACATTTTTGTGATCAAACTAAGCAAAGTGAAGAACCAGTTTCACCCACACCAAAAAACTTTGGCCTGGAGTTCTTTTGTGGCACCATGGGTTAAAGATCTGGCATTGTCTGCAGAGGCCTGAATTGCTGCTGTGGTACGGGTTAGATACTTGGTCTGGAAACTTCCACATGCTGTGGGCATGGCAAAAAAGCCCCATGCAAGTCCATCTTTGGCCTAATCTTTTGTTAGACATTCTGTCATTTTGCATGTGTAAGTTCTAGGCTTGTATTATAATTGAGTTATTTTCTTACAATTAAAAAGTCATCTGGATGTCATAATATTTTTTGTAAGTAGGAGACTAATAGTAACATAGTACTTAATAGTAACATAGTACTATTACATAATAGTAATACATAGTACATAGTAAAACATAGTACATAATACTTAATAGTAACAGTACATAGTACTTAGTAATTTGGAAAACAAATGTGGAGTTTTGTGCACTGACCACCATATGCAAAGATTATGAGGTACAGAAGTAAAATGATTTTCCTAATAAAAGCAGCAGGCTTCTAATAGATGGTGTATTACACCAAGGTATTTAAAAAGCAGGGAATTGAGTATAACATTTTCATAACATTGAGATAAACTGTCAGGGATTTTTGAGTCTTTTTAAGTTCTTGACCACGAACCTCAAGTCATACAGTATTTCCCTCATCCATTCACTCTTGCACTTTCCTAACTTTTTTTCTTGTTTCTTTTTTATTTAGTCCTTTTAGGGCCATACCCATGGCGTATGGAAGTTCCTAGGCTATGGGTCGAATTGAAGCTGTAGCTGCCAGCCTATACCACAGCAACGCCAGGTCTGAGACGCATCTATGACCTATGTCGCAGCTAGAGGCAAGGCTAGGGATCAAACTCAGGTCCTCATGGATACTAGTCTGGTTCTTTACTGTTGAGCTACAACGGGAACTCCTGCTAACTATTTTTTACCTTCATCTTCTCCCATCTTACTCTCATTTAATGGCCTATCTCCCATAGACTTCCCTCCTAAATCTGTCCACCTTCCACCATGTGTACCCATATATTCTGACTTTCCCATTGTTTTTAAGATGAATTACTCTGTCTTCTGTTAAAGCTATACATTCAATATGTATTAGAGGTCATCCTCTCACCTGCTCCAAGATTTAGCTCTAGGAAGTCTCCTCTCTCCCTCTAGGAAGTTTTCCCTCTCTATTGGATTATTCCCTATAAAAAACATGATTTTGTTTCTCCCATCCCCTTTGCAGCGAAGTTCCTCAGAGGCATGCCTCTTCTTCTTGTTATTGCTATTTATTCAGAGGAGTTCTTGATACTCAGTGTTTAGTTCCTCTCTTCTTTCAAACTGACTTCAATTAGGATTTCCCCCAGTCACTTCTCAAAACTATTTTTGTTAAGGTCCCCAGTGACCTCCATGTTCATCATTTATTTGATAAATAAGCAAGTATTTATTGAGTGTTTATACTGGGCCACAGTCTGTTCTGACCATGTAGAATATGTTGTTGAACAAAACAGATAAAAGCCCTTGCCCTTTGAGGCTTTTGTCCTAATATTTAGTCATGGTGAGTCCGTGGGCTGTTCTCAGTTGTCTTACTTGATCTTTCAGCAACATTTAACTCAGTTGATTTTCCTCCTCCTTTTTTTTCACTTGCCTTTTAGGACCTCAAACTTCCTTGCGCTTCCTTCCTCCTCTGTTTAGTCTTTGAGGATTCCTTGTCTCCTCATAAAAAAGGCTCTTGATGTAATCTTTGGTCTTCTGCTTTTTATTTATTCTCATTCTCTTGGTGATCTTATCTAATCTCATGGCTTAAATACCATCAGTATTTTAGGAATTCCTGGATTTATATCTTTAGCCCACACTTCTCTTGTGGACACTGGGTTTTCACGTCTAGCTGCCCTTCCGATGTCTCTATTTGGATGTCTATTTGATGTACCAAATTAACTTGTCCTTAGTGAATGCTTGACCTTCCATCCCCCATACATACACATACCTGCCCTCCTTACAGTCTTGCTCATCTAAGTTAATGAGGCTTTGTCCCTACATGTGTTCACGCTGTAATTTGTAAAGTCACCTGTGAATCTTCTCTCTCCCACTGGATAGCTATCTATTCTGCTTAATAGTCTTAAAACATATCTAGAGGAGTTCCCGTGGTGGCACAGTGGAAATGAATCTGACTAGGAACCATGAGGTTGTGTGTTTGATCCCTGGCCTCATTCAGAGTGTTAAGGATCTGGTGTTGCCATGAACTGTGGTGTAGGTCATAGACATGGCTCGGATCTGGTGTTGGCTGTGGCTCTGGCATAGGCTGGCAGTTGTAGCTCCGATTCAACTCCTAGCCTCGGAACCTCCATATGCTGTGGGTACGGTCCTAAAAAGCCAAAGACAAGAAAAAAAAAAGCATATCTAGTATCAGGAATCCTTGGAGAAGTGGCTCCTGGGATTGGGGCAGGGAAAGTCTGAGAATGAGCCTAGAACATCTTGTTGTGCCAAAAAGTAAGGTGCTTTTTCTGGCCAGCTTTCTGAAGACATTCGCACTGGTCAAAGCCAGGACAATAGTAGAAGCAAAATTAATAATGATAGAAATGAATTATAACCTATTAAAAAAAATCTATGAGTACGTAATAAGTAAATTAGGAAGAGAAAGATCTTTTTTTTTTTTTTTGGTCATTTATTGGGCTGCTCTCGCGGCATATGGAGTTCTCAGGCTATGGGCTGAATTAGAGCTGTAGCCACCGGCCTATGCCAGAGTCATAGCAACTCGGGATCTGAGCTGCATCTGCAACCTACACCACAGCTCACGGAAATGCCAGATCGTTAACCCACTGAGCAAGGGCAGGGATCGAACCCGCAACCTCATGGTTCCTAGTTGGATTCGTTAACCACTGAGCCACAATGGGAACTCCTGTAGGATTCGTGAGGATTCAGGTTTGATCCCTGGCCTTGCTCAGTGGGTTAAGGATATGGCATGGCCATGAACTGTGGTATAGGTCACAAACACGGTTCAGATCCCTCATTGCTCTGGCGTAGGCTGTGGTGTAGGCTGGCAGCTATAGCTCTGATTCAAACCCTAGCCTGAGAACTTACATGTGCCATGGGTACGGCCCTGAAAAGCAAAAAAAAAAAAAAAAAAAAAAAAAAATCCCGCAAAACAAAATGAAAAAAAACCTTAAAGTGTGTGTGTGTGTGTGTGTGTGTGTGTGTGTGTGTGTGTGTGTGTGTGTGTATGTATTGTAACTCCCTTGATCTTAGCCACCATCATCTCTTGCTTGAATTACTAAATTGCACCTAATGGTTTTCCTTCCTTCCACGTTTGCCTCCTCTGTAGTCTTCTCTTTGCACAGAAGCACAGTGACAGCTATATCACTTCTCTCCTCGAGATTCTCCGCTGGCACCTTACTTTACTCATCCCCTTGTTATAATGATCTACAAAATCTTGTGTCCTCTGCTCTCTCCCCACACATGCATGGCCTGTCTCCCACTAGAGTGTCCCACAGTTCTGTCCATATTGCTCTGGTTGAACTCACTAGGCATAAAGAAAGTACCTGCTGTATTTTTTGCATGACTTTTATCACTGTCTAGCTTACTGTATACTTAGTCATTTGTTAGGTTTGTAATTGTCTTTTCTTCCTAGAATTTATGATCCGCAAGGACATGGACTTTGTATTATCCACTAATGTTTCTCTCCCAAGTGCCAATATAGATTTTTATCTGTTTCAGGAGGTTATCTCCTCTTTACACTGAGGAGTAGATTTTTTGTTCATAACAGAATTTTATTTCTCTGCTATGTAAGATTCAGGTTGTAATAGGGGTGAGAGGTTATAACCATCACTTTTTGAGAAGAATGAAAGGAAGAAAATGGACTCTTTTTTTAAAAAAGGAGACTTTATTCCCTAGTGACAGGAAGAAACTAAGCTGTGTCAAACTGAAGACAGACTTAAAACATTCTAACTAAACTCTTAATTTTTGTAGCCTATGGGCCGACTGAGCAGTTTTAGTAATATTTAGACTTGATTTCTTCAGGGACTGAGGATATAAGCAAAAGTTGTTGTTGAGAGTTATTAAAAGACAGGACATGGTGGTTTCTTCATATAAGTCTCATTAAAAGTTATAGACCATTTAGAAAAATAAAATTGGGAGTTCCCATCCTGACTCAGAGGAAATGAATCTGACTGGTATCTGTAAGGAAGCAGGTTCGATCCCTGTCCTTTCTCAGTGGGTTAAGGATCTGGTGTTGCCGTGAGCTGTGGTGTAGGTCACAGATGTGGCTCGGATCCTGCGTGGCTGTGTCTGTGACATAGGCCAGCACCTGCAGCTCCAATTTGACCCCTAGCCTGGGAACCTCCATGTCCCTCGAGTGTGGCCCTAAAAAAAAAAAAGGAAGAAAATCATGATTTTGGTCTTTTTAGTATCACAAGAAAATTTGCAGAACTAGGGCAGTTTGTGTTTTCCCTTTTTCAGAAGACTGTTAGCCTTTTAACTTCTTGGTGTGCAGAAGAGCAGTAGGGCATAATCTCAAAGTGGCATAGACTTTAAGAAGTCCTCTGAACCCTTGTGTGACTGTGTGTGTAAATGTGTGTAATGTCCTATAAAGTTTGCCTTGTTTAGATTTTTGGTTTATTTCCGTTTCTTTTAACGTGCTGGTCAAGACCATGCAAATCAAGATCATGCATTACCATTCAGTGTGTAAAATACGAATCATGTGTTGTTTTGTTCTTTGTTATAGCAGCCTCACGTCAGAGCATTCGCAGAGTATCTCTGGAGGAAGTTCTGGATTTACTAGGAACAGGGTTTCTCCGTGGGAGTTCAGGATTTCTTCGAGCCAGTGGAGATATGCTGAAAGGAACCAGTTCAGTCAGTAGGGATGTTCGAGTTGGAATTACTCAGGTTAGAATCACAAATCAGTATCTAAATGTAATTCTCACTGGCCTATAATGAACGTGTTAGTATCTAACTCCAGGCAGAAGTGATACTGTGCAAGGTCATCACTTGTGCTTTCATATTTATAAATAGATATGGTGAGGCCAAAACACTGTTAAACTGGATTACAAGGAAGAAAAATTTGTTTAAACAAAGTCAGTTATATTGTCTGTTACCCACAGTGTGTTTTCAGCTCATAAAAATGGGAGACTTTATTTTTTTAGGGCCACACCCGAGGCATATGGAGGTTCCCAGGCTAGGGGTCAAATCAGAGCTGTAGCCTACACCACAACCACAGCATCATGGGATCCGAGGCAAGTCTGTGGTCTATACCACAGCTCCTGGCAATGCTGGATCCTTAACCCACTGAGAGAGGCCAGGGATCGAACCTGCATCCTCATGGATATTAGTCACATTCATTTGCGCTCAGCCATGACGGGAACATGGAGATTTTCATTTGTTTCTTTTGAAATGCAAACATTTTTGTTGCTTGTTTCTAAGCCTTGGGCTTCCATGTGTCTTGTGGTTTAACGTGTTTTCCATTGTGTTTATGTGTGCTTATACAGTTGAGATTTAAGCTATTGGGTACATGTTATTTGCATAGGCAATATTATATGTCCATTTTATATGGTTTCTACTCCTAAATAAAGATTATAGCATTTAATTTACTTAAATGCTCAAATTCTTGATCCTCAACAAAATTTAAAAAGTTAAATCCTAGGAGTTCCCTGGTGACTCAGCAGGTTAAGAATCTGATGTTGTCACTGCTATGGTTAAGGTTTGATCCCTGGCCTGGGAACTTAGCATGCCACTGGTGCAGCAAAAAAAAAAAAAAAAAAAAAAAAAAAGGTAAACCCTGGGAAAAGGGTCTTTGATAGCGATCTTTGTATTCTTTCCTTGATTTATCTTGTTTTCTAAACTCCATCATAGATCAAAGCAAACCTATTTTTTTTTTCCAAAGATTTTATCCTACCTTCTCTTACTGCCCTCAAAGCAGACCATCTGGCTCCCCACAATGCCTTAACCTGCTGTACTACAAGAGAACACCCAAACATGTATTTTTATTTATTTGTTTATTTATTTATTGTCTTTTTGCCATTTCTAGGGCCGTTCCCATGGCATATGGAGGTTCCCAGGCTAGGGGTCAAATCGGAGCTATAGCCACTGGCCTATGCCAGAGCCACAGAACAAGGGATCTGAGCCAAGTCTGCAACCTACACCACAGCTCTCGGCAACACCGGATCCTTAACCCACTGAGCAAGGCCAGGGATCGAACCTGCAACCTCATGGTTCCTAGTCGGATTCGTTAACCACTGAGCCGCAATGGGAACTCCCCAAACATGTATTTTTAAATTCTCATATATACTCATTGTTTTATACTGTATGATATTAGACTTCATACGAATGTAAAGTGTCTTAGCATAGTTATAAACTATGTGGGGTTTGGGGGGGAGGGGTTGTGTTTTTTGTTTTTGTTTTTGTTTTTTTTGCCTCGTGGCATGTGGAAGTTCCTGGGCCAGGAGTCAAACCAGCACCATAATAGTGACCTAAGCTGTTGCAGTGACCACTGCTTCCTTAACCCACTGCTCCACAAGGGAATCCCATAAATTATGTGTTTGTTTTTGTTTTTGGCCACATCCACAGTATATGGGAGCTCCCAGGCTGGGGATCCAATCTAAGCCATAGCTGTATCCTACACCAAAACTGAAGCAATTCAGGATCCCCAAACCACTGGGCCAGGCCAGGGATCAGACCCACAACTGCTGCAGAGACAATGTTGGATCCTTAACCTACTGGACGTAAAGGTCCTAAACTCTGTGTTTTTAAAAAATATTACATGAGGGGAGTTCTTGTAGTGGCTCAGTGGTTAACGAATCTGACTAGGAACCATGAGGTTTCGGGTTCGATCCCTGGGTTCGATCCCTGGCCTCGCTCTGTGGGTTAAGGATCTGGCGTTGCCGTCAGCTGTGGTGTAGGTCGCAGATGCACCTTGGATCTGGCGTTGCTGTGGCTCTGGAGGAGGCTGGCAGCCACAGCTCTGATTAGACCCCTAGCCTGGGAATCTCCATGTGCCACAGGAGCGGCCCTAGAAAAGGTAAAAAGACAAAAAAAAAAAAATTTACATGAGAAAACTACTGTCTTTGTATCTCTGGAATAAGGCAAACCTTAAAAAATTGAGAAATGTGGATACTTTAAAAAAGAGAGAGAGAGAATACCATCCCCGTCCCTGGACATTAACATTCATGAAAATAAAGAGCAATGATTGGTCACTATTAACCTTGTTTTCCAATTTTCTAGAATTGAATTTCCCTTAGAGTTACGTATTAGAACATAGTTAATTTTTACATTGTGTTTGTATGTTTGATATGGGTTTTCTTGTTCAGAATGTTAAAGAGATTGAATGCTTTGTTCAGGTAAGTCATAGGTACATTTTACATATTATCTAGCTATGCTGACTATCCTGAAACTTTGCTGTCTGACCAAAATAAAATACACATCATAAATGAAATCTCATTTGAAAGACTGTACTTCATTTTGTCTTGACGAACAAAAAAGGATACTATAGGGAGTTCCCATCATGGCTCAGAGGTTAACGAACCTGACTGGCATCCATGAGGACGCAGGTTCCATCCTTGGCCACGCTCAATGTATTAAGGATCCAGAGTTGCTGTGAGCTCTGGTATAGGTCACAGACGTGGCTCAGATCCCACGTTGCTATGGCCCTGGCGTAGGTTGGTGGCTACAGCTCTGATTGTGCCCCTAGCGTGGGAACCTCCATATGCCACAGGTGTGGCCCTAAAAAGAGAGAAAGACCAAAAAAAAAAAAAAAGTGCTATATTTATATAGCTAAGTTGCATTATGAATGAGGGAAGAATAAAAAGAAATATTAATAAATTCTGCACGTATTTTGTCAATAAGAAAACATTAATATAGAATTAAAATTGTTTCATTTTGAAGGTAAAACTCCTTTCTCTTTTAGGCTTACGTGGTATTTGTTTCAACACTTGGAGGAGCATGGCTAGAAAAAAATTTTGCTGCCTTTCTTTCTCATATCTTAAGCCTGGTATCCCAGTCACACCCTAAGGCCACCCAAACTCAGATTGACGCTGTCTGCAGTCGCCGTTGTGTTTCATTTATCCTTCGAGCTACTGTAGGAGGCCTTCTTGGAGAAAAGGCTCAAATTGCCGCTGCCAAGGATATATGCCAGGCTATCTGGAAGTTAAAGAAAGTTGTGGGTATGGATTTACTAAGACAGTTTGTTTTAACAGTGCTAAAAAATTGTCCCTTTGGAAAAGCCGGACTGGTATATTACTATATTAATACAAAAAACACTCTTATAATACAGGTCCATTGTTTCAGAGAAAAGCAGTCTATATACAGATGAGACATAAATTATGTAACTTGGTAATAACCATTAAATATTGGTACAGATCTTAAAGGCTGGTGGCTAATAGTTCCTCAGAATTCATAATCTTCCTACAGAAGTTAAAATAAATTCTCTTTGGAACAATTAGTTCATCTCAGTTCTTGTTCTAAGTCCACCTTGTTTGAGTATAGATAAAATTGGAATTTCCATGAGTTCTCCCTTTCAATGCTGCTTGCTAAAAGTATAGTAAGAGATCTAGGATCAGGTTGCTTGAACTAAATTGGTTGAATTCTCTATGGATGTAAGTGCCTTTTTTTTTTTTTTTTAATTTTTAAAATTTTTCTATTTTTTTTCTCTTTTTAGGGCTACTCCCATGGCATATGGAAGTTCCCAGGCTAAGAATTGGAACCGTAGTTGCCAGCCTATGCCACAGCCACAGCGATGTGGGAATGGAGCTGCTTCTGCAACCTACACCATAGCACACGGCAATGCTGGATCTTTAACCCACTGAGCAAGGCCAGGGATCAGATCTTCATCCTCCTGAATCCTAGTTGGGTTTGTTAACTGCTGAGCCACAAAGGGAACTCCTAGCAAGTCCCCATTTTAGTATTTTGGTTACTGCCTCAAAGGTTTCATGTGTATCAATTGGAAGTATTAATTTTTACCTTTATACACTTCTGTTAATACCTATCCTTTATATTTTATTAAGACAATGATACCTTGTTAATTCTTATACTTCTATCAGATGCTGTAATGAGTGACAGTAATTTGGAAACCCGGCTTGGCTCCACAGACATAGCAGCCAGCCAGCATATGCTGGTGTGTGCTTTACAAGAACTTGGAAATCTCATATACAGTCTCGGCACCACAGCTGCACCTTTGTTACAGGATTCAAGTGCAGGTATCTGTTGTTTGTGGCTAGTGTGAATAATTTGTTTTTACTTTTACTTTAGACAACTTTTCTCCAAGGAAGGAAAGCTCCCTTATATAGCTCAGTTATTATAGATTCTACTATAGATGTATTAGAGGTGTTTTATAAAATATATATAATCATGATTATTTAAAATATGTATATATTTGATGTTTTTGCTTTTGTAACTAAAGTTTGTTCTCTAAGTCTCTCTCTGCCCATCACCTCCTTTCTGGGGATTTTAAGATAAAGTGGAAAAACAGAGACAAAAAGCCAAACTCTTGTCTCTCATTTGCAGTGAAAGTATTAGTTTCTGTATGGTACACATAATTTACTTCCTCAAAGGTCTTTTCAGGCAGTCTCTTCTTGCTTTGAAAGATATTTAATCATTTGGAGAGATAATTCATATACCATAAAGTTCACCCTTTTAAAGTAAACCATTCAGGGGTTTTGATATATTCAGAGTTGTGCAAACACCACCACTGTCTAATTCTGGAATGTTTTCATCACCCCACAAAGATGTCCTACACCCCTTCGCAGTTATTTCCCATTTGTCCTCTTCCAAGCCCTGATAATCATTAATCTGTTTTCTGTCCCTGTGGATTTGCCTGTTTTGGGTGAGATTTAATATAAATGGAATCATACAGCATGTGGCCTTTTATGACTGGCTTATTTAATTCCTTTTAAAAATCATTTTTAGTGGCTTTTGTCCTTTGACTGTGATAGACTATTCATGCTGACTGAAGCTTACATTAGATTTGGTTTGTAAGGTATTTAACCGAGGACATATTATTTAAGTAGCAGTGGATATGAACTCTTACATATTTTGATGAAAGTATATATTGAATTATAGCAAATGTAGACTTTTTTCTTACTGGTAGTGGCACTCCACTGTCTTCAGAGTGGTTTAGTAGCCCACTGGATACCCAGTGAAGCCTTGATTTTGTTCAACATTTGGTTTTCAAATAAGAGCAATATGGTAGATAGAGAGGGTAACTAATAGTAAATAAATGTGCCAGAAAGGATTTAGAAGAAGAGGATGGAGTAAGATGTGATGTTTCTTCTCCTGATGTTTTTGTTATTTATGAATAATTTTTAATTTCAAATCAATGATTTCAAGATAAAGTAAGCAGAACATGACTTAGAAAATAAAATTTTTCCTTTGTGTACTGACTTAATTTAAGGCAGTTTACATGATACATATAGATATAGATATATAGATATATGTATTTGTTTTTTTAGGGCCATACCCACAGCATATGGAGGTTCCCAGGCTAGGGGTCCAGTTGGAGCTGTAGCCGCCACCCTATGCCAGAGCCACAGCAATGCGGAATCTGAGCCATGTCTGTGACCTACACCACAGCTCACAGCAAGGCCAGATCCTTAACCCACTGAGCATGCCCAGGAATTGAACCCACATCCTCTTGGATGCTGGTTGGGTTTGTTAACTGCTGATCCAGGACAGGAACTCCTACATGAGCAATATTAATAGAAATAATTCTTGGGTACAAAAGATTATAATTATGTGTCACTTAATTTTTTTATCTTGATTTGGCTTTTGATAAAGGTAATATATTTCATATCCATGGGGCTACTTACTTTTTCAACTATTTGATGGCTGAGTTTTATTTGAGTAGCTGAGTCATTGTTTATTCTGTCCTTCCAGGGATCCTTGACAGTGTCGTTTCAGTTACTCTTCATCCTAGCGTTTCTGTTCGACTAGCAGCCGCATGGTGTCTCCACTGCATTGCTGTGGCACTACCTTCCTACCTGACACCTCTCTTAGACCGTTGCCTCGAAAAGCTTACTATTCTTAGGTCTTCACCTGAAGCAGTTACTGGTTTTAGTTTTGCCGTGGCAGCTCTGCTGGGAGCAGTGAAACATTGTCCTTTGGGAATTCCTCATGGAAAGGGCAAGGTAATGATTTCATTCTTTACATATGAGAGTGACAGTTCAAGTTTTTCCCAGAAACACCTATCTTCCTTTGTAGTACCCAGTGAGAACTAGGCAGAACAAATTTCTGACCTATCAGCTATACTACTACTTAAGTGTTAAATATCATCACATAATTATTGTGAAAAATGAAGAGATGGTTAAAAATGTCATATCCACACTTAAACAGTTGCTTTCTGTGCTCTTTGTTAGAAATACCTCCAGTTAGTAATAGATTTTTGTTCTTTGAAGGCTTTTTTTCTCCATTTATTCAGCTCTACCATAAAAGTGCATTTTAAGATTGCATTGTAAAGGACAACTAGAGCTTCAAAGGAAATCTTTAAATTTCATTAAGAAATTTTATAGTTAGTGATATTCTTGGTAATATTATTTTGGACTTAGTTATATATACCTAGTAAGATGAAATAGATAATGTTCTTAAGAACCAAAATTTTCCCTATAAACAAGAGCTACAACTGTAGAGTCAAGAAAATGGAGAAAAGAGTTCTCACTGTGGTACAGCAGGATCAGCAGTGTCTGTAGTGCCAGGATGTAGGTTTGATCCCTGGCCCAGCACATTGGGTTAAAGGATCTGGCATGGGTTCCAACTGAGGCTTGGATCTGAACCCTGGCTTGGGAACTCCATGTGCTGCAGGGCAGCCAAAAGAGAAAAAAAAAAAAAAAGAGTAAAAACCCTATATTATTAAATTTAAGTAGAAACTATCAGTATGAACTTGTAATTTTATTTCACTTTGTCCAGACATAAAAGCCATGCAAGGAAAACTCATGCCCACATTTTGGCTCTAAATATCATTTCCAGCCAAAAAGGGATCAGCACTCCTTGGAAGAAATGCTAGTTCTAGATCTGGGGCAGTAAAGTATAAGCCTGGAATATCTTGTCATGCCAGACAACAGGGAAATTATCAGAGTGTTCATTTGAAAAGGATACAGGAGATAACTTTAGGCTTTCCCTCTGATCAAAGGTAGGATAATGTCTGCATCCCCCCCCCCCAAAAAAAAATGACAGTAGTGGATTGAATCAGAATAAATACATAAAACACTATGAGTTCACCATAATGATAATAAATTGCATTGATTCTGAAAAATACGGCTTTTAATGTAGCACTTTCAAGGAGATAAATAATGCAGAACTTAGTAAATAAATAATGTAGATTCAGTGTACAAAGAGTTTTGAAGAGAACTAAAGAAGTTCTGTGTTTTTTCTAATGAAGTATAAAATGCAAAAATAGGCAAAGCATGGTGTGGGAGTTTTGTTTCTTTTTGAATAGGAATTGTAAATTGTCAGAGAATTTTGTTTTACAGTGATACCCCTCATAATCTGGGCCTCATGTACATACAGTAATTTTTTAAAAAACAAATTACCATTGTTCCTTTCCTTTTTTATTTTCACTCTGCATCATCAGTAGTAGGTATTACAGTATATCCTCTGCAGTTTAGACTTTGCAAAAAAATACACCATTACTTCAAAATTTCTTAAAATATTTTGAGTATTGCCAATGCCATTGGAATAAGGGGGCTGATGGCTTCAAGAGGTGATATTATTCAGTTTGAATTTGTTATTTTAGTTATATTCTAAACTAACCCATCACATCTTGCCAAGCAAAGAGTTGTCATTGCATGTATTTAATTTAATTTAATTTAATGTGCTCAGATCTTATTAATTTAGACAGGATTGGTTTGTTTTGTCCCCACTCTTTTTGAATGCCACCCATTGACTAGAGGCTGTAAGTAGTCCTTAGTGTTGTTTAAAAATATGCTAGCCTTCCTCTTTAGAAAAGATGTGCCAAATCATAATATATTTGCTGCTTTTCTAGAAGTGACTGGTTATAGAGATGTTTTTTCAGACATGTTAGATGCCTCTGGCCTTTGTACTCTCTAAGCATGCATTATCCATAAATGTGAAATGTCTTGTTTTTCCTCTCTTGCTTTAGGACACTTATTTCATAGAATTTTAAAATAGAATGTTTTAATTAATCCCAGTCTACTGTGAAACTCCTTTATTGTGAAACTCTTGACTACTTTTAACTATGGTTCTATGGTATACTGCCTGTGGAAAGGTTATTATTAGCCTCTTGGGTATCAAAGTAGTGTGCAGAATTTTAAAGGGGGAGATTCCAGAAATGAAACTTTCTCTGGTAATTGTATATCTAAGAAGACGGTTGCTTAAAACTCAATTTAAATTTTATACACCTAAATTTGAGTAGTTGTATAGTATTGTCACATATGCTCTACAAAGAATTATACAGGTTCTTTGTACAACTTAATATACCAGTATTTATCCTCGAAAACTTTACATTTTTTAGTTTCCTCTATGACATTGTCTTATGATACAGTCTACATGAATGGGGATTTTTTTCAAAAGATTATTATTAGCTGCTGTTATTTGTCTAGTAACCTGTAAACTGATATACTTTTTTTTACCTGTTCTTCTATATGTAAATAGATAATTATGACATTAGCAGAGGATTTGCTGTGTTCTGCTGCTCAGAACAGTCGCCTTTCAGCTCAGCGCACACAAGCTGGATGGTTGTTGATTGCTGCACTGATGACGTTAGGTAATAGTCTTATGGAGAGTTTACATAACTACAAACTAGTATGGGTTTTATGAATATAAATATTCTAGAGTATGATTTGACAAGACCAACTTAATATATACCAGAATTTAAGTATCCACATAAACATTTTTCTCCTAGCAGTCACCTTAGAAAGACATGTACTTATTTACTTCATTCCTCAAAACATTTTCAGTTCTCCTTATTTGAAATTCTCTTCAAGACCAGCTTATCCCTAAGTGGGATAAGCCAATTTGATCACGTCTGAGACTTCACTCGTAATGACTCTGGCTTCTCCAAAAATCATTCACATCTATCTTCAGAAAAAAAAAATTTCCACAATATAAGGCAAGAGAACATATGATAGCCCATGAATCCAGTTCTTTAATTGTTCTGAGAATTGATGACACTAATAAGGTAGTTACATTGAAGGGGATAGGGCACATTTAAATTATATTTATTAAAAATAAATTATTTTATGATCGTGACTGTTATATTTACATCCTGTAACTTTAAAACACAACTTTATTACTTTATTAAAGCTATACTTTTTTCTTTTTTCTTTTCATTTTTCTGTTTTTTGGTTTTTTTTGCTTTTTAGGGCTGCTCTTGCAGCACATGGAAGTTCCCAGACTAGGGATCGAGTCAGAGCTGCAGCTGCTGGCCTACACCACAGCCACCAGCAATGCCAGATCTGAACTGTGTCTGCACCCTACACCTCACTTCACAGCAATGCCAGATCCTTAACCTACTGAGAGAGGCCAGGAATCAAACCCGCATCCTCATGGATACCAGTTAGATTCATTACCGCTGAACCACAATCAGAACTCCTAAAGCTATACTTTTAAGTCTCTCTTTTTTTATAGTTGTATGATTTATTGCTAAGATACATAGATGGATTTGACCGTAAATCATTTTGCACCTCTGAAGTAATCTGATCTCAAAGGAGCTTAATTAAAATAAGTAATCATAAATAAAGGGTCACTTTAAGAAATGTTTTTAGATAATTAAAAAGATATATCAAACTAGATCAGGGTTCAGCCTATGAGCCAAATCTGGCTTGCTGCCTGTTTTATAGAGCCTGTGAACTAAAAATGGTTTTTATGTTTTTAATGGTTTTTTTAAAAAATTGATACATGAAGATTATATGAAAGTCAGTTTTTAATGTGCAGAAATACTTCTTACTAGAGCACAACCACAATCATTTATTTGTTTACATATAGTCTGTAGCCTTTAGGCACAGCAATGGCAGAATTGAGTAATTGCAATGGAGACAGTATCACCTTCAAAGCTAAAGATGTTTACTGTCTAGATCTTTATAGAAAGTGTTTGTTGGCCTCTGGCATAAGTCATGAGTTCGCAGTGCAATGGGGATAATGTAGTCAAGCTTTTATGTGCTTCTGGCTAGGTATTTCATGCCTGTGATATTGATATTCATGGTTAATTACAGGGAAAAATAAACTACTAAATAACTGCAATATTTTAATGAATGAAAGCTTTCAGAGGAGGATAATTCCATTGGAAGAAGACAAGAGATCCTTTCTCCTTTATCAAAGAGAGGAGCACATCATATTTTAATGCATATTCATATTTAGCATACCCAAGAGGATAAAAAAATCAGTGTTTATTTAATTACTATGTTTTCTTGAGCTTTTTAAAAATGCGTTATTCTCTATTATCAGTTTTTAGAATGTGTTACTAGTATCCTGGTAACTTTTAAAGGGAATCAGTGAGACTTTGCTTTTAAATATCGTTTTAAACTCAGAGATTTTTATATATTTATATGTTTCAGTCCATTGCGGTCATTATTTCTTTGCTTCTCAAACTGTCTCATCTTTACTCACTGAGACCCCTTTCTAGTTGATTTTTCTGTCTTTCTAATATGAACCTAGTCTTTAATAACGTCTTCATTTTTGGCACGACAAGATGTCCCAGCTTTTACATCATATCTCTCTGCCCTAGGCTTGGAACCAGTCATTTCTCCAGGTAGCTCCGATTATATTTTGTGGGAAATTGAATTTAAATTTGCTTTATTAATTTTTGCTTGGCAATCTGAACACCTCTTTTTCATTTTCAATATTTCCTTCTGCCATTTACAATTTTCATCATTTTACTATATTCATCATTCAGAACTAATGTAAACTCTATGAGAACAGATTAAGTTCATTCCTCAAATGTGAGCTCCAACATTTTTAAACCTTTTCTGCTCCACTTCCTAGTTTATTTGATGCCAGACACAACCACCTTTGAGTCACTTGTAGATGTCTGTATGTCTTACCTGTTTGTGGGTTGCTCATAAAGTATGTCTGGGTTTTGCTAGATCCAATATATGCCTGGTGTGAACAAACTCTTGTTTATGCCCTAACTTCGTAATTACTGCAAACTCATTTTTATTAACTTAGTTTATATATGTTTCTGAAATAAGTTATATCGATACCTCTCTAGGAAAGAAATGCTATACTGTTTCCTGTGGAGTTAGTAAGATATATTAAGGGTACAGTGGCAAGTGTTTGTGAACATTTTGTCAGCTATGGGTATTCCCAGTGACTCCATACTTAGTTTTTTGTGTCTGACTAAATTTTGCATTCAGATTTTTCTCTGTTACCACAGCCTATTGTATGTAAGTGCCTGTGTGTGCACGCATGTGTGCATGCGTTGCCTTACTCCAATTTCCTTATTTTATTCCAGTTCTAGGGTGTTTTTAGTACTACTTCATCAAAAACAGTAGTGAGCAAGGAGAGTTGAATTAGGCCTGTTTTCCTGTAGGGATTAACCTAGAGCCTCTTCCTATAAAGCAAGGCATGAGAAAAATGAAGAAGTTTTTTTTTTTTTTAATGTACTTAAGTGCATGCATAAAAAAATTGGCTTGTGGTTGCCCTTTTATTTTGCCAGTATGCTCACCTTTTTGTATGCAAATAAAGTGATTTTTGAATGGTAATTGTATAATGTCAGATAGGTAAGTGCTTTTCAAGAAGGGAGCATTATATATAAACTCATATAAGCCTCAGAAACTGTCCAGGGAGGTAAATAGTATTTTCCCCCATTTATAAATGAGGAAATAGAGGCACAAAAAGGTTAAGTAGTGTTTCCCAGTTCACATGGCTACTAAGTGGATGGAGCCAAGATGTTAACCTAGGAGGTCTCCTTTCAGAGCCCAGTATAGTTTTGTGCGGTGCTTCCATGCTGCTCAAGAAAAGCATGCAGTCAGCACAAAATGGGGATATATGAAGTAGGGAGTACTCACAGGAGAATTTTAAGAAAACCTGAGGATTTTACAGAAAGTTACTTGGGGAAAAAAGCTGTTTTGATACATCTTAGTTCTTTTTTCTTAACTGATAATGCTATGTTCTGTGAAATACAAACATTTGGCTCTCTATATCCATGGCTTGAGAATCAGCAGGTATGGCAGACAAATTATACTATGCCACTTGATATAAGGGACCAAAGCATCCTTGGGTTTTGATATCTGCAGGAGTCCTAGAATCAATCCCCCATGATACCAAGGGACAACTATAAAAAACTCATTGTATATTACTTTTTTTTCTTTTTGCTTTTTAGGGCCTCATCTGTGGCATATGGAGGTTCCCAGGCTAGGGGGTCTAATCAGAGCTGCATCTGCCAGCCTACACCAAAGCCACAGCAACGCAGGATCCTTAACCCACTGAGAAAGGCTGAGGATCGAACCTACAACCTCATGGTTCCTAGTGGGATTCGTTTGCACTGCGCCATGACGGGAACTCCTATATTACCTTTTCTTATTGGGTTTGATTATTTAGTTCACCAATGTTGTTCCTCTGAAATCTTAAAAAAAATACATGTGTATATATATCTATATCTATAGGTATACATGTAGATATATATATTCCATTCAGATCTGAATTTTGGCCTGGAACAAGTCGGAATTACTCTCAGGATGCAATGTTGTTTGTTACCAATACAGTAGTACCTTGTATTTATGGGGTACATTAGTTTTTCAGGCTACTTTAAAGTGTATCTCATCATTTGGATCTGATAAAACCCTTGGAGACAAGCAGTACAGGTGGTTCTGGTTTCATGTTATGGTTCAAAGAAATTGAAGCTCACAGAGGTCCCGAGAATAGTGGAAGAACTGACACTAGTGCCCATAGTTTTCCTGTTAGTTCCTTGTTTTTCCTCTTTGTACTGCCTTGCCTTTAGATAGTCATTCATCCAATAGTACATTCTTTGGAACCGGAAGGGACAAAGTAATCCAGCAATAGTGGATTAAAATATGTTTGAAGAGGGAAGGGTTTTTTTTTGTTGTTGTTGTTGCTATTTCTTGGGCCGCTCCCGCGGCATATGGAGGTTCCCAGGCTAGGGGTTGAATCGGAGCTGTAGCCACCGGCCTACGCAATGTGGGATCCGAGCCTCGTCTGCAACGCCGGATCGTTAACCCACTGAGCAAGGGCAGGGACCGAACCCGCAACCTCATGGTTCCTAGTCGGATTCGTTAACCACTGCGCCACAACGGGAACTCCAAGAGGGAAGGGTTTTTAAAGAGTAACCACTTTAGGTTCTTTTACAAGTGACAAGTTGAATAAATTACAGGTCCTGCATTTGTCAGTCATCATCTTGCTCGAGTTCTGCTGTTGTGGAAGTGTGTCTTTCCCGTGTCTCCTAAAGACCTGGAGACAGAAAAGAGCCGAGGAGATTCATTTACATGGCAGGTAACCTTGGAAGGACGAGCTGGCGCTCTCTCTGGTAGGTTGAGTTTAGTCTTTTGTCTCCCTTTCCATTGGCTGTTCTGCCCTTTAACTGTACACATATTTTAGATTTTATTTAAGTTTGAGGAGAAAAATCTGCTTCTGGTGATTTTTGTTACTAAACATAATTGATTAGATGATGATTATAACAGAAGTATGTAATAAACTAAACTGAAGAGTACTTTTCTTAGGTTGCATGTTTAATTATGTGCAATACAGTTGAGAAATGTCAAGATCGCTTTGTGTTAAGGAGGCATTCATTGCTCTTTTCAGAAATACTAGGGCTGACTTTAGTTAGCATTGGTTAAACATGGTTTCCATTTAATTTTTTATGTATGAAAGTTGTGCCCTTCTGTAACACATAGACCATTAAAAATAGTATCCACCATGGAAATTTGAACTAAGGAAGTATGGGATCCCTGATAAGACATGGAAGCATTGAAGCATTGACTTTGGTTGTTTATTCATGGCATTTTCACTCTTAAAAAAGAATAACAAATTTAAAAGTAAAAATGAAATGATTAAAGAAGCAAAACCAAAATCCATGCTTCCTTGAAACTAAGTCTAACTTTAAAATATAGTCTAACTTTATTCTACATATGAAATAACTTATAAAAATGTCTGGAGTTCCTGCTGTGGCACAATGGGATTGGCAGCATCTTGGGAGTGCTGGGTCACAGGTTTGACGTCCAGCCTGTCACAGTGGGTTAAGGATCCAGTAGTGCCACAGGTGCAGCTTAGATCGTGAATGCAGCTTGGATCTGATGCCTAGCCTAGGAGAGGCCAAAATGAAAAAAAAAAAAAAGAAAAGAAACAAAAAACCAAAAGACTTTTGTAGGGGGGTAAGTTTTGGAGTTCTCTTATGGCTCAGTGGATTAAGGATCCAGTGGTGTTAATTCAGCAGCTCAGGTCACTGCTATGGCACAGGTTTTATCCCTGGCCTAAGAACTTCCACATGCCATGGGCGTTGCAAAACAAAACTTCTTTGGTTCCAGTAACACCTATAGACCCTAACATGCTGACTCAAAAATCAGCCTGGTTCCTCAGAACTAATGTAAAACTGGCAAACTTGAACGTCCAAGCTTCTACTTCTGAGCTCAAGAGCCAACTAAAACCCCAGGAAAGCAGCATTTGTTAACTTCGTTGTTGGTCTCTTAATAATTCTAGGAAGTTTTGTTTTTGTTTTGTGGCTGTACCTGCGGCATATGAAAGTTCCCAGGCCAGGGACTCAATCTGAGTCGCAGCTGCAACATACGCTACAGCTGTGGCAAGGCTGGAACCTTAACCCACTGTGTTTGGTGGGGAATCACACTTGTGCCACTGCAGCTGCCTGAGCCACTACAATCAGATTTTTTTTTTATTTAAATTTTTTTAATTTTCCCACTGTACAGCAAGGGGATCAGGTTATCCTTACATGTATATATTACAATTACATTTTTTTCCCCCACCCTTTGTTCTGTTGCAACAGGAGTATCTAGACAAAGTTCTCAATGCTATTCAGCAGGATCTCCTTGTAAATCTATTCTAAGTTGTGTCTGATAAGCCCAAGCTCCCGATCCCTCCCACTCCCTCCCCCTCCCATCAGGCAGCCACAAGTCTTTTCTCCAAGTCCATGATTTTCTTTTCTGAGGAGATGTACAATCAGATTTTTAACCCAGTGCACCATAGTGGGAACTTCCTTGTTCTTGGTTTTTTTGTTTATTTATTTATTTTTTTAATTTTGATTGGAGGTAAAAGACACTAGCTTCCTTTTTATACTAGAATTTCAAGATTTTTGTTTGTTTTATCACATTTCTTTATTCCTCTAATAGAAATGAAAATGCTATACCATAATTGAATGCTTTTTTTCATGGTTCATGACATTCTACCAAGTAAAATATGTTCTATTTTTCAGCTGTCAAGAGCTTTGTTTCCCACTGTGGTGATCTCCTTACTGAGGAAGTAATTCAGCATCTTCTTCCACCACTTCCTTGCGCTGTGGATTTGTTAACTCAGTAAGGATCTGCTATTTAGATTTGATAAAGATTTTTAATAGCAGTCAGTTACCTTCTGATTAATATCTTATTAATTACATTAATAAGGCCAAGTTTCTATGGTTGGTGAATGATTTTTTCATTTGCAGAGGAAGGCAAACATTTAGTTACATGATTCTTTTTTTTTTTTTAGGCTAGGATCTTGAAAGAAAAATACATATTAAGAGGGAAGGAAAGTTATTTGGTCAATAATGTATCTTCCATATAGTCAGATTTAACCAAGAAATTAAATATTAAGCCTGTTAACGTTTTCAGGTATGCACTTTATTGGTTTTAGTGCTGTTCTATGTTCATTAAGAACCAGCTGCTTGTGAACAATTTCAGTTTTTTATGTTTTTCATATGTTTGACATATATCTATATATATGATACATACATATCATATATATATATATGATGAAACTGTTTTTTAAATCCAGTGTATGTCATGGTCACTTATAATTTCCCAAATAAAATGTAAAGTTTAGAGAAAGTGTTTTAAAAAATATTTAATGATGTAACATTCTAAATATGCAGAAAAATATAATTAAGATTATGGCTTCTAAAGGACATTCTGTAGGAGTTCCATCATGGCTCCGTGGTAGTGAACCTGACTAGTATCCATGACGATGCAGGTTTGATCCCTGGCCCTGCTCAGTGGTTAAGGAGCTGGTGTTGCTGTGAGCTGTGGTGTAAGTTGAAGGCGCAGCTTGGACTTGGGGTTGCTGTAGCTGTGGCACAGGCAGCTCCAGTTGGACCCCTAGCCTGGAAACTTCCATATGCTGCAGGTGTAACCCTAAAAAGGAAAAAAGAAAAGCATAATAATAAAGTGAAAACCTGTTAATTCAGCACAACTAGCTCAGAGGTTAATGAAGGTTTGCTATAAAGGGCCAGAGAGTACATGTTTTAGGCTTTTTGGCCCAGTCTTTGTTGCACCTACTCAACTCTGTTGTTATAGCTTAAAATCAGTCAGCAAATTTGTAAATGAATGAATACAGCTATGTTCCAATAAAACCTCATTTATGAAACTAGGCAGTATGCCAGATTGAGCTGTGTTGAACTGGAACATTGTGATACTATTCAAGTTACCTGTGTGCTCCTCTCTGATACGATCCTTTCTTCCCTACTTTAGAGGTACTCACCAGAATTTAAGAGTTGGCCTTCTCTTGCATTTTTATTTTTTTAAATTATTTATTTATTTACTTTTTGCTTTTTTTGAGGGGGGCACTGCACCTGTGACATAGGAAAGTTCCCAGGCTAGGGGTCCAATTGGAGCTGTGGCTGCTGGTCTGCTCCACAGCCACAGCAAAGTGGGATCCCAGCCACATCTGCGACCTATGCCACAGCTCACTGCAATGCTGCATTTTTATCCACTGGGTGAGGCCAGGGATTAAACCCACATCCTTCCTCATGGATCCTAGTTGGGTTTATAACCAGTTGAGTATGTATTTCCCTAAACTGTACCTTGTTCAGTTTTGCTTGGTTTTGATCAGGCAGATGGTATCATACTGTTTCTGAGAGTTACTTGTTTTACTCAGCATTATGTTTCTAAACTTCCTCTTTGTGTAAGTTTGTTCATTCTTTTTGGTTGCTGCATAATATTTAATTGTGTGACTATACAATAACTTATTCGTCCTCCTAAAATGAAACATCCAAACTGTTTTCCACAGTTCTTGCATATGTATATCAGTGGTATGTGGGAGTACCCTTCAATCCATTTCTTCACCAACACTTACTCAGACATCAATTCTGGTTAACACAGGAGATGTAAATTGGTGTCATTATGATATATCTGATTCCTAATGATTTCAGTGTCATTCTATATGTTTATTGATCCTATTTCCCCTTCCATGAAATCTCTATTCTCTATCTCTATTTTTTGGTAAAATATAGTTTTGATTAACAGACTTTTTAAAATAAATAGTATTGGAGTGGAGTTCCTGTCGTAGCTCAGCAGAAATGAATCTGACTAGTATCCACGAGGACACAGGTTTGATCCCTGGCCTCACTGAGTGGGGATCAGTGTTGCCGTGAACTGTGGTAGGATTTGGCATTCCTGTGGCTGTGACACAGGCCAGTGGCTACAGCTCTGATTCGACCCCTAGCCTGGGAACCTCCATATGCCATGGGTACAGCCCTTAAAAGACAAAAATTATTAATAAATATTTCGTTGGAGTATAGTTTACTTAAAAAGTTGTGATACAGAAAAGAAACTCATGGGCTTGGAGAACAGGCTGGTGGTTGCCAAGGTTGGGGGGAGGAAGTGAGATAGACTGGGAGTCTGGGGTTAATAGAGGCAAACTATTGGATTTGGAGTGGATAAGCAATGAGATCCTGCTATATATAGTGTTGAGAACTATATCTATCACTTGTGATGGAGCATGATGGAGGATAATGTGAGAAAAAGAATGTATATATGTATGTGTGACTGGGTCACTTTGTGGTACGGTAGAAATTGACAACACTGTTAACCAACTATAATGGAAAAAATAAAAATCATTTAAAATTTCAAAAAAATGGACTTCCCGTCGTGGCTCAGTGGTTAACAAATCCGACCAGAAACCATGATGTTGCAGGTTCGATCCCTGGCCTTGCTCAGTGGGTTAAGGCTCTGCCGTTGCCGTGAGCTGTGGTGTAGATTGCAGACTCGGCTCAGTTCCCACCTTGCTGTGGCTCTGGTGTAGGCCGGCAGCTATAGCTCCGATTCGACCCCTAGCCTGGGAACCTCCATATGCCGCAGAAGCGGCTCTAAAAATGGCAAAAAGACCAAAAAAAATTTAAAAAAAATTAAATTTCAAAGAAATAAATTAAAAAATAATTATAAAAAGGAAGTTGTTTTAGTTGCAGGTATACAGCAAAGTAAATCAGTTACACCTATATCCATTCCTTTTCAGATTCTTTTCTCATGTTGATGACTGCACAGTATTGAGTAGATTACCCTGTGCTATACAGTAGGTCCTTGTTACCTATCTATTTTGTATATAATAGTGTGTATATGTCTGTCCCAACCCTCTTATTTATCCTTTCCCCTGCTCCAATGTTTCTGCTTTGGTAAACATAAATTTGGTTTCAAAATCTTTGAGTCTGTTTCTGTTTTGTAAGTTCTTTTGTATTTTTTGTTTTGTTTTTGGTTTTGCTTTTTATTTATTTATTTTGTCTTTTGTCATTTTAAGGCCACACTCACGCCAGAGGTTCCCAGGCTAGGAGTCTAATTGGAGCTGTAGCTGCCGGCCTACGCCACAGCAATGCCAGATCCGAGCCACGTCTGCAACCTACACTACAGCTCATGGGAACACTGGATCTTTAACCCACTGATCGAGGCCAGGGATAAAACCCACATCCTCATGGTTCCTAGTTGGATTCATTTCTGCTGGGCCACGACAGGAACTCCTCCTCTAGTTTTTAATCAAAGTGAAATTAGCCTCATAGAGGTAGGTGGAGTTCCCATTGTGGCTCAGTGGTTAACGAATCCCACTAGGAACCATGAGGTTGGGGGTTCGATCCCTGGCCTTGCTCAGTGGGTTAAGGATCTGGCATTGTCGCGAGCTGTGATGTAGGTCACAGATGCGGCTCCAATCCTGTGTTGTTGTGGCTCTGGCATAGGCCAGTGGCTACAGCTCCTATTAGATCCCTAACCTGGGAATCTCCATATGCTTCGGGAATGGCCCTAGAAAAGGCAAAAAAAGAGGTAGGTGAATGTTTCATCAAGTTCTCTGGAGGGGCTTTTGTGAAATTGGAATGATATGTCACTTGAAACTACCTGTCTGTAAAACAGCCTGGACCTGTTTTCTTTATGGGGATTTTTTTTGTTTTCTTAAACTACATATTTCATTTCCTTAATTACTTAAACTATTTGAGGTCCGGTTTGGTTGCTTGGTTAGATTTTTCCAGGAATTTTCCCATTGCATCTTCATCTTAAATTTTTTTTTTCTTTTTTTAGAGCCAAACTTGTGGCATATGGAGGGTGGTCCAGGCTAGGGGTCGAATCAGAGCTACAGCTGCTGGCCTGTGCCACAGCCACAGCAACACCAGATCCAAGCCACATCTGTGACCTACACCACAGTTTACAGCGGTGCTGGATCCTTAACCCACTGAGCAAGGCTAGGGATCAAACCCACATGGTTCCTAGTCAGATTCGTCTCCGCTGTGCCACAACAGGAACTCCCATCTTAAAAATTTTGGTATGAAATTTTTCTTAGTATTCTCTTATCTTCTTTTAGTTTAATCTTTTTGGCCATGCCTGCAGCATTTGGAAGTTCCCATGTCAGAGATCAAACCTGTGCCACAGCAGTGACCAGAGTCACTGCAATGACAACACCAGATAATTAACCTGCAGGGCCGCAAGAAACTCTCACCTTCTTAATTTTTGCTATATCTATAATGTCCCTTCATCCATTCCTGATAAGCTTTCATTATGCCTTCTACTTTGTTTTTCCTGATTCATCTCATGAGAGGTTTGTTTATTTATTTATTTATTTGCTTTTTAGGGCCATACCCACGGCAAATGGAGGTTCCCAGGCTAGGGGTTTAATCAGCTACAGCTGCCAACCTATACCACAGACACAGCAATGCCAGATCCGAGCCATGTCTGCAACCTACACCACAGCTCATGGCAACGCCAGATCCTTAACCCGCTGAGCAAGGCCAGGGATCAAATCCACAACCTCATGGTTCCTAGTTGGATTTGTTTCCGCTAAGCCATGACAGGAGCTCCTCATGAGAGTTTTATTGTATTAATCTGTATGAAGAATAACTTTGCTTATGTTGAACTTGTTTTCTGTTTCATTAATGTGTACTTGTTATTACTCCTGTTTTCTTAAATACTTTCTTCTTTTTCTAACAACTTAATTCGAATGCTTAGCTCATTTAATTTCTCTAAGTTCTTTTAATATAAGCTCAGGTCATAAATTTCCATATAAGTGTCCAGTTGCTGAATCCAAAAGTATTGAAATGTATTATTTCCATTTTTTTCAGTTTTATGTATTTTTTTTTAAAAAAAAAACAACAGGGTATTTTTATTTTATTTTATTATTTATTTATTTATTTATTTTTGTCTTTTTGCTATTTCTTTGGGCCGCTTCCGCGGCATATGGAGGTTCCCAGGCTAGGGGTCGAATCGGAGCTGTAGCCACCGGCCTACGCCAGAGCCACAGCAACGCAGGATCCGAGCCGCGTCTGCAACCTACACCACAGCTCACGGCAACGCCGGATCGTTAACCCACTGAGCAAGGGCAGGGACCAAACCCACAACCTCATGGTTCCTAGTCAGATTCGTTAACCACTGCGCCACGACGGGAACTCCAGTTTTATGTATTTTTTAATTTGATTATAAGTTCTTTGAAGTTGATTAGAAATATGTTTTTAAATTTCTAACCATACGAAACAGTTTTTAGCTATGGCTTTGCTACTGATTGTTAATACAATTGCATTGTACTTAGTGAATGTGATCTGTATGTTACCTATCCTTTTAAATTTGAGATTTGCTCTGTGACAGATGTGGGTTTTTTAGCTACATTGCTCCATCTGTTTTCAGTGATATTTTAGCCGTTTAACCTGTCAATAATTGAGAGTGGTGTGTTAAACTCCTCCATGGTTATGCTGGGTTTATCAGTTTTTCTCCAGTTTTGTTTTTCCTTTTCCATATTTTGAGAAGCAATTGTATCTTCCCAATGGCCTGAATCTTTTATTGTTATTTAATAACTCTCTTTGTCCTTAATAATACTTTTTGATTAAAGTTTAATGTTTATGGTATTATATATGTGCTATTCCTTTTTCCTTGTCATTGTGTTTTTAGATGTATCTCATAAACTGCATGTAATTGGAGTTTTAAAAATTGGAATCTCACAATTTCTGCTTTAAACTGACAGTTTGTGAATTTCTTTATCCAGCATGGTATATGTTTTGTTGGATTCTTTGTGTGTGTGTGTGTGTGTGTGTGTGTGTGTGTCTTTTTTGCCATTTCTTTTGCCATTTCTTGGCATATGGAGGTTTCCATGCTAGGGGTCAAATTGGAGCTATAGCTGCAGCAACTTGGGATCCAAGCCCCTTCTGCGACCTACACCACAGCTCACGGCAACCCTAGATCCTTAACCCCCTGAGCAAGGCCAGGGATCGAACCCGCAACCTCATGGTTCCTAGTCAGATTCGTTAACCACTGAGCCACGACGGAAACTCCCGTTGGATTCTTGCCTTTCAGTTGTCCAGGAAAAGTGGCTGTTAAATCTGTTCAGATATTGGCTTTTTTCCATTCTTGTTAAACTTTTCTTCTGGGTCTGTGATTAGACAAATCTTGAGTGTTTTCATTTTATCCTCCATGTCTCTTAATCTTTTCCTAATTTTTTTCCTTTCCTTTTTGCTCCTTTTTTGGTGATTTCTTCTGCTGTCTCTTCCAATTCACAAATTCTGTGTTCAGCCGAGTTTAATTCAATATGCCTTTGCCTCTGCCAGTACCTGAGACCATTTAAACTACCTTCAGGAGATCCCGTTTATCAACCCTACCTTGCCATGGGTGCAAGCTCAGTTGCAGATTCTTGTGTTAGTATTGGTATTGATATTCCCTTTCTGATTTTAACTCATGTTCTCTTTTATTCTCTTTCTGTTTGTTTGTTTGAAGGTTGGGGGTTGGACTTGGAAAAGTCCCTTTCTTCAAACCTAGCAAAGCAAATTATCTTTTATCCAGGATCTAAATGTATTTATAGCAGGAAGGCCCTTTGGAGACTCTAATCTGCCCTCCTTATAGAAGCAGAAACCCTGGGAATGCTTTCTTAAATTCTTATTTTGTTGTGTTTGTCTTATTTTCTTTAGACACACAAACAGCTCTCTGAACTAAATGCTATTGTATTTAAACCAAATGAATGTTGCAGGATTTTTTTTTTTTTTTTTTTTGCCACACCTGCAGCATATGGAACTTCCCAGGCAGGAATTGAATCTGAGCCACAGCTGCAACCTATGCCACAGCAGCAGCATTGCCAGATCCTTAATCCACTGCAGCAGCCTGGGGATTGAATCCATACCGCAGCAGCAACCCAAGCCACCAGTGCTGGATCCTTAAGCCACTGTGCCACAGCAGGAACTCCTCAGGATTTTTTTTAAAATACAGCTTGTGATTTCTTTTTTTTTTTTTGTCTTTTGTCTTTTTTGTTGTTGTTGCTATTTCTTGGGCCGCTCCCGCGGCATATGGAGGTTCCCAGGCTAGGGGTTGAATCGGAGCTGTAGCCACCAGCCTACGCCAGAGCCACAGCAACGCGGGATCCGAGCCGCGTCTGCAACCTACACCACAGCTCACGGCAACGCTAGATCGTTAACCCACTGAGCAAGGCCAGGGACCGAACCCGCAACCTCATGGTTCCTAGTCGGATTCGTTAACCACTGCGCCACGACAGGAACTCCAGCTTGTGATTTCTTAATGTCTTGCCAGTATGATTTAAATTGTTTTCATACTGTAAATCACTCATCTTATTTTAGAGAAATATTTTGAATATAATGGATTTATTCTTAAATTCTATAACTAAAAAGTTCTATCCAGCTGTTTTAAATGTTTTTTTAAGCTGAATGGTATAAAATGGAGCTTTTTTTTAATAAAATGGCAAGTCAAAGATATGTCTTTTCTTCTAGAAACTAAAAATAGTGAGCACTGTTTTTCTAGAAAATACAAATGAATGAACCTTTCTAGAATTTCTTAGAGTACCTAGAAACCTCATGCCATTACAGTTTAGTGGATTTATACCAATGGCACAAGAAAAATAATCCCATTTTATTTCTTTATTGCTAAAGGAGATGAAAATTTTACTCCAGTTGATAACATGGTACCTTGGCAAAAATTAGAAATACTTTGGAGTTTCCTGGTGCTTAATGAGTTAAGGATCTGGTGTTGTCACTGCTGTGGCTCAGGTCATTGCTGTGGTGTGGGTTAGATCCCTAGCCCAGGAACTTGTTATGCCATGAGCATGCCAAAAAAATTAAATGTTACAAAAAAAGCATAGAAATCCTTTAATAGATGAGTGAACACAGTAAAATGATGTCTTAATATGCCGGTAATGAGAATAAGATGAAGAATAATGAAAGTGAAAGAAGAGTGAAGAAAGAAGGTAATAAGAGTTTTTATGACTGGAATTTTAGTGGAACATTGTCTTAGCCTGTGCTTTATTAAAAGCTTGTGTTTTATGATTTTGTATATATTGATGATTCATTTTTAGTTGGTGATAGCATTCTGGATCAACTTCTTAACAAACCCTTGGAGTTTTCTCTAGGCATTTTTGTCTCCTGTTTGCTTGTTTCTTTAGCTATTTCTTTTCTACATAACAGGCTTTAGTTTTCACAAATGCAATGTTGTAAATTTTGGAGTTTAGTAAGAGTTTCAGCTTCTGGACACAATACTTAACATCCTTAGGAATCTAAGTTGAATATATGGTTTTGTTCTATGACGTGTGATAGAAAACATAGAATGGTTTTCATGTGTGATAGTTGTAACTCCTTTTTTAACTTAAAGTCACACGATAAATTAATAAAAGCCCTAATGTTCACTAATTATATAGAGCTACTTTATATGTCAACATGTTCAATATTTGTACATTGTTACATAACTTAAGGTACACTTTTTCTTTTACTTTAAGGCTTTCTTCAATACTAAAAACATATGGAAGTTCGTTGAAAACACCATCAGTAGTTTATAGACAGAGGCTTTATGAATTGTTGATTTTATTACCGCCTGAAACCTATGAAGGTACGTGCCTCACACAAAGATGTTCTGCTATTTGTGGCTAGTACAGTGCCTGGAAAGCAAAACAAAGCAATTATATGACAGTTATCTGGTGCTTTGTTTCTAAGTTTAGGGAGCTTAGTCTTAACTCAGTTATTCACCATTTTATAGTAAATAAAAGACATTTGAAAAAAAGCCCTACTTCTTCATGTCTTACTGTCTTCCCTTTTCTGGGAAAAAATCCCTCGTTTCACTGTGTGGGAGAGAATGAGTCACAATGATTGGTCTTGATTCTACTCCATGGTTTTCTACAAAATATATAATGCCAATGCAAATCTATTAGAAATTTAGCCATTGCCAGTTTCCTTCTAGAGTGATTATCTGTTGTATACATTCTGTTCCACTGTTCCATTCTTTTTTTTTGTTTGTTTTTTTAGGGCCACACCTGCAGCATATGGAGGGTCCAAGGCTAGGGGTCCAATTAGAGCTACAGCTGCCAGCCTACACCACAGCCACAGCAACATAGGATCCGAGCTGTGTCTACAACCTACACCACAGCTCACATCAGTGCTGGGTCCCTGATTCACTGGCCAGGAATTGAACCCACATCCTCATGGATACTAGTTGGATTCATTTCTGCTGTGCCATAATGGGAACTCCTACTATTCCTTTCTTAACTCTGCCCAGATTGAAGTTTAATACTCAACTACCAGGGTCTAATTGATTTTAAAGGTTTTACTTTTTTTTGTCTTTTTTTTTTGTTGTTGTTGTTGTTGTTGTTATTGTTGTTGTTGTTGTTGTTGCTATTTCTTGGGCCACTCCCGCGGCATATGGAGATTCCCAGGCTAGGGGTCCAATCGGAGCTGTAGCCACCGGCCTACGCCAGAGCCACAGCAACGCGGGATCCGAGCCGCGTCTGCAACCTACACCACAGCTCACAGCAACGCCAGACCGTTAACCCACTGAGCAAGGGCAGGGACCGAACCCGCAACCTCATGGTTCCTAGTCGGATTCGTTAACCGCTGCGCCACGACAGGAACTCCTAAAGGTTTTACTTTTATTAGGCTGAAATATGATTTTGAAATACTGCTGTTGGTAAAATAAACTTGCCCTTTTTTTACAATTAGTACTTAAACCTTTCTTATAAATTTAAAATACAGTTTCAAGAAAATATATTGCTACCACTAATGAATAACTTAAAATACTTGCTTTAAGAGGTGAAAGTTGAAAATGGTCTCTAGTAGGAACGTCTATTTTTTTTAGTCTTTATAATTTTCAACCAGCCATATTAAGTTAATCATTACCTCAAATCTAACTTGGCGTTTATCACTATGTGAGTGGTATTTTCCCCACCACCTCTCTTCCTGGTTCACAAATGTACCTAGTAAAATGTTTGATATAAAATAAGCATTTTGTATTTGCTTCACGGGCAAAAAATGGATATATTGTCATTTCTCGGAAACTGTATCAAAATAATCATTTTTGTATGCCAGGCACTGTGCTAGAAATTGTATATTATCATTTCATTATTTTAGGATAATGAAATGAGCTAGTTATGTTTTCCTCATTTGATAGAGGCTCAGAGAGGTTACAAAAACTAACCCAAGTTTATGTATCCAATAAATAGTGGAATCAAGGTTAAAGCATAAATCTGCTGTTAGTTGCTAAAATGAGATAAAAAAGTAAGCTTACAAGGCATAGTAAGAAATTGCAGGAGCTCCTATTGTGGCTCAGTGGTAACGAACCTGACTAGTATTCATGAGGACATAGGTTCGATCCCTAGCCTTGTTATGGGTCCAGTATTGCCGTGAGCTGTGGTGTACGTCACAGACATGGCTCAAATCTGGCATTTCTATGGCTGTGGTGTAGGCTGGCAGCTGCAGCTCTGACTGGACCCCTAGCCTGGGAACTTCCATATGCCACTGGTGTGGCCCTAAAAAGACAACAACAACAAAAAAAAATAGAAATTATATATCTTACATGAGACATATTTAAGAATTTAGGAGTTCCTGTTGTTGCTCAGTGGAAACAAGTCTGACTAGAATCCATGAGGATGCAAGTTTAATCCATGGCCTCACTCACTGGGTTAAGGATCTGGCGTTGCCACGAGCTATAGGGTAGGTCGCTGACACTGCTTGAATCTGGCTTTGCTGAGGCTGTGGTGTAGGCCAGCAGCTGTAGCTCCATTTTTACCCCTAGCCTGAGAACCTGTATATGCCTTGGATACAGCCCTAAAATGACCAAAAAAAAAAAAAAGAATTTAAATAGCTTTTCATCATGGTTGTCCAGCATATGCAGATTTTTGTCATAATAGTTGCTTAATTTTCTGAAGTTTATGGAGTAAAAAAATGGGTTATTTGTTTTAATTTCCTATTTTAGTTTTGTTATGGATCTCCTTTCAAGTATTTCAATTTTCTCTACTGAAAATTGCTCCTCATTAGCATCAAAAAGTCAATGATGTATTTCTACAACACAAGCACATTTGCATTTTAAAGTTGAATCATGTTTAAGTACTTTGTTCATGGACATTTAGGCCAGAAGTCACTTTAAATGAGAAATAGAGATTCACCACTATTTTCACACCTAGGTACCAAACTTACCTTGCATATTGTGCTACCAACAAAATTATTTTTCTGAGTATCATATACTGGTAATTAAACTAAAAGACATTCCCTCAGGCAACTCTCATTTGCTTCATTAAGCTTTTATTGGTCTCTGTCTGCCCTCCCCAATTGCTGTATGTAATATCTCCTTTCTCTAAATTTAGGAGTCCATCTATTTTCATACTTTATGAAATGTGGTACTTCCTACCTTCATTCTGTTGTTGATGTGTGTATTTGCGCCCTGTATTTTACATCTCCTTGAGGGGAGGATTGTATAATAACATTTGTATGTATTTTATTAAACACTATCTTAAACACTGTTTGAATGAATGAATGATTGAACATGGTAGTTAAAAGTTCAGGTTCTGAAACCTGGACTGCCTGTGTTTCAATCTCACTTTGCCCATGTGATTGCTGTATGGCCTTGGGCAATTAACAAATTCTGTTTCTGTTTCCTCACTTATAAAATAACAGTAATAACTGGACCTCATGAGGTGGTTATGAAAACTACAAGTAAAGCTTTTAGGACATTTACTGGTACATAGTACATTCTCAATGAATATTTGCTTTTACTATTCTTAACTGCTACTGAGCTACAAAAAATAATAGCAGGTGAGCCCTTCCTGATTGATCCTGTCACTTATAGTAAGTAGACTCACTCAAGTCTTCATTTCATCCTGATGCTGTTACTCAAACACAAAAGTGAATGTTTCTCCAAGATGATTTTTATTTTTCCTAATATACTTAGGTTATAAGCTGGCAAAAGCTATTTGTAAATACTCTAGGTGGATAAAATTTTCTATTGCTAGTCCATCAGAAATTAAGATAGATATCTTTCAGATGGCACTTTAGGTCAATGTGATAAATAGACCAGTTTTTTTCACAATGTGTATGTAAGGGAGAGAGCCGTACATTGTCTCATGTCTGTGGACGATCATAATGCCACCTGTGCACTAGTTTGGCCCCCGAAACACAAATGAAAAAATGAACCTCTCTATATCCAGGTTCCAATTTACAAAATGATACAGACCTTAAAAGAACACAATAAACTACCTTGGGGGCTATAATCATAAAAATCCATAATGTAGAAACTTCTGTAGAGCAGATAACCTCATCTTTTTCAAATAAATCACAAGGAGGAAATAAAAGTAGAGGGAAGAACTTTGTTTATTAATTTTGTCTTTTTGGGCCATGTGAGTGGCATATGGTGGTTCCCAGGCTAGGGGTTGACTCAGAGCTGTAGCCCCCAGCCTACACCACAGACACAGCAGTGTGGGATCCTTAACCCACTGAGCAAGGCCAGGGATCGAACCTGTGTCCTTATGGGTGCTAGTCAGATTTGTTTTTCCTGAGCCACGGCGGGAACTCCTAGGGAAGAACTTTAGATTGAAGGAGTCTTAAGATAAATCAACTAGCTATATAATGTGTAGACTTCACTTAGGTCTGGATTCAAACATGAAAACCAAACAAAAATGGGCATTTATGAAGCAATTGAAAATTTGAGCACTGAATGGGTATTTGACGGTTAGTGGTTTTTAAAACACACAATTATGATAATGAGAGTCTTTAAAATGTCCTTAATTTTATACACAATGAAATATTTATAGATGAAATGATATACTTTCTAGGGATTGTATTAAAATAATATGAGGGATGTTGAGATAGTACACTGAGAGTTTGAGTGAAATGAGTTTAATCCAACTGGTTAGGATGAGTGCCAGTCATGCAGGAGTGATGGCAAGTTAGGTTGTCATGATACTATTATGCCTGTTTTGTCTGCTTTTGTATCTGCTCTTTTTTCATTCTGTTTTTATGCTTTGTGTCATTTTATTTAAAATGATGGTAGTAGTATTTATTCGGTATCGTAAAGTATATACACACACATACTTTGAGATGTCTTTTTTGTATCTATTCTTATCCTTGTGACCAGCAGCACATAGTTGAGCCATTCATTGGTGGGGCATATTTCAGAGAGGACGTACATAATCTTTGGCTGTGGTAAAGTTAGCTGATTTAGAGACTAACGTTCACCCTTAGCTTTTTTAACCCCGTTTTCTAACCAGTTAACTGCTATCACTAAATTACTAATTGCTCTTTTTCTCTGATTCAACAGGAGACCTCTGTGCTATTCTTAAAGAGCTGGCTGCTGACTTGACTGCCCCTGATATACAGGTAGCAGCATCCACATTTTTACTTCCACCCCTCTGTCATCAGGATGATCTTCTAATATTAAGTCCTTTGCTTCAAGAGACTGACCATAGATTTATTGAAGAACAGGTATGGTCATTTTTCAGTAACTCTTGGGTCAATTCACTCTATAAACAGTGGTTTTAAAACCTCATATGTAATGTTTTTTTTCCTTTTAGCTCCTGCTTGGTAATGGTATTGCTTGTGGAAGTCTTGAGTATGACCCTTATTCTATTTACGAGAAAGATGTAGAAGGAGATTCTGTGCCTAAGCCCTTACCTCCAACACTATCAGTTATTAGTTCTGCAGTCAAGCTCTTTGGAGTTGTATGTGCTCATGTGGGAGAAACTCAGAGGTAAACCATCTTCACTAGTTCACTTACCTGAAATACAGCATTTCAGGATTGGTCATTGATTCAGTGAATGTGTAATAGAGAACTGGTGGGTAAGAAGGATGTTGTCAGAAGTTCTCATTAATATAAAAGATTTCATTTTTTTGTCTTTTTTAGGGCTGACTCCATGGCATATGGAGGTTCCCAGGCTAGGGATAAAGCCATGGAGGCTTTACCAAGCCATTATAGCTCCAGGGATTAATCTTCAGTTCAGTGGATTTCAAAAATTTGATTAAAACAGATTAGTCTTGAACTTGGTAGATGCAAGTTCACTATGAACTTTGGTTTTTTTGGGTTTTTTTGTCTTTTTTTTTTTAGGGCTGCACCCACGGCATGTGAAGGTTCTCAGGCTAGGGGTTGAATCAGAGCTACAGCTGCTGGCCTACACCACAGCCACAGCAACATGGGATCTGAGCTGTGTCTCTGACCTACACAGCCACAGCAGCATAAGATCTAAGCCACGTCTGCAACCTATACCACAGCTCCCAGCAACACCAGATCCTTAACCCACGAAGCAAGGCCAGGGATCAAACCCACATCTTCATGGATCCTAGTCAGGTTCGTTTCTGCTGCACCACAATGGGAACTCCATGAGATAATAAATTTTTTTCTGAGATACTAAATGAGGAGTGAATATCACCCATAGGCTATGCTGGTTTAACAACTGAAGAGTTTATTAGCTATCCTCATTCGTTCATGGTCATTCTTTCTGTCTCTTATTCTAGTCCAGCAACAGTGCATTTGACTAGATCCTAGCTTTTATATCATTTTATCAGTTATATCTTCCAGAGAATACCAGTTAGGTAGGGAATTTACCTTGATCTCTCTCTCTTTCTTTTTCTTTTTCTTTTTTTTTGTTTTTTGCTTTTTAGGGCCGCAGGTATGGCATATGGAAGTTCCCAGGCTAGGGGTCAAATCAGAGCTATAGCTGCCTGCCTACACCACAGCCAAAGCAGCACAGGATTCAAGCCACGTCTGCAACCTACATCACAGCTCCCAGCAACACCAGATCCATAACCCCATAAGTGAGGCCAGGGATCAAACCCATATCCTCATGGATCCTAGTTGGCTTCATTACTGCTGATCCACTATGTGAGCTCCTTTCCTTTTTTTTCTTTTTTCTTTTTTTTCTGGTCGCAGCTGTGGCAACCAGATCCTTAACCCACTGCACTGGGCCAGGGTCGAACTTGTACCACCACAGAAGCAATGACAGATCCTTAACTCACTGTGGCACAGCAGAACCCCCTACCTTGGTCTCTTTGATGAAGACTCACAAAAATATTTGAGTCTTGTCAGAAACACATTTCTGAAACAGGCTTTTGGATAGTTGAGTTTACTTTTAGTGGATAAAAACATGAATAATATTTATGTTGACTTTTTGTCTTTTTGCCTTTTCTAGGGCCGATCCTGTGGCATATGGAGGTTCCCAGGCTAGGGGTCTAATCCCAGCTGTAGCCACTGGCCTACGCCAGAGCCACAGCAACGCGGGATCCGAGCCGCGTCTGGGGCCTACACCACAGCTCATGGCAATGCCAGATCCTTAACCCACTAAGCAAGGCCAGGGATTGAACCTGCAACCTAGTGGTTCCCAGTCAGATTCGTTAACCACTGCGCCACAACGAGAACTCCTATATTGACTTTTAATAGCGTTGTGTCTCTTGATGGAGAGAAGAAAAGCATAGTGTTCTCTGTAGTAAAAATTTTCATCATAATATAACCTCTCTGAAAGTATAAGTAAGGGAAATACAGCATTTTCAGATTTTATATCTTTCCTGTTTCCTCAGTTAACGTGTTTTTATTTCATCCAGACTCAAAACTTTGGTTTTAATCTAATTTCATTCCAAAACTAATAATCATATAATTGATACTGCTTACGAATACCAATTCAGTATTTTCTGAAAACTGGTCCTCTCCATCTTCCTGGAGATTCACAATGTTTTGTTGTAATCTCTGTCCAAATTTGCATATAGAGGTGCCATATAGTACAGGGAACTATATGTAATCTCTTGTGACGGAACATGATGGAGAAAAATGTGAGAAAAAGAATTTGTATCTATGTATAACTGGGCCACTTTGTTGTATAGCAGAAATTGACAAAACAGTGCAAATCAACTGTAATAAATTTTTGTCTTTTTTTTTTTTTTTTTTCTCTATTTCTTGGGCTGCTTCCGAGGCATATGGAGATTCCCAGAGCTTAGGGGTCCAGTCGGAGTTGTAGCTGCCAGCCTACATCAGAGCCACAGCAACGCAGGATCCGAGCAGTGTCTGTGACCTATACCGTAGCTCATGGCAACGCTGGATCCTTAACCCACTGAGCAAGGCCAGGGATCGAACCTGCAACCTCATAGTTCCTAGTCGGATTCGTTAACCACTGAGCCATGACGGGAACTCCAACTGTAAGAAATTTTTAAAAAATAAAAATAAAAATCATATTACATCTAAAAAATATTTTGCAGATAGAGGATGAAGAAAAAAAAATTGGGCCTGTGGTAGTCTCATTTAGTCTTTAGCCCATGAATATGGTCAAGAAAATAGTACAGGTCAGATTCTATTACAGTAATTTTAGTACTTTACTAAAATTAAAGCAATTTTAATAAAATTAGTTTACTAGTAATTTTAGTACTTTAAACATGATACAGTGCCATTATAACAAGTGATTGGGATATGATCTAATATTGTTGTTTTATGTTTTAAACTCATAAGCCTGATTATACAGTTATCCTTAATTTTTCTTCCTAAAGGGCAATTTGGGCATAAATATTTTCTTGAAATATAATGATTTAAATATGGTCTTGGAAAAGAGGCAGAAAAAATTTTATGATATCTGGAGTTCCCGTCGTGGCGCAGTGGTTAACGAATCCGACTAGGAACCATGAGGTTGCGGGTTCGGTCCCTGGCCTTGCTCAGTGGGTTAACGATCCGGCATTGCTGTGAGCTGTGGTGTAGGTTGCAGACGCGGCTCGGATCCCGCGTTGCTGTGGCTCTGGCGTAGGCCGGTGGCTACAGCTCCGATTCAACCCCTAGCCTGGGAACCTCCATATGCCGCGGGAGCGGCCCAAGAAATAGCAACAACAACAACAAAAAAGACAAAAGACAAAAAAAAAATTTATGATATCTTTATCATGTTATTTATAGTAAAAATTATAAATGACCTAAATGTCCCAAACTTTTGAATCAGTTAAATAAAGTATTGTATTACCAGACTATATAATACTAATAGCTATTTTAAATTATTTCAGTACATGTAGAATCTAAAAAATACAACAAACTCGTGAATTTAACAAAAAAGAAGCAGAATAACAGCTATAGAGTACAAACTAGTAGTTACCAGAGCAGAGAGGAGCAATATAGGGGTAGGGGATTAAAAGATACAAACTATAAAGTATAACCTTTAAAAATTGTCAGTTACTATATTGTACACCCATAACTTACATTGTATATCAACTATACTTCAATTTAAGAAAAAAAAAAAAGTAACAGGAGGCCAAGATAAGGAAGTTATTAAGGTGGAATCGATGTTTAGGGAAGTAACGGAGATATTAACAGAGTGTTACACTGTGCTTCTTGTTTTCTAAAAATGATATCCGTATACCTGGGATAGCGACGGGACCAGGGAGAGACTAGAACAATGATGCCAAAATGTTAATGGTGGCTCTTTCTAGATGGTGGGATTATGGGTAAATTTTATTTTTCTTTCCTGTGCTTTTCTGAGTTTTCGAAATTTATTACGATGAACAGAATTAACCTTTGAATAAGGATGAAAATATTTAAGTAAATGGAATACTTAGAATTACTATGTTTTCTCAAAATTTTTAGTGATCCAGCATGTTTATTATATTCCAGTGAGTTGTTTTTATATATATTGTTTTCCTCATGTCATAACACACATAACTTTACATCTTTCTTTTTTTTTCTGACTTCTTCCACAGTTGGGTTTTTAAAAGCATAATATACATATCTATCCATTAGGGTTTGGAGTGTTGTTTTGTTTTGTTTCTTAGGGTTGCACATAACAGCATATGGAAGTTCCCAGGCTAGGGTTTGAATTGCAGCCACAGCTGCCAGCCACAGCCATAGCAACACCAGATAGTGACCTATACCACAGCTCACGGCAGTGCTGGATCCTTAACCCAGTGAGTGAGACCAGGGATTGAACCTGCATCCTCATGGATACTAGTCGGGTACATTGCCACTGAGCCATGACAGGAATTTTTTTTTTTTTTTTTTTGTCTTTTTAGGGCTGCACCCTCAGCATATAGAGGTTCCCAGGCTAGGGATCCATTCGGAGCTACAGCTGCCAGCCTACGCCGGAGCCATAGCAACGCCAGATCCAAGCCACGTCTTCCACCTACACCATAGCTCATGGCAACGCCGGATCCTTAACCCACTGAGCAAGGCCAGGGATCGAACCTGCAACGTCATGGTTCCTAGTCGGATTTGTTTCTGCTATGCCATGACGGGAACTCCATGACAGGAATTTTTTGAGTTTTGTGGTTTTTGTTTTTTTGTGTTTTTGTTTAGTCACACTGGAAGCCTATGGAAGCTCCCATGCCAAGGATCAAATCCAAGTCACAGTAGTGACAACACCAAATCCTTAACCAGTAGGCCATCAGGGAATGTCTCTATTCTGTTTTGAAAGAAGAATTGTCAATTGGAGCAGAATTATATTTGGAGCTTGTGGCTTTAACAGAATGATAGAGATTTAGTTAAGGGCTCAGAGATATTTACTCAATAGAGCTGAGTAAAAATATACTCATGGGCCATCTTTAGCTAGTCATGCTGAGTTTTCATTCACCAGAAGCAACTGTTCTTGGTGATTGTTCAGCAAGCACATTTGCCAACTAAATGCCAAACCCAGATGCTAGAGAGATGAAGTTAAATTGTAAGGTCCCATGCCTGTTGTCAAGATAGTTCACAACCAAAATTTATCTTAAGCATTTTATTAGTTTTCCTGATTTAAAGGGAGGGAAGTAGGAGGAGGAAGTTCAGAACTCTGAACAGTGTTTTTAAACATTGGAGAAATTGGTGGGAAAAATGGGGTGATTTATTTCTTGGTTACATATCTTTAATCTCAAAAAGTGATTTTAAAAGTTCTGTGATGTAAGGACATGAAAAACAATTCATCAAAGCTACATAAAAACCTAATGTAAACATTCAACCCCAGACCAAAAGTAATGTGTATATTCATTGTAATTAGAACTATAAAAATTGGAAAATTGCTCTCCACCAATAGAATAGTTTAGTAAATTACAGTATGCAGTAAAATTTGACTTCCTGAAAATGATCAAAAATTAACGATTTGGAGTTCCCTGGTGGACTAGCACTTGAGGATTCAGCATTGTCACTGCTGTGGCTTGGGCTTGATCCCTGGCTTGGGAATTTCCTCATGCCACTGGTTGGTGTGGCCAGGAGAAAAATGTTTGAAAGTGCTAAAGAGGTAACGTTACATAAGAAAAACAGTGTAGTTTTTCTTATGTAACGTTACCTCTTTGGCAAGTATAACTTGCTTTTTACTCTTACGTAGTATGTTCCCAATTACATGTTTAAAGTATAGCTGGAGTTCAGAAGACTGTGCTGCTTCTCATTAACTAAGGTCAGTGCTACCTTTAGAATGAAACGGTTTATTTGAGTACAATAATTCCTGTTATTAAGAACAAAAATGTTGATGCAAGGAACTTTTAAAATATCCTTTGTCAGGGAGTTCCCGTCGTGGCGCAGTGGTTAACGAATCCGACTAGGAACCATGAGGTTGCGGGTTCGGTCCCTGCCCCTGCTCAGTGGGTTAACGATCCGGCATTGCTGTGGGCTGTGGTGTAGGTTGCAGACGCGGCTCGGATCCCGCGTTGCTGTGGCTCTGGCGTAGGCCGGGGGCTACAGCTCCGATTCAACCCCTAGCCTGGGAACCTCCATATGCCGCGGGAGCGGCCCAAGAAATAGCAACAACAACAACAACAAAAGACAAAAAAGACCAAAATAAATAAATAAAAAATAAAAAAAAATAAAATAAAATAAAATATCCTTTGTCAGAGTTCCCGTCGTGGCGCAGTGGTTAGTGAATCCGACTAGGAACCATGAGGTTGTGGGTTCGGTCCCTGCACTTGCTCAGTGGGTTAACCATCTGGCATTGCCGTGAGCTGTGGTGATGCTTGGAGATCCGGCTCAGATCCTGTGTTGCTATGGCTCTGGCCTCGGCTGGGGGCTACAGCTCTGATTCTACCCCTAGCCTGGGAACCTCCATATGCTGCAGGAGCGGCCCAAAGAAACAGCAAAAAAACAAAAAAAAAAGAGAAAAAGAAAATATCCTTTGTCTGGAAAATGCTAAAAGAGGTGAATTTTCCCAGCTAAATCCATATAAACTGATACATTTGTTTTTACGTTTTTCACAAAATGAATCTTCCCCACTGTCATGACGTGTAATTAGAATATTTTTGTATTGGTTGTAATTTCGCTTCCTAAAATGCTTTGGTGTATTCAATACTTTATCTCATATAAGTAGTTCCAACAAAATGCAACAAAACAGATTAGCAGTAAACAGTCACTAGTGCCCTTTGACTTGCTTTTTCTTTAAATCTCATTTCTGATTTTTAGGCTTCTTATATTGGAACAGCTTTTGGACAGTATAAAGCATACAAAAGGAGCTCGTCAACAAGTAGTTCAATTACACGTTGTTTCTTCGGTTTCTAGTTTCTTGAAGGTAATTCTTTTTTTCTAAAATTCAGGTTTGCTTGATTTTTTTTCATTGTGTATGGTCAGCTAAGTAGGTAGAGGGAAGGTGTTTTTATTTTTTAATTTTTTTCAAATTTTTTCAATTTAATTTTTTTTATGGGAAGATGTTTTTAAAGGGCTGGTTTTTTTTTTTTTCTTCATTTTGCTTAATGTTTCAGGATTTGTAATCCCCCTTTTAGTTTTTCTCCATATAAAACTTACCAGAAATTAAACCTGTAATCTTGGCTTAGAGCCATGCTTTCACCTACCAAGCCTAATATTCTAGACCTGGCATTGGTAGGCTATGGCCAAAGGACCAAATCTGGCCCATTGTTCTTTATGGCTTATGGTTTTTAAGTAAAATAGAATAGCTTTAACTGATCATTTATTTTATGGAAATCCCTATTAATGTTCTTCTGAACATGTGTATGCTACAGTGATAACTGCTTATTATATTGTTTGCTTAGAAGGTTAAAATTCCAAAGTACTTTATGAGAAAAATCAAATTATGTTTGTATGTTCAGTATGGATGTTTTGTGTTCTCATTTCTTTTTTTTTCTTTTTTTTGGTCTTTTTGCCTTTTCTAGGGCTGCTCTTGCGGCATATGGAGGCTCCTAGGCTAGGGGTCCAATCGGAGCTGTAGTCACCGTCCTACGCCACAGCAATGCGGGATCCAAGCCGCGTCTGCAGCCTACACCACAGCTCACAGCAACGCCGGATCCTTAACCCACTGAGCAAGGCCAGGGATCGAACTGCGTCCTCATGAATGCCAGTCAGGTTCATTAACCGCTGAGCCACAATGGGAACTCCTGATTTCTTTTTTAAGTAGTAATCACCATGTGTGAACATATTTGGTTCACCAGGATATACGTGCCAAACTGGAAATGAGAATCTACTACAGTTGTAAGTTTGGATTGTTTTTTACATATTTCAGGATGTAGCTATCTCTAAGGGACACTTGGGTCCAGAAGAAATGAGAAGACCTGTCCTAGCATTGCTGATGGGAGCCTTAGAAAGTCCCAACCCCCTCTTGAGATGTGCAGCTGCAGCGGCATGGGCTAGATTAGCCCAGGTGGTTAATGATGGAGTTTTTACTGCTGCATTAGCTCAAGTTAGCTTTGACAAGTAAGTGAATTTCTCATTTATTACTCATGAGCTAGCTATGTGTCAAAACTGGGTATAGCTTCTTGATTTGTTGCAACTACCGCAACTTCATTTTGATGATAAAGTTTTAAAAATTGAGAAATTGGATACTTTTTTAAAAAAAAGAATACCAGGAGTTCCTGTTGTAGTGCAGCAGAGGCGAATCCGACTAGGAACCACGAGGTTGCGGGTTCAATCCTTGGCCTCGCTCAGTGGGTTAGGGATCCAGCGGTGCCATGAGCTGTAGTGTAGACCGAAGACATGGCTTGGATCCTCTGTTGCTGTGGCTCTGGCACAGGCTGGTGGCTACAGCTCCAATTAGACTCCTAGCCTGGGAACCTCCATATGCTCCGGGTACTACCCTCAAAGAGACAAAACACCGAAAAAAAAAAAAAAATACCACCCCCACACCTGGTTTGCTTGTCCTGGCCTGCTTGTCTCAGAACAGAAAGCTATTACTAATTCTTTGATTTTAGGGATTTATTTTGTTTTGTTTGTTTTGGCCATGCCTGTGGCATATGGAAATTCCTGGGCCAGGGATCAAACTTGTGTCAAAACAGCAACCCAGGCGACTGCAGTGACAGCACTGGATCCTTAACCTGCTATGCCACAAGAAAACTCCTCTTTGGTTTTAGTTTTTATATAAAAAGATCACCATCTGTATGAGTGATATCATAGGCTCTCAGGGGACTCTGGGAGTAAGAAACTTACACAGTTTTATCATGTAAAATATACATGCTAGGTAGTAAGAACAATCTACCTGAAAGAGAAAAGTCTGTAGGCGGCAGATGAGGGAGCATACATGTTCATTTCTGCCAGCTTTTAACTAAGCGGGTTATTTAATCCTCTCAGTTTTCCTCTTTCAAATGCAAGGTTATTAATACTTCCCTAGCAAATAAGAATGTTAAGGTAAGTGAGATAATCAATATGAAAGTAGTATGTAAAAATAAAAACAACTGCAAATAAAGTTCATGGCTATATTAGTCATATATATAAATTTATAGTAGTAGTAGTAGTTGTGATGCAGGTGGCACTTTGACCTTCTTCCCATCTGCTGATTATGTGAGTCTCACTTGCTTATGAGTTCACCTTCTGGAGTCAGATTACTAACTTGGTTCAAATCCTAACTCTTCCATTTAATAGATGGTTACTTTGTAAGAGTTACTTTGGCTAAAATCACTAAGTCATTTTGGCTTCCTCGTTTGTAAAAAGGAACTGTTAATAGTATGAATCTCAAGACTGTTGAGAGGCTTAAAGGAGCAAACTGGTATACAATACATAAGAAAACTCCTGGTAGATACTAAATTCTCTTACTGTATTACATTTTATTTTTTTAAATTTATTTTTTATTGAGATATAGTTGGTTTGCAGTGTTGTGTTAATTTCTTCTGTAGAGCAAAGTAACTCAGCCCTACACATGTATTTTCCATTATGTTTATTCTAGGATATTGCATATAGTTCACTATGCTTATACAGTAGGACCTTGTTATTTATCTGTTATGTATGTGATAGTTTGCATCTACTAACCCCAAACTCCTAGTCCATTCCTCCCTCTTGGCACCCACAAGTCCATCCTCTGTGTCTGTGAGTCTGTTTGTGTTTTGTTGATAGGTTCATTTGTGCCAAATTTTAGATTCCACAGATAAGTGGTATGATATGGTATTTGCATTTCTCTTTCTGACTTATTTCACTTAGTACGATAATCTCTAGTTACATCTGTGTTGCTGCAAAATGGCATTACTTCATTCTTCTTTATAGCTGAGTAATGTTTCCTTGTGTATATGTACCACATCTTTACCCAAAGAAAGAAGCTCCTATGGCGTTCCCATCCCTCTCCTCCATGCCCCCCAACAGTTGTGTCTTTCCTCTCTGGTGGGCCCAGGCTTCTTCCATGTACATCCTCTGATGCAGCAACCCATACTCCAGCCCCTTCAGGTGGGCCCCAGACAGCCAACCCCAGTCCTTTCCTGGGGCCTGACCTCTGAAGCCCAAGCTTCAGCACCCAGTCCCTGCCCACACCAGCAGACAAACAACCCAGGCTAGGGAGTACAGGGTGCTCCTACTGACAGCCTCTCCAGGTGATTCTTTTCCTTCCGCAGAGCGGTTGCTGCACTCTCCTCCAAGGCTGCAAGGCTCCCTCTCCAGCAGGAGCCTTTCCTCCTTCACAGCTCCCTCCCTAGTGTACAGGTCCTGTCCTGATTCCTCTCTCTCTCTCTTTTTTTTCTTTGTTCCCACCGCATTATGTGGAGGTTTTCTTGACCTTTTGGAAGTCTGAGGTCTTCTGCCAGCAGTCTGTAGATGTTCTCTGTGAGTTGTTACCCATGTAGATGTATTTTTGATGTGTTTGTGGGAAGAGATGAGCTCCACGTCCTACTCCTATGTCATCTTGATTGCTCAATCTTATATTTCATTTTTAAGTCAAAGTTAAGTTGGAACTCTCTTTACATAGAATTAAAGTATCTCAGCAATGAGTTTTTTAAATGCAACTTAATGATTAAGTAATTATAATACTTGCCATATAAGTTTAGTGTGTATATATTTCTGAAAGACATTTGAAATTTGAAGACATTTTTATTTAAAATGTTTTTCTTTTCAAGATAACCTTTCAGGTTATTTCAGGTTTGTTTTTTTTAAATCACTTAACAGTAAATATGTTTCTGAATTTTGGAACTGTTTATACAAAAGGTTTGCCTAAGTGACAGTGTTCATGAATTGGTTTTGTTTCAGTGATTGTCATTTATTTTTGTTTCCATAATCACAGACTGAAATCAGCAAGGGATGCAGTTACCAGAACAGGACACTCGTTGGCCTTGGGATCACTACATAGGTACTTAGGTGGAATAAGTTCTTCTCAACATTTGAATTCTTGTGTGGGAATCCTTTATACTTTGTCTCAGGACAGCACTTCTCCTGATGTGCAAGTGAGTACCCCAATTGATACCTTCCTTGAAATTCATGATTTGTAGATCATGCAGAGTGTGTCTTTTTTTATTTTTGCTTTTTTAGGGCCGTACCTGTGGCATATGGAAGTTCCCAGGCTACGGGTCTAATCGGAGCTACAGCTGCTGTACACCACAGCCACAGCAACATGGGATCCTAGCCATGTCTGTGACCTACACCACAGCTCATGGCAATGCCAGATCCTTAACCATCTGAGTGAGGCCAGGGATCGAACCTGCATTCTCATGGCTCCTAGTCAGGTTCCTTAACTGCTGAGCCATGAAGGGAACTCCCAGATTGTGTCTTTATTGACCATTACTAGTTTATAAATAATTCCTGCTTCATAATACAATCAAAGCCATTGTTACAGGGATTTTTAAAATTCATATCACTATCATTATACTCAGTGCCTAAAGTCAAATTCATATCATTATCTGAAAATGAATCTCCCTTCTATCTTAAAATAACATCTACTATTTTGGAGCGGTTAACAGGTACCAGAAGTAAACATATTATGTCTTCTAAACATACTAATATGTTTAATCCTCACAGTAACCTAGGATGTGTATTGCCATTATACAGAAAGAAAATTGAGACCTACAGAAACTAAGTAACTTGCTCACAGCTAAAAAATATACTTTGTGATAAAATGAAGAATATAAGTCATGGGCTCTAAACCCATATTCCTAGCCACTTGCACATATTATTATACTCATCTTACTCATTTCTGCCAAAATCATCGTTACCGTGATATCTTAATTATATCTTAAATGATTGTTACTCTTTCTGCTCTTTTAATTCCTTTATCTCTGTGCCCCCGTGTGTCCCTGATTTCTATAGTAGTCTCCTACCCAGTTGCTTTATTGTTAGGTTCTTTTCAACTCTCCCTAAATATGAAGCCAAAGATGTTTTCCTGAAAGATTTTCATCTTGCCACTTCCCTACTAAAAAGCTGGGGAAAACCGCTTATTGATTCTTAAATCAACTTCTCATTCAGGTCCTGACCTGACCCAGAAACAGTCTTATGTAATTACCCCCAAGTACTGATCTTCTCCTGAGATGGTCTACCTACTTTCCTCCCTCACAAGTTGTTCTCATATCTGCACTTACATTTTTCCTATGGCTCTTCTCTCTTTCTATTCTCATCTGATAATCCACTTTTTTTTTTTTATGGCTGCACCCGCAATATATGGAAGTTCCCAGACTAGAGATTGAATCTAAGCCACAGCTGCCACCTACAAGGCAGCTGCGACAATGCCAGATCCTTTAACACCCTATGCTCAGCCAGGGATCAAACCCCTGTCTCTGCAGCAGCAGCTACTGCAGTCGGATTCTTAACACATTGTGCCATAGCAGAAACTCCTGGTAATCCCGATATTTTAGTATTTGAAGATCCAGTTTAACCACCTTCTTGTTAGACTTCAACATCCCTAATCCACAGTTAGCTTTCATTCTTTGAATTACTAAAAGTTTTTTCACATCATCTGATACTTGATTGAGTTTGTTTATATGGTGTTCTATTCTTTCCTCATTCTTTTAATTCTTTGCTTCTATTTCTTGTGTTTCTCTTCTTCCCCTGCAAGGTATCTGTTCCGAATACACATCCTTTTATATTGAATACTTTTGTTGATTAAATTGTTCTTTCCATGGCATCAGCTGTTTCAAATCTGACTCTTCTTGATTGCTCTATCTCATACCTAATGGGAGTTCATTTTTATAGCATTTATAGTACTGTAGGAGTTGCCATTGTAGTTCAGCAGGTTAAGAACTTGGCGTCTCCATGAGGCTGCTGTGGGATCCCTGGCCTCACTCAGTGGGTTAAGAATCCAGCATTGATTCAAGATGAGGCATAGGTCGTAGATGTGGCTCAGATCCAGTGTTCATATGGCTGTGGCATGGGCCTCAGCTGCAGCTCCGATTTGACCCCTAGCCTGGGAACATCCATATGCCACAGGTGCGGCTGTAAAAAGGAAATAAAGTACTGTAAGCTTTTCTTATACATCTATTGATAAGAGGGTTAAACTTTCTAATTTGGAGGACTTTTTAGATACTTCTTGTTATAGAAAGTTCAGACATACATAAAAGTAGAGAACATGCTATAAGGAACCTGTTATAACTAATCATCCAACTTCCATGATTTGTCTATGAATATTGCATTGGTTGTCACTGTATGGCCAGTCTTGTTTACATCAGAATTGCCAAACTTATTTTATAAAGGGGCAGATAGTAAATTACTTAGGCTTTCTATGTTATATAGTCTCTGTCAACAGCTCAGTTCTGCTGTTAATAGCAGGAAAGCAGCCATAAATAATATGTAAACAAAGGAGCATGAATGTGTTTAAATAAAACTTTATTTCTAAAAATAGATGATGGTAAGCCAGATTTGTCTCAGACATTTTGTTTCTTTAATATATAAATGTATATTTATTTATATATAAATTTGTTTTTATAAATATGTTTTTATATATTCATAAAACTGCACTTGTCTGAAGTGTGCATCTCTGTGAGTAAAGCGTACAAACTGAATACACCATGTAACCATCACCTAGATCAAGAACAGAACATTATCAGTACCCCAGAATATTATTACCTGTTCCACCAAGAATAACAACTATCCTAATTTGCAACAGTGTGTATTAGTTTTGCCCACTTTTATACTTTACATCAGTGGAATCATGGTATGTACTTTTTAATATCTGGTATTCTTCAACATTGTGTTCAGGCGATTTGTCTATAGTTATTGAATGTAATTGTAGGTACTGTTGAATCTTTTAAAAATTTGAATTTTCATTCTCTATATAGATTAGACAATAAACAGTTTTTATCAAATTAAATTGAATTCAGACCGTTAGCTAAGGAACCAAACATTATTTTAAAATTCTTAGTGCTGCTCGGAGTTCCCGTCATGGCGGTTAACGAAAGGTTAACAAACCGGTTAACGAACCTGAGGACACTGGTTCAATCCCTGGCCTCTCTCAGTGGGTTAAGAATCCAGCATTGCCAGGAGCTATGGTGTAGGTCGCAGACGTGGCTCAGATCTGGCATTGCTGTGGCTGTGGTGTAGGCTGGTTGCTACAGCTCTGATTGAACCCCTAGCCTGGGAACCTCCATATGCCATGGGTGTGGCCCTGAAAAGACAAAAAGACAAAAATAAAATGAAATTCTTGGTGCTGAGATATATCTAAACATGCCATTCTAAATCAGACATTTTTCTCTGAGTTGTTTTTTTTACTGGATATTTTAAGAGTTTTCTTAAACTCCTGAAGTTCTCTGTTTCACTCTGCAAGCTAGTAATCACACACAAATGCTTTACTTTGCTGTTATATCACTTAAACAAAAGAACAATTCATTGTGTTTCTTAATGCTTCTATAACCATTTTAATTGTTTTTCCCCTGTCTTCACAGACCTGGGCACTGCATTCTCTGTCATTGATCATTGATTCTGCTGGCCCACTCTTTTATACCCATGTGGAACCCACCCTATCTCTTATTATAATGTTGTTACTAAATGTGCCTACTACTCATGCTGAAGTCCACCAAAGTCTTGGTCGCTGTTTGAATGCCCTCATCACCACTTTGGGTCCAGAGCTGCAGGGTATGCAGAGCTACTTTTGTGATGCTTTACATAAAAATAGACACATAAAAATTCAGTTGAATACAAATACTTCTCAATAGAGTGAAGTTCAGCAGAATGTTCTTTCAGAATATGGGCAGTGGAGTTCCTCTGTGGTGCAACAGGATGGGTGGCATCTTGGGAGCACTGGGATGCAGATTCGATCCTTGGCTGGCACAGTAAGTTAAGGATTCGGCATTGCCAAAGCTGCGGCTTAGGTGGCAACTACGGCTTGGATCTCATCCCTGGCCTGGGAACTCCCATGTACCACAGGGTGGCCAGAAAAGAAAGTAATTCTAAGGATAATATGGGCAGAATGCTGAGAATAGTCTTGGAAAGACTTTGACTCCTACATGATGACATAGTAGAAAAAAACATAGAGAGTGGGAAATTTGGAGTTCCCGTCGTGGCGCAGTGGTTAACGAATCCAACTAGGAACCATGAGGTTGCGGGTTCGGTCCCTGCCCTTGCTCAGTGAGTTAAGGATCCGGCGTTGCCGTGAGCTGTGGTGTAGGTCGCAGACGCGGCTCAGATCCCGCGTTGCTGTGGCTGTGGCGTAGGCCGTGGCTACAGCTCCGATTCGACCCCTAGCCTGGTAACCTCCATGTGCCGCGGGAGCGGCCCAAAGAAATAGCAAAAAGACAAAAAAAAAAAAAGAAAGTGGGAAATTTAATCTAAGCTTCACCACTACTTAATAGGGTGACTTTGGGAAAATCCTCAAGTTTCTGAGCTTCAGTTTCCTCCTCTGTCAAATAAGAGAAAAGTTGAAAAGCCATTGTGATTGGCAGGAGCTCAGTGTATTTTTATAAAATAAATGACAATCAATCTGATTTCTTTTACCTTGAGCAGACAAGGAGTATCATAATTTAGAAGGTTTGGATATCTCCTAAAAGTTCTTTCCTTAACAATTAAAATGACAGACAAGAACTGAAATAGTCTTACTTCTTTTAAGATAAAAATGACTCAGTCCCAAAACTCAGTTACTCTGATCTATTCAGATGCAAAGTATGTGATTTTAATATATGAAAGCAACTCTCCTAATACTAAGTAAAGTTTATTAGCAATTTCAATTCTACTTTTCATAAAAATTTGGTTTAACCTGCAGATAGGCTTAGGTTCTTTGCCTAATGATTTGTATTGCCATAAACTTTTCAGACTAAAAGCAAGTAACATAATCTGAAAATCTATCACCTAATTTTGTAGAAGAAATTTACTTCACAGAACCTTGAGTTTAAGTTGGAGGGAAAAAATTTTTAAGCCCAGTAATATATATTTAAAGGGTAATAGGCCAATTATTAAAACCTTTAGGAGTTCCGGTCATGGCTCAGTGGTTAATGAACCCAGCTAGTAACCATGAGGTTGTGGGTTCGATCCTTGGCTTTGCTCAGTGGGTTAAGGATCTGGCATTGCCATGAGCTGTGATGTAAGTTGCAGATGTGGCTCGGATCCCATGTGGCTGTGGCTGTGGCGTAGGCTGGCAGTTACAGCTCTGATTCGACCCCTAGCCTGGGAACCTCCGTATGCTGTGGGTGTGGCCCTAAAAAGACAAAAGACAAATAAATACATAAAACCTTTGTGCTTTCATTTTAGGTAATAGTACTTACATTTCTGCCTTAAGGACTTCCTGTCTGTTGGGTTGTGCAGTGATGCAAGATAACCCAGACTGCCTCGTCCAAGCTCAGGCCATCTCTTGCCTTCAGCAGCTTCATATGTTTGCTCCACGACATGTCAACTTGTCTAGCCTAGTCAGCTGCCTCTGTGTGAGTATAAAATTATAAATGAGACCTTAGTTTCTTTTGTTGGAAATTTAAATTTATTTTAATTATTCTCTGGACTGTATACTGTAGCTATTTTCCTTCAGTTCTAATCTTTTTGGGGGGTAAGGAACAACTTTCATATAGTCACGTCTTAAACCTCTCATATATTGATTAATTTTTCTCCCATTTATGTTGACGTTAATATTTAGAATATTTGTTCATTAATCAGTAAAATTATATTGAGTGCTAATATTCCAGGTAGTGTATAAATGCTGTAGGATGTGGAAAAATATATGTGGTAACATCTTTTTTTTTCCATACTTCTTTCTCTGTTCCAAACTATTACATATAAAGCTCTTTTCATGGCAGATGGGCAAATAAAATTTTTCCTTGCTATTCTTGCAGCATATGCATCAGTATCTGGGTTCTAATAGGGTGTCTCATGAATATAGACAGGTGAAAATAATTAACAAAATGTTCTAGTGAGGTGATTTATAATTATCAGTGGTTTTAAGATTTGCCTTGATATTATCATAATGGAAAAGAATATGAAAAGTGTATCACTGAATCACTTTGCTGTACACCACAAAATAAAACATTGTAAATCAACTATATTTCAGTTTTTAAGATTAAAAAAAGAAAATCTTACCCTTTGCATCACCAGTTTCTCTCTGGACTTGCCTTGGAAAGTTGAGTTACATTTGGAGTTCAAACAAGACATTGTTGCTTTTCAACTTTTTCTGCCCCTGAAATGTTCACAGCACACTTCCCTTAGTGACATGATAGCTGAGAATCATTACTTTAGACAGACCTTTCATTTTCAAGCTTGAGATAAAATATGCAGCATTTGCTCAAACATCATTAAAACCAATCTTCTCAATAAAAAGATACACACCAAAAAGTGAAATACTTTGCCTGAGGTATCTAGTAGTGGTAGTTCTTTTTAGAGTCCAGGTTTATGAACTCCTTGTCCTGCCCTCGTTTCACTGCTTAATATTAACTGTAGTTATAGGTAGTTCTCAACCCTGCCCCCTCCTAGTTTGTGGCCTTAGGGACATCCCATAATCTCCACCCTCAGCTGTCTTAATGAGGATAAGATGCCACCTGAAAAGACACTTGTCCCAGCACTTAATAACCACTAAATAAATAGTAGCTGTTTCTGTTTTCTTAATATGTAACTTAAACATAACATTAATCTTCATGCGATTTTCATAGTCATAATTAGGTTAAGACCCTTAAAGAGAGGATGCGACTGAATTTTCTAATAGAAGCTTTGGTTTCTGTCTGGGTTAAACATGTATTAGAACAGCACTTACTAGAAAAGAATTTTAACTTTATCATTCAATGACTTTTCCCCCAGGAATACTACTCTTTATATTCAGAAAATCATTGTCGGAGTTGCCACTGTGGCACAACGGAATTGGCACTTTCTCCACGGTGCCAGCGTGCAGGGTTGATCCCTGGCCCAGCACAGTGGGTTTAAAGAATCCCACGTCGCCACAGCTGAGGTATAGGTGGCAACTGCAGCTTGGATCTGATCCTTGGCCCAGGGAACTCCATAGGTCTCAGGGGGGCAAAAAAAAGAAAAAAATTGCCAAAACCAATTACTGAAAAATATCCACTCCTGTGCGAGTTGATCTTTCTACTCACCAATTAAATATAATAATACTGCCATTATTTTGAGTCACAGTAGAAATTTTCCATCAATAGCCTTTTAAAATTTAACAGATAAATACATGAATTCATTTATTAAGTGAAGTTTATTGAGAAATAAAGGGAAAGACTAACTGCTAATTCATGATGAATTAGATCTGATCAAATGTGGTACTATTTTCTTTTCCTCGACTGAGACAAAGTTTATGTATAAAGAAAAAGAGAGACTATACAGATTTTTCTTTTAGGTCCATTTGGAGCAATTGAGAAAATCAGAATCTTATTCATGTCACTTATAATACTTAAGCTGTAAAATGATTTTTTTCTTATAAATAATTATATTCAAAAATTGCTATCACTGTAGTGTGTTAATTTTATGAATTAATAATTTTGCTTAGTAAAGCTTTTATTCTAAATTTATATTTTAGAGTATTCCCTCTAGTAAGGAAATTGCTTTTGCTATCCTATTAAAATACTTTATGAATCAGGTTTGTTTTTTTTCTTCATAAGATTTAATTATTTAGCATGAAGTATTTTCATATTAATTGAAACTCCCTGAATATTCAGAATACATCTCATCATTAGGAAAGAATCATATTATAAAGGGGTTTCTTCTAACTGCATGCTGTTTAACTTCCATTCTGAACTTGGCCTTAGCTCACTAGCAGTTATAACTACTATCAGTTTTAAAACTTGGCTTCTAAGAATAAAAGTCTATAATTAACTTGTGATGAGATAAACCATTAACTTTGTCCCTTGCTGGACACCTGTTCATGCGAACTTAATCCAGATCACTCTTTCACGCTCATGTCTGCTTGATCTGGTTTTGTTATTGAGGATTAATGAAAGATTCCAAAGGAAAGCCTAATTATACAAATGTGTATTTTGAAATTACTGTATTTTTATATCTTTGCATCTTGAGTTGACTATTTCTAAAATCTTAGCTCAACTCACATTTTAAGTTGGAAAATGAAGTATTTAATGGTGTATTTTTGAAGCTGAAGCTAAGCCAATATGAATGATAGCTCTGTCAACATTTATATTTTAATACTTAGCTGACTATTGTCAAAGTCATCCTAGTATTTATCTTTTGGTTTTATCATGACCGGTCTGTCATTTGTTTTTGTGCAGGAGATCTTGTTGGATAATTCTGTGTTGGTAGGTCCCTGACCCTCGATTCCTAACTTTTTGAGATTTGCAGTGCTTTTTCTTTGTGTTTTTTTTTTTTTGTAGATGTCCTTGTTTTCCTTTGCATCTCTTTGTTTCAGCTAACCATTAATGCAAAGTCCAGTGTGTGTAGCATGTTATATGGTGATTATTTAATACCACTGTAAACAAATCCTCCCTAACCTTCTCCAGCTGATGCACTCACTCCCTGTGCTTAATTTTGCATCATTTTCATTTAATATATTCACTTCAGAAAGGAATTGTAATCACAGTTTGATTTAATTTCTGTATTTTGCCTGCTTGGTTTGTTTGCCTTAATCCACTCTATTCCTTTTCCCAATATAAATGCTGGAGAATGACATGGAGATATTAAGCATCCCATTTTGCTTTGTGTGACAGTTCTCTGTACCAAATACCTAAAGAGTACTTTTGAGCATGCTTTTTTTAAAAGATTGTTTGTCCAGCCTGAATTAAGTACTGTGCCTGCCTCGTATTATATGCTTGTAAAAACTCCTATTAAAATAACTAGTAGTTTTATTAAATTTTCTTTAAAATTGTCTTCTCATAGAGTGCTGTTTTATCATTGTTGTTAAATACAGCCAAAATCTTGGGCATGAATAAACTTCACCTTTTTTACATTTTAACTTCTCTGTTATCCTTTGTACTAGTTTCTAACAGCAGAGTTCTTAACCATGACTAGAACAACATGACCTTGACATTGTTAATGGCATTCTTCTCTTTCCACTTTTGAGTTCATGGTATCACTTGAGGGTATAATAGAATATATTTATAAAGCAGTTCTCATCCAAATGTTTCACTGGTGATATAGTCACACACCTTTTTGTCTTCTAGCTTCTGATAAAATTAAGGATTTAACTTTATTTGCAAGTGTCTTATATGTTAAAAACTAGTTGCCCCTACCTACTCATTTTCTTAGAGTTTTGCCTCTGCTCTTTTCAGCAAACTCACCTGCTTCAGTCCTGTTTTTTGCACACAAACGAGATCTGAAGAGGACCTAAAAGTATTAGGTCATTTTTTTCCAAGTTTTGTTTGGAAAATCACTATTATAAGACATATTTAGGAGTTTCCGTGGTGACTCAGTGGTTAACGAATCCGACTAGGAACCATGAGGTTGTGGGTTCGATCCCTGGCCCCGCTCAGTGGGTTAAGGATCCGGCATTGCCATGATCTATGGTGTAGGTCGCAGATGCGGCTCAGATCCTGCGTTGCTGTGGCTCTGGCATAGGCCAGAGGCTATGGCTCTGGTTAGACACCTGGTCTCCATATGCTGTGGGAGTGGCCCAAGAAATGGCAAAAAAAAAAAAAAAAGACACAAACACACACACAAAAACACATATTTACTGTCATAAGCCAGAGCAAACTGGTCTTTATTTTCATAGTTAGAACAAAATGAATTTCAGAATCTATAGGCTTTATCCTACTTATGAAATCACTGAGTAAGAATTTGTATTCAGAAACTTTTCACTTGTTTTAATTGTTCATTTAAGGTATATCACCAGTTGTATCATTTTACCCTAGATAGACACAACCTATTGAGATTTACATTGTTTAAATACTTATAAGACAGAATTCTCTAACCTATTGAGATTTACATTGCTTAAATACCTCTAAAACAGAGTTCTCTTGCAGCACAGCAGGTTAAGGAACAGGCATTATCACTGCTGTGGCTCGGGTCACTACTGTGGTGTGGGTTTGATCCCTGGCCTGGGAACTTCTGCATGCCACAGGCATGACAAATAAAAAAAAAGCAAAACAAAACAAATTTCTAAGTAGAAAGCATATGTATTGAGTCTGTCATTCTGAGTAGAAGTATCTAAAATATTTACATTTCTATGTACATATATGTATATCCATATTTAAGTAGATATATATATATGAAATTTACTATGTGTAATGTTTGTCTCTAGAGAGCATTTTTGGTGAATATATTTTCTGAGTAAAACTGTTTATGCCTTTATGTGAAAATGCGTTTTCTTACACTGTATGTCATCTAAATTACTGTTGATAGAGGCTGCATTAATAATAACTAATGTTTATTGAGCACTTACTATTTTCCAGGTACTTTTGCATGTTTCTTTGTGCTCACAACAGCCCTGTGAGATAGGGTAGGGGTAGTGTTATCTCCGTATAACAAATGAGGAAACCAAGGCACAGAGAGGTTAAATAACTTGCCCAAGGTCACACAGCTAGTGAGTCATAGATCTAAGACTCACACTGAAACAGTTTGACTCCAGAGCCTCCATTTTAACCAGTATGCTAATAGTGCTTATATGGATTTGTATAAATTTCTACTTAGAGATTTGTAAAACATTATAATATAGTTGCATGAGCACAAATATATAAATGGCAAATAAATTATCTCTCAGTTGAATCTCATGTCTCTCAGAACTAGTTTACGCATATAAATTTGTGTCTTCTAACATTGTCAAAAGGCTTTTGCTTGGATTTGTTCATGAATATTGCATAGTCGAGTACATGTATTACTTCTTAAGCTATTTCTAAGTTATATAATGAAGAAATATGTGCTAGGGTAGTTGAAGAAGTTTCTGTGTTTTTAATAACTTGTTTCCAGCCAAGCGATGGGCTGGACAAAATGAGGAGGGGTCCAGTGATTGTATGTTAGACTTATTGAATGCCACCAAGAATTTCAGCTCTTTTATTTCCCAAATGGTATTTTTCAGGTGAATCTCTGTAGTCCCTATTTGTTACTGAGACGAGCGGTACTGGCTTGTTTACGTCAGCTTGTTCAGAGAGAAGCAGCTGAAGTTTCAGAACATGCTGTTATGCTTGCTAAGGATAGCAGAAAAGTGTTGACTCTAGGTAATTCTTTTTATCAGTGTTATCTCCAGCTCAAATGATTTTTTTCTAATCTTAAATCTTCTATATGAACAAAGCTTTTTAAATGAAATTCAAAAGTTAATATAGAATGTCTTAAGCCTGCTACAGGTAATGTTGCTAGTAATGATTATCATTCCAACCAGTGATATTACTGGTTTAGAGTGATGGTTTCAAACTTAGGCCCTCTAGACCAGCAACATCTACCTTAGCTGGAAACTTGTTAGAAATGCAAATTATTGGGCCCCATCCCAAATCTGCTAAGCCAGAAGTCTGGAGTAGAGCCCAGCAATCTGTTAGCTACGTTTCTACATTCCCTGTGTTTATGTGTATTGAAGTGTGAGAGCCATTAGTTTAAAATGAGTTTTTTAACAACAATCAATTGAAATTCATTTAGCTCATTTATCATATGTGCCTTCCTTCCCCCAAAATCTCATTTCATAAAATTTCTCATAGATGAGTCTGCTTCAAGTTAAAGGATTTTTAGACCCCTTTTACATTTGAGAGCTGGATGAAATGATTTCTCAGCTCGTAAGATTTTCTTTTAAGTATATCCCTTCATTTCAAAATTATGCGAGTAGGAGTTCCCGTCGTGGCGCAGTGGTTAATGAATCCGACTAGGAACCATGAGGTTGCGGGTTCAGTCCCTGCCCTTGCTCAGTGGGTTAACGATCCGGCGTTGCCGTGAGCTGTGGTGTAGGTTGCAGACGTGGCTTGGATCCCGCGTTGCAGTGGCTCTGCCGTAGGCCGGCAGCTACAGCTCCGATTGGACCCCTAGCCTGGGAACCTCCATATGCCGTGGGAGCGGCCCAAGAAATAGCCAAAAGACAAAAAAAAAAGGCAAAATTATGCGAGTAACCCAAACATGTATATGCACTCAAATAGCCTACAAGAGTAGTAATGGTAATGTCTTACACTTTAAAGTATGTAGTTTGCAAAGTGCTGTCACATTTTTAGGTCTCAAGCTTCATAAACCTTTCCAGTATCTGTAGCTCTCAAATCAATAATGTGTTTTACTATCATGCTATACACTTTTTTTTTTTTTTTAATGGCCACACCTGCAGCCTATGGAGAAGTTCCCAGGCCAGATGGAATCCGAACTGCAGCTGTGACCTATGCTACAACTGTGGCAGTGCCACATCCTTTATTTTTTTAAATTTATTTATTGTCTTTTGTCTTTTTAGGGCTGTACCTGAGGCATATGGAGGTTCCCAGGCTAGGGTCTAATCAGAGCTGTTGCTGCCCACCTACGCCAAAGCCACAGCAATGCCAGATCCGAGCCATGTCTGCAGCCTACACCACAGCTCATGGCAATGCTGGATCCTTAACCCACTGAGCAAGGCCAGGAATTGAACTTGCAACCTCATAGTACCTAGTCAGATTCGTTTCCAGTACGCCAAGATGAGAAATCCTTATTTTTTTAATTTTTTTATTTTTGGTATCTTTTTAGGGCTGCACCCACAGCATCTGAAAGTTCCCAGGCTAGGGGTCGAATCGGAGCTGTAGCCGCTGGCTTACACCACAGCCACAGCAATGCCAGATCCAGGCTGCATCTGCAACCTATACCACAGCTCACAGCAATGCTGAGTCCTTAACCCACTGAGGGAGGCCAGGGATCAAACCTACATCCTCATGAATACTAGTCACATTTGTTTCCACTGAGCCAGGATGGGAACTCCACTACATCCTTTAGCCTACTGCACTGGGCTAGGGACGGAACCCATGTCACCACAGAGGCAATGGTGGGCCTTTAACCCCTGTGCTGTGCTCTTTTAAGTTACAGTTTCATTATTATATTAAAACATTTGTTCTGACTTGAATTCATCAGCATTGCTTGATATAGATGTATATAGTATGGTACAGGAGTCAAACAGGTTATAGGACTTACTTGAAAACTTTCTGTGATCACTTACCTTAACCAGAGGTATTTTAATCTTCTATGTATGGTGTTCTCCCCAAAGTGACATTTAACTTACAGTCACTGCTGAAATTATTTGTATTTGTTGCTTTAGGATTTTATTATGTAAAGATACTGTGACATAATTATTGAATTAGCTATGTGAGTAAAATTAAAGAACTCAATATATAATTGCTTTTTAAAATTTTTCCAATTTTTCAAACTCATGAAAAAGTTGAAAGAAGTGTGCAGTGAACACCTAGATTCACCTACTTAGTATCTTCATGACACTTATTTAATGTATCTCTTAGTATCTTCATAGACCTTTTGGCAAACCATCTGAAAGCAGGTTGTAGACATCATGATGGTTCACCCCTAAATACTTGTTTGCATTTTTCAAGAAGGATATTCTCCTGCATGACCACACCTTATTTCCATACCTAATAAAATCAGCATTAATTTAGTAGCTTCATAGAACATGCAGTCCTCACACAAATTTTCTGTTATCAAAAAATGTCCTTTATACCTCCTCCTACCCCTCTCACCCCCACCCAAATTTAGGATCCAGTCATGACTCACACATGCATTGAACTGTTCTGACTTTTATACTCCTATTCAGAAACATTTCTACCACCTCCTTATGATCTTTAAAAGATTATTTCTCTTTCAAATAGTAGAAAAAGTATAATCTTTAGAAACTAAATGCTTCCATAAATGCCAAATAAGTTAACTCTTTAAGAGAAAATGCATTTGAAGTTTTGACATTTCCCAAATTAGAGGAAATAGATGCTAGATCAAGGCTTTTTTTTTTTTTTTTTTTTTTGAGATCATTTCTTACTTTGCAGTAAGAATATTGTGTAGTAATTTATATCAGTTCAGTAGAATTCTTTAGATCCACTGTAGCTTGGTTGTAGCAATTAAACCCTGTTCTCTCTTTGAGTTTTACTCTCATGTTAATAAATTTAAAGCCTTTATACCAGAATAAGGAAGGCTTAATTATAATTATTTATCTGAATTAACTTTAGAGAAGATACAGTAATTATTCCAAGAAACATTAAGTTTTTATAAGTACTTAATGCTAATTATGTTTAAATGTTACCTGGTATAAGGAAACATACTAGTAACTTTTTTAAAATTTATTTTATTTGTCTTTTTGCTATTTCTTGGGCTACTCCCGCAGCACATGGAGGTTCCCAGACTAGGGGTCCAATTGGAGCTGTAGCCACTGGCCTACGCCAGAGCCACAGCAATGCAGGATCCGAGCCATGTCTGCAGCCTACACCACAGCTCATGGCAACAGCGGATCCTTAACCCACTGAGCAAGGGCAGGGATCGAACCCGCAACCTCATGGTTCCTAGTCGGATTCATTAACCACTGAGCCATGACGGAAACTCCAGTAACTTTTTTTTCTTTTAATGGCTGCATCTGAGGGATGTGGAAGTTCCTGGGCCAGGTATTGAATCTGACCCATGCAACAGCTACGACCAACACCAGATCCTTTTAACCACTGTGCAAGGATCAAACCTGTGCCTCTGCAGTGAACAGAGCCGCTGCAGTTGGATTCTTAACCCAATGGCCACAGCAGATACCCCCATATTAGTAACTCTTAATAAAGACTTAACTTTCAGTGACATTGCATAAAAAATAACTGCAGTATCATGAATAATAACTGAACTTTAAGTGAACTAAAATAGATCTCAGTAGGTTGAGGTACAGTATTTAGGCTAATTCTTCAGAATGCATTTGCACATAGTATTTTAATAACTACTGTGTGTGCTTCTCATATGGCAGTTTTGTTTTCTGTATTACTTAGATCATCGATTTTCTTCTTGTCAGATGCTAACATCAGAGAAGTGGGTCTTGAAGGGGCACTATTGACCCTACTTGACAGAGAGACAGATCAGAAATTATGCTGTGATATCAAAGAAACTTTAAATCATATGCTTACATCTATGGCAGTGGATAAACTCTCCTTTTGGTTGAAGCTTTGTAAAGATGTACTTGCTGCATCAGCTGGTAAGTACTGGTGATTACCAACGACATAATAAAATTGGAAGTAAAAGCATTACATAAAATTGTTTGCGAGTGACGGTTCATCATTCATGTCAATTTTGGGATTATAATTGCTTGTTGCTTTCTTTAAATGAAGATTCTAATGCTACTGTTTAAGTCCAACACTTAAAGCCTATTTTTTTTCTCTTATGATTGTCTTGTGTGACTTTCCTGTGTAAAATAAACTAAAAAGTAGAGTTGTTATTTATGCTATAAAAGGATGATCTAAATTAGTATAGTCCCATCATTTATTTTTATAATTATAATTATTTGTGGTAATAGATAATGTATAATTATAATTATTCATGGGATTGCCTTGAGTCAACTTAATAGAAAACTCACCAAAAGTTAGGACATTTTGAGCAAGCCAGTTTCTCCACTCTTAATGTTTCAAATAATGGAAAATAGTGTTATTTTCCTAATCTCTTTGCAAGTACAAGATAATTAGTGAGAAAGTGTATTAGAGTCTTTAAAATTTATGTTCTTGGGATAGGAGAAAATAAATGAGGAAGAAAGAAGATAGAAAACACTTGCAGTACTATGTCTGTTTTATCTGATTTAATCATTTAGCCATCCTATGAATAAACTATTATTCCATTTTTACATGAGAGAAAACAAGACTTGGAAAAGTTAAGTAATATTCCTGAAGACACATAGAGATGGATTTCAACCTTAGCCTTCATAAATCTAACTTTTCATTGAACTTCAGTAGCTATCACCTGAGTTACTTTAGTCTTATGGTTTAATATAGCTCTGGTCTATGAGCCAATGTGAAAGGAAGAAAGCTACCAAAAAATTCCTGGCATTTTTTTTTTTTTAACATTTTTCTTCGTCTGTCGTGAGTCTTGTTAGTATTCTTCTCTTCCAGTGATTTATACCTGCTGTTTCAACCATTATGCTCTACATATTTTCCTTTAATTTTCTCTTCTATGCCCACTACTTAAGAACTTACAAGGACTTCTTTAAATGAAAAAATACATGTGCATAGATAGGGTGATTAGCCTTTTCCCCATGCCTGTCTTTTTAAAAATGTTACACTCACATTCTGGGAACTTAATAACTCAGTTTTGAAGTTCCCATTGTAGCTCAGTGGTCACGAACCTGACTAGTATCCATGAGGATGCAGGTTCGATTCCTGGCCCCGCTTATGAGTTAGGGATCCAGTGTTGCCATGAGCGATGGTATAGGCTGGCAGCTGCAGCACCGATTCGACCCCTAGCCTGGGAACTTCCATATGCTGCAGGTGGGACCCTAAAAAATCAAAACATCAACAACAAAAAACCCCTCAATTTTATTTTACCATTTGTTCTTTATCATACATAGTTTGGCTCTATCTCTTCTTACTAGGAAAACATTCATTTCAGTCTCTGTTGACGTCTCACTTGTAAGACAGGAGTTTGCCCTAACTTTATTTGTAACTTATTGGTCTGGCCATCAAAACCATTTGAGATTAATTACAGCAATCAGTCTATCCTGAGAAAAGTATTTTCAGACATGTTTAGTGGGTTCAGGAACTTTCTTATATTCATTCAACATCTCTAGTACAATCCAAAATCCCCCTGCTAGGGCATTTTGATCTTCATATTTTGTATATTCATCTACAAACAGGCTTGATAATTATTCTAGTATTATGTTCAGTTTTTCACTTTGAATATAATTTAACAACTTTGTTATTTTTTAGAACAGCTTTTATAGCATCTCTTCAGATATTGCTGTCAGTTATTAGACATGATTATTTTACGTTGTTAAAAGATGTATGATTGATCAACAGTAATTCTAGTGTAAACTTGAAGTCATTTGTGTCCCTTTATAAATATGTCTTCTAGTTGATTGTAACTATATGAATTTTCCCTTGATAAAAGATTTTACAGCTGTAACATGTGTGGATACAATGCAAGAAGAGGAAGGAGATAAAGGGGATGATGCTTCAGTTCTGACCACCAGGAATGATGGCAGACCTCATCCTTTCACCAATCCCCGATGGGCTACGAGAGTTTTTGCTGCTGAATGTGTCTGTAGGATAATTTACCAGTGTGAGAATGCACACAGCGCACATTTTGACATTGCTTTAGCACAAGAGATGAAAAAAAGGGATTCAAGAAGTAAGTGGCACAGTAATAATGAAAAGACCAAATGATACACATAGAAATGCACTCTGCCTATAGTATATTTTTAATGTCCAAATACATTTTTAATGATTAAACTTATTAAATTGGCATTCATTTTTGTTTAGTGAAGATATCTGATGAACTAAATTGATTGAGGATAGTCATTGCTCTAATTGTAACTTAGAGCAATTTTGCTCCTAGATTATTTTGGTTTTGTGGATATTATCTGGAAAATACTTGAGTCTATCTCAATTAAACCTAGTTGTAGGACCATTTTAACTTATTTTTACCTAATTATGTATGGCTAATGGTTTAATGTCTAATTTTTTTAATTCATTTAAGCACACATGTTCAGAGTGCTCATATCTCAATGCCGTAGAAATTTTCTCTACCCGACAAAAGAAACGTTAAGCAAAGTGTTATTGCCAGCCTGAGAATGTGAATTAGATGTTTCTTTTTTTTTTTTTTGTCTTTTTGCTATTTCTTGGGCCACTCCCGCGGCATATGGAGATTCCCAGGCTAGGGGTCTAATCGGAGCTGTAGCCGCCAGCCTACACCAGAGCCACAGCAACGCGTGATCCGAGCCGCGTCTGCAACCTGCACCACAGCTCACAGCAACGCCGGATCGTCAACCCACTGAGCAAGGGCAGGGACCGAACCCGCAACCTCATGGTTCCTAGTCGGATTCGTTAACCACTGCGCCACAACGGGAACTCCAGATGTTTCTATTTTAATGATTTTTCAAGCAACCACTTATTTGTGGTGAGCACTATACTGATAGGTATAAAATTAGTATATTATGGGTACTTACTGATTCTTGTGCTCCCAATTAAAACTATAATTGGCATGTACCAAGATAAGCTAGTTTCTTCAGTGTGACCTATAACAAGTATACTTTGAATTAGTCCCAAATATTTTTTAGCTGAAGGTTAGTTGTACCTGTAAACATTTTATTGTTAGAACATTATTAAATAATTGTCTTAAAGTCTACCCCAGTAAAATTATTATACCAAAGAGTATGTTGCAGGCATGAAAGGAATTCTCATTTATAATTTTACAGCAAATATTTTTTATATTTCCATCATTTGTGTGTGTGGCAAAACATGTAAAAATAATGAAATTCGTGTAGGGAGCCACATAAAACCCTTTTTTTTTTTTTTTAAGGGACATTAAATCTTTTAGCTTCAAGTTGACATGTAGAGAATGGTTAATTTACCACCTGATTCTTCAAAACCCAAAGTCTCCTAAGTGCCTTCTAATGTACTTTTATCAGAAAGTCTGAACAAAATTCTTTTTTTTTTTTTGCTTTTAAGGGCTGCACTTGCAGCATATGGAGCTTCCCAGGCTTGGGATCGAATCGGAGCTGCAGCTGCTGGCCTACACCACAGCCACAGCAACGCAGGATCCAAGCCACTTCTGTGACCTACACCACTGCTCACGCCAGGGTACTTAACCCACTGAGCAAGGCCAGGGATTGAATCTTAACCTCATGGTTCCTAGTCGGATTGTTTCCGCTGTGCCATGATGTGAACTCCGGAACAAAATTCTTATTGAAGGTACTATTAGCACTCTTTTAAAGGAAGCTAACTCTACCTTGGTTTTTGAATAGCTGTATAATTATTTGCTTTGGGATAATTGTGTGTGAGCATTGGCACTGGTGCAGTAAATCCAGCTTTAAAGTCTGTATTTAATAAACAGTAAAACTAAATCAAATCAAAAGTACTTAAAGTCTAGGTTATGAATTAAAAGGAGGAAAAACTTAACAGAAATCTTAATTCCAGCAATTCTTTTTCTTAATAAGATTTTTTTTAAATCATGTAGATGACTTTTTGGTGCTACATCTTGCTGACTTAATTCGCATGGCTTTTATGGCTGCCACGGATCACAGTGACCAGCTCCGTCTTTCTGGCCTTGAAACACTGTTGGTTGTTATTCGGCAATTTGCAACTATTCCAGAACCAGAGTTTCCAGGTCATGTGATTCTGGAACAGTATCAAGCCAATGTAAGCATTTTCTTTTAGAGAATTTTATTATTAAGCACCCTGGAAAAAAAGTCTTTGGAACTAACTGGCAATGCCACCTCTTAATACATGAGTATATATCTCTGCTACTATATCACCAGTGTAATCAGTTTATGATTCAGATTTCTATTACTGGTTCTGTCATCTGACTGGTGTTTGTTTGACTGGTGCATGGAGCAATTTAGGAGGAGCCAGGAAGATAACAAAATCATCATGTTACATCACACATATCACATGTAATCCTTCAGCAGTGTTCATCCAAGGATACCTCTCATTATGATTCAGAGGCAGCTTCCGATGACTGGCAGTTACGGAATCCAGAGCAGTTCACCAGCTGGTTAGCAAATTCCATCACATCTTTCCAGCAGGTGATGCAAATGTGTATTTAGCAAAGAAGCAAAAGGAAGGGATAGGAGTGAAATACAACTACCATTTTGGAATAAATATTATGATTCAGCTAACTTAAAAGAAGTTCTGTTATATTTTTAATCCTCGTGTGTGTGTGTGTGTGTGTGTGTGTTTTGCCTTTTCTAGGGCCGCTCCCATGGCATATGGAGTTTCCCAGGGTAGGGGTCTAATCAGAGCCGAGCCGCCAGCCTATGCCACAGCCACAGCAATGCAGGATCCGAACCTCGTCTGCAACCTACACCACAGCTCACGGAAACGCCGGGTCCTTAACCCACTGAGCAAGGCCAGGGATCGAACCCGCAACCTCATGGTTCCTAGTCGGATTCGTTAACCACTGCGCCACAACGGGAACTCCTATTTTTAATCCTCTTAAAATTGCAAATGATAGACACAAAATTACCACTCACTTAAGCAGAAAAGGAAAATTGTTTTTGGGGATCCGTTGGCTCCTCTTTCTTCTGCATTGGCTTTATTCTCAAGTTTGCCCTCTCTTAGCCTCCAGAATCTTGAAGAAAGCTCTTCTTTCCTGAGCACACATCTTCAAGAGAGCTTTCATTATTACAGTGTGGGTTCCTAGCATTGCTGTCAGCTCCATAGCAATAACATGGGTTAAGAGTTGTGGGAGAGAGTTCCCCAAAGGAAAACTGGGATTCTCTTGGTTAAAAACAAGGGAAGATATGCTGAGTAGGCAAAAAAACAGATGTACATAATACCTATTACAAATAATAATTCTAAACTAACAGAAGTTCCCTTGACTCTCAGCAGGTTAAGGATCTGGCATTGCCACTGCAATGGCTCTGGTTACTGCAGTGGCACAGGTTTGATCTTTGGCCTGGGAACTTCCACATGCCACAGGTGTGGCCAAAAACAAAAAATAAAATAACGTTAAAGAGCTTGTGCTGTCTTACATATTGATGCTTGGATGAGTGTATAATTTCTTGCCAGGTAGGAGCGGCACTCAGACCAGCCTTCACCTCAGAGACTCCACCTGATGTCACTGCCAAAGCCTGTCAGGTAAATGGTTAAAAAGATAAATTTTAGGAAGTAAATAAAACCCTCTGTTAAAAGAAGCAACTTTCCAGTTAGTATTTTATACCAACGTTCTGCATAATAGTTGTTTAACCATTAATCTCAGCTGCCCTTTTCCCTTACTTTTTAAATTCAGAGAACTTTTCTTTCTTTCTTATAACTGCATGGTAATCCACTATACGGGTATGTCACCAGCTCGTTTGTGATGGAAATACAGGTTTTCTCATCTTTTGCTGTACAGATAGTGCTGTAGTGAATGACCTTTCTGCAAAAGGTCATTTCAATGGATCCAACCATATCTGTGAGATAAATTCCTAAAATTCAGTTGCTGGGTTAAAGAGTATTTTATAGGAGTTTACCAGTTTAAACTCCTACCGTAACTATACCCAAGTGCCAAGTCTTAGCAGCATTGTGAATTGTCAAACTTACATTTTTGTGTATGTGATGGAGTGAAAGGGTATCTCATGATTGTTTAGATTGTATTTTAAGTGAACTTGAGCATTTTTTTCATATATCTAAGACCCATATAATATATAGTAAACAGGTACTTTTATTGGTTTGGTTGTCAGACATTCAGTATCCATCCAGCCCTTGAATGGACTGAAATAATAAAAAGCAGAACTGGTGGGAATTTAATTATAAACATAATGGAAAAAACTAATTTTACTCAGTTCCTTCAGCTTTTTAAATTGAGTTGTATTTAGGAAATGTTTGAGTACCGTCACTTTTCAAAGAACTGTGTTAACTGTTGTACTGAATCTAATTTTTCATCATTTTATTATATGTCTTCTTGCTGTAAGCCACTTGAGATCTTTTGTGAAAATGAGATGGGAACTAAATAAGTAGATAGAAAAAGAAAAATAAGTTTTCTGTAGTAAAAGTGAAATATCATGACACCCAGAAAAACTTTTATAGACAACCCCTGATATTGAGTAAATTTTTTGCATTGGAGAAGTATTAATGTTTTGTTTTAAAAACTAAAAATATCTTCAAAAGAATCAAACTCTTCATTGAGGTTTTAAATGTTTGGTAATTTACCTTTCAGGAAGGATAAACTTATCATGCGGTTAATTCCTGGCTTTGAAATAATAAGATGAGTTTATCAAAATTGAAGATAGAGTTCAAATATTAATTCAAACATTTATGAAAGCGATACCTTTCATGGCCTAATTTCTCCATGTTAATAACATCCGAAACTCTGATTTATACACTTATTAGCACCGATTCCTGTCTTCATCTAAGACTTCATTCCCTTTTGAAATGCTGACTTTTGACTATCTTTATCAGCAGCATCCCATTGGATTTCCTGATACCAAGATGATTTCAGTGCCTAAATTCCTGAAATAAGGGTGAGCTCTGCTGAACTCACAAGGCAGGTATTTATCATTTTTAAATATAACTTTTGATTTTCTTAAAAACTAGGTTTGCAGTGCCTGGATAGCAAGTGGAGTTGTAAGTGACCTTAATGATCTCCGAAGAGTTCATCAGTTGCTTGTTTCGTCATTAACAAAGATTCAGGTTGGAAAAGAGGCTCTAAGTCACTTGTACAATGAAAGTACTTCTACCATGGAGATCTTAGCTGTTCTGAAAGCCTGGGCAGAGGTTAGTATTTCTTAATTTATGACTAGAATTTTGGAAGTTGTTAATAAAACATCCATCCTAGGCCGTAAACTGAAATTAGCTATTTTAAAACACAAGTCTGTTAACAGAAGATATGTTTCTCAGCTAATAGATATTTTGGCCAAGTATTCTAAAGTGTCCTCTGTTGTCTGTTATCTCCTGCTTTAAGTCGGACAGTCATGAGCCAGAGAGACTTCATAATAGCCAATGGGAATCAGCTTTTATTGAAACCTGGATTAATTGGAAATGCAGGTTTGCTTGTATATCCTGTCAACTCTATAGTACTTAACTATAATTTTTTTTTTTTTTGGTCACGCCCACAGCATGTGGAAGTTCCTGGGCGGGGATCGAACCCACATCACAGCAGTGAAAATGCTGGATCCTTAACTTGCTGAGCCATGTGGGAACTCCTAATATTTTTTAGTGCTCTTTCATAGAATGACTTCTGAATGTTAACCAAGTCATTTTATTTTCTAAGATTAAACAAATCTTAGAGGAAAGTGCTTAACTTTACTTTTCTAATCAGGAAGGAAGCTATATAATTTTTAAATTTACAATGGAAATGTTTATACATGCACAGAAGTAAGTAGAATAGTATAATGAATTCACATATACCCATCATCCACCCACAGCAGTTACCAGGCTTGGTCAATCTTATTTTATATATCACTTTAATGACATATATAGTCTCAGATGGCAACTGAGTATTAACCAATATGTAAGAAAGAGTCACCTTCAGTAGGACTAATTAAAACCCTAGAAGATCATAGAGTGTCTGTTTTTGTCATTATTAGGTGTTGACAAATCTAGGTTAGGAAGTAGTTCTGCATTAGATTTATTAAGTTGGATCTAATGATCTTTAACAGCCAACTCAACTTTAAATGATTTAATCATATGTTTGTAGTAGCACAAACACAACACAAATTCTCAAACTTATTATAAGTAACTCTCTACTTACATAGTGTTCTTTATAGTAATTTGAATCTCTATATTCTTGCTTTAGCCATAGCTTTCTCCTCTTCTCTCCTTAGTGGACATAATGACTGACCAACAAGTTCCATGATGATTGAGGCCCATAATTATCTGAAATTCTTGGAGCCAGATATATTTGGGATTTAACATTTGAAGGATTTTCTAAAAGTAATACAATACATATTGCGTGTATCCAAGAAGTCTGGGCCCATAGAATCTATAATCAAACACACTAATGTATCTGTGTGGAGTATTTGAATAATTCACACTGTGAGAAAGAGACTATAAATAGCCTCACATAAATTCAGCCAGTTTTGTCACCAGCTTGATTTCCCACAAACTTATATTTTTCAGAGCTTTTTGGATTTCAGAATTATGGATAAAGAGATAGTACACATTATGTATGTTGAATGCTTTAACATTCTATAGTTCTATAAGTGGTCCTTGTTAAGTCTATTTAGGTAAATCATTTGTATTAATTCAGTGGTAATATTCAGTATTTCAGCTTATTTTAGTTCATAGATGGCTGCTGGAGCCATATGTCGAGATAGATTACAAGGCCATAACTTGGCTTAGTGCAAAGAATGCCATGCTCTCATGGTTGTCAACTGTAAAGTGGCAGCATATTTGTCAGATGTACATCTCACTGAAGATACTCCTTTTGGACCTTCCTACTGCAGTTTTTGTGTGTGTGGTTACACATATATACCTTCTTGGTATCATAATGTATTTTCAGTCCAGGAGGCTCAAAGGTATATCTCCTTCCTCAGCAAGATAAAAATATTACAGCACCTTTTCAGTGGGTACAAGATTTTCCTATTTATAAAGTAACTTTTATACAGGTATATATAATTGCTGTGGAAAGATGTAAAAACCACAAACAACCTTCCAAGACTACTGCCTCTTCAGAAGAGTGTGTCAGAAATGGGTCGATTTCATCAGACGGGCTGCTTGACTTAGTCCACACAGATCTGGGCACACTGAGTAGGCTCTGGCTTGCTGCACTTCAGGATTTCGCTCTCTTGACTTTGCCTTCAGAATTTGCCTCCCAGCTTCCTGTTGAAGGTAAGAGGGTACAGTATTTACATAATTCCTGGAAGATTGGCAGTAACGTATGTTTTCAAATTTTCTCCCGTAGCAGCTAATGTTTATCTGAAATGTTTTCCTCAGAATAATTTTCATTCTTGGAATAGGCATGGGAGAGTTGCTCCGGGGTAGAGACCCTGAAGTTGAAATGCGAAGTCCTAAGGCATGCTCCTCTTAGCTCACGAGATGCTGCCAAATTGTCCTCCAAAATGGTTACAGCAGTGTATGTGCCCACTAATAACATGTTTCTTTTCTTCTACATCTTTCTACCAGTATATGTTGTCATACTTAATTTCTGTCAATCTAATGCACATGATCTAGTTTCATTGGTTTATTTTCTTGAGAATCTTTTTTCATAGGTTTACAGGCTGTTTAAGTTTCCTTTTCCATAGTCACTTAGTCATAATATTTGCTTATTTTCTACTTAGTATTTGTCACTTTCTTACTGACTTGCTCATCCTTTACAAATTTTTAATACTCTTCGTTTGTGGCTCCATATCTTGAAGATGGCTTCCCATTCTGTAGCTTGCTCTTTTCTTTTACCTTTTTAAAATTAATGCAATCAGTTATTTATGGTTTGTGTTCCCTTTTTAAATTTAAGATCATTAAGAAATATAAGCTTTACAGTTTTGCTTTTTAAATTTTGGACTTTAGTCCAACTGGAATTTATTTTGTGGGTGTGGAATGAAGTTAGGGATCTAACTTTTTTTTTTAAGGGCCACTCTTACTGATATATGGAGGTTTCCAGACTAGAGGTTGAGTTGGAGCTGTAGCTGCCGGCCTACATCACAACCATAGCAACACCAGTTCTGAACCACGTCTGCAACACGGTAACGCCAGATCCTTAACCAACTGAGTGAGGCCAGGGATTGAACCCACATCATGGGTATTAGTCGGGTTTGTTACCACTGAGGCACAATGGGAATTCCTAGGGATCTAATTTTATAATCAGTTATTATTATCATATTTTATGGATTGGCTATTTGGTAGCTGCTTTTAATTTTCATGTTATTTCAAAATGGCTATTTTTTTCCCACTCTTTTCTGTGAATTTTAGGATCAGCCAGTAAAGTTCTATTAGAATTTTAAGAGGGGGAGTTTCACTGTGACTCAGGAGCATAAGAACCCAACATAGTGTCCATTAGGATGCAGGTTTGATTCCTGGCCTCATTCAGTGGATTAAGGACCAGTATTGCTACAAGTTACAGCATAGGTCACAGATGCAGCTCAGATCTGGTGTTACTGTGGCTGTAGCGTAGGCCTGCAGCTACAGCTCTGATTGAACCCCTAGCCTGGGAACTTCCATATGCCACAGGTGTGGCCCTAAAAAGACAAAAAAAAAATAATTTTAAGTGGAAATATACACAAAGAGATATGTAGAGTGTTTATTGTAGTTTGCACTTTTCAATAGGATAAAAATGAAACAAAATGGAACTGATTCATTGACACAATTTATTAGCAGAATTGAATGACAGACATAAATCAACATATGCAAATCTAAAAAAACACAATGTTGGAGTAAAAATCAAGTTCAAAAAGAATACATACAGTATTTTAAGTAAAACTAGCCTTTTAAGTAAACTCACATGAAATAACAGTATCTGTTATTTATGAATGTACACATCTAGGGTGAAAGTATAAAACCATGATGAGTGATTCACAATGATTTGAGGAAAGTGGTTGCAGAAGGAGGGGCAAGAATTAGTAATATACAAAGTTTTAGGGTTTTTTTTTTTTTTTAGAAATAGAAATTTGAGAAAGGTAAAATGTTAATCTTAGAGGTAGGTAAATGGGTATCAATATTTGTTTTAAACATGCATACACATGTTTCCATTTCTCTCCAGATCACGTAAATATTTTACCTTTTAAACACACATATACACATCATATACTTGTTTTTAAATACTTTGTGATTAAAAATAAGAAAGAATTGGCCTGCAGATTTCTTAAAAAGTTGTACAGGTACATCAACCCCATGACTCAACCATTACACTCTGAGGAGAAATAAAATCATTGATAACAAAATATTGATAACTAGTAGCATGGATGACTCCAAAAACATTGTTAAGAGAAAACTCAGTCACAACAAGCACATGCTGTGTATTTTTCCATTTCTGTGAAGTCCAAGAACAGGCAAAACTAATCTGGTGTTGCCTTGGGGTGTAGGGGCTGACTGGAAAGGGTCTCAGGAGAACTTTGGAGATGATAGAAATAGTCTTTATATTGTAAGAGAAAAAAGGGAAACTCTAGTGTGAGCTAATGTCTTCGTTTATTCCTTCTGAAACTGTTTGCTTTCCCTTATTTGTAGGTGGTGCTTTTTACACAGCAGAGACCAGTGAAAATGCAAAACTGCATTATTACCACTCCTGGGCACTAATCCTCCATGCTACAGCGCTGTGGCTCACGAGCACAGGCTTTGTTGTTGCTGACCCAGATGAGGGAGCACCGAATCTCTCCAGGCCTGTGACTCCAACTTCCATGTGTCAGGGGTCTTCATCTGAGGCCACAGTGAAGTCCCCTGAGGATGTCTACACTGAGAGATTCCATCTTATTCTAGGTCAGTGAAAGAAAGACCCTAGCAACTTCCAACCGTACAGTTTTTCTTGAATTGTGTCTCACTGCCTGTCAGCCCTTGGTGGCTGTTACTTCGTTGTTAGGCATGAGTGATAGCCTTGATGTAATAACTAAGTTTGTATACATTTTATAAAATTGCAGATCTCATTATACTAAGTCTAGAATGGCGTTACAAGTTGGCTTCAGGATAAAACCAAATTTAGAAATTGCAGAAGTCTAGTTCTTTTTTTCAACATGACTTTTAGACATCATGTGGTGTCTACAGATTTCCTCAATTTCTCAGTATATATATGAAAAATGTCAGTATATTGAGTCCTGCCCCCCCCCCCACTCATTCTCAAGGACTACAAGTTTCAAGACTCACAGGTACAGAATTGCAAGAAAATATTTAAGGTCAAAGATAAATGATACTTTTAGATTTATGAAGTTCTGTCCATTTTTTGGCTTCTCTGAAACTTCATTTTTAAAGCGGTTTATCTTTTTAAGATACAGTATCTTGAATAAATGTTTTTTATACTTACCTGGTTCTTAGGAAACAGCCTATTAGATCATTACCTATGGGAGTTTCACATTGGGGTTCAGCGGGCTACAAACCCAACTAGTTGCCATGAGGATGAGCGTTCAAACCCTGGCCTCGCTCAGTGGGTTAAGGATCCAGCATTTTTTTGAGTCATGGTGTAGGTCGCAGATGCAGATCAGATCCCGAGTTGCTGTGGTGTAGGCCAACAGCCGCAGCTCTGATTCATCCCCTACCCTAGAAACTTCCATATGCTGCAAGTATGGCCCTTAAAAAAAAAAAAAAGGTAGATCATTACCTATAAATAAGCTATGGATAAAATGAATCAAAGTAAGGGTCATAAAGGTAGGTGATTACATTAAGTTTATCATTCATAGAGCTTTTGTTATTCCTTCCCAGGCCAGACATGACCAGATTTCCTATATCCTTGGGTGTATTAAAATTTTGTTTACATTTGCCTTGAGACAAGCTCTTTTTAAAAACAAACTTTTGGTGTTCCTGTTCTGGTGCAACAGAATCTGCAGTGTCTCAGCAAACCAGGACAGAGGTTCAATCCCTGGCCCAGCACAGTGGGTCAAAGGATCCAGCGCTGCTACAGCTGTGGTATAGGTCACAACTGCAGCTCAGATCTGACACTTGGTCTGGAATTCCATATACTGCAAGGCAGTCAATAAATAAATAAATACATTAAATTAAAAAAAAACTTTTAGGAGTTCCCGTCACGGCTCAGTGGTTAACAAAATCTGACTAGGGACCATGAGGTTGCGGATTTGATCCCTGGCCTCGCTCAGTGGGTTAAGGATCTGGCGTTGCTGTGACCTGTGGTGTAGGTCACAGACACGGCTCAGATCCTGCGTTGCTGTAGTTGTGGCGTAGGCTGGTGCTATAGCTCCAATTAGACACCTAGCCTGGGAACCTCCATATGCCTAGGGTGTGGCCCTAGAAAAGATGAAAAAAAGATAAAAATAACTGAATTTTATAAATAAGTAAATAAAACTTTGGTATAATGAAGGTTGGCAGAGCATAAGCTCTGCAGTTCAACTACCTCGGTTCAAATTCTTGATATACCCCATTGTAACGGACCTTCATCAAACTGTTAAGCTCTATGTGCTCCTAAGGACTGGTAATAATGTGCCTACTTCCTTAGATGCTGTGAGAGTGAAATGATGTATTTCAAGTGCCATGCCCGATACATGGTAATCACTCAATCAATTTAAGTCAAAATAAAGTTATGAAGCGCTACATGTTAAGTACTCTGGTGCAGTGTTATTATAATTTGCACTAGCGCACAAGCCTAATTGGGATTATTATTTGTGTACATGCTGACAAAAGCAAACTATTAAGAGGTTAACGTATCACTTAATTGTTTAGTCTTAAATTCACTGTGGTTTATTTGCTTTACCTTTTTGCTATTTATTTGTATACCTTATCAAAACAAAATTATTTAACTTCACAAACTAAGAATCTCAAGCCTCCTTCTCTTTTTCTGCTTTCTGCAGGAATCAGTGTGGAATTTCTATGTTCCTTGCGTTCAGATGCAACCATGGAAAGCATCACTGCTTGTTTACATGCATTACAGGCTCTTCTAGATGTTCCCTGGCCCAGATCTAAAATTGGCAGTGATCAGGTGATTCCTTGCTTTTTGTTAGGCTTTTGTAGATTTCAAGGAACAGTAACAGAAACATGTTCAAGTTACTAGTGAACAGAGAATGAAGACAGAGGAGTAAAAGGGAAACTAAAAAACTTCACAGTTAGGCCTCAAAACTGAAATGCCATCTGCAGATGTGCAGTGCCTCTGAGTGCCACTTTCTGCCTCTGCTTCTGCTACTACCAGCCAGCCGCTCTATGTAGCAGCGCTTCAATCAAACTTTCTGCAGTGATGGGAAGGTTCTTTGTTGTACTGTCTTTGTCTTCCCGCTTCAGTGCTCCCTGCTCTTTCCTTCTATCTATATTTTATATCCTATTTCACCAAGAGAGAATCTTCTTGGTTCATGTAGTCACTGTCAGTTATGTAGTGTTCCTCTTGGCTGAGTTTTCCATCCAGGTCTTTTTAAGAAACAACTGCCCAGCCCATGGTTGGAGTCAGACACTAATATGAGACCCAGCTGTGACCATGGTTAGTGGATCACTGTCCAAAGTATGGCACTTCCTTTAACTGCTTTCCCAAGAGCAACTGTGTATTGGGCAGGCACCCTTAGCATCATGTATTACCACGATATTGAATTTTATATTAAATTGACTCTTGCATGTTAAAAAAAAATCGACGGTATGATTTTCTCTATGTATAGACAGTTATTTATTACCACTATCATTTATTAGGTTTAAAGTATTAATCAAGCCTTGTCTGACTTGGATTATACTTGAATAAATTTTAAACTTTTTTGTGCTTGTTTATTTGTATGTTAAAACAAGTATTATAATGATAATTTTATTCTTATTTTCAAAGACGAAAGAAAGCCATCAGAGTAGCCAATACAAAAGAAAAGGGGAAAATGAAATGATATTTGTCCATTATATTTTATTCTTTAGAGAAATATTCCTTGTATGCTTAATAATATTATCTACTTTTAATGTCATACTTTACGTTATTCTTTATTAGTACTAGAAAACCTTAATGTAGATCTGGGAAGCTACATGGCAGTTCTTTTATACTTTTAGTGACTTTTTTTTAATCTTGTTTTAGAAATTTCCTTGTTTGTTTTCCCAGTTGAGGACCTGTATAAAAATGATCTTTTGTCATAGTGCCGTCTCCCACAAAACTGGACAAAAACCAAGAGTTGGTTCAAAGTGGAGCAAGTGTTACATAACTTTACTGCCCTAATACCTTTATTTTTTGTTTCTTTTTTGATATATTCTCTTTCTCTTAAATTTTTTCATGGCATTTAACATCGGTATTTTTTTTTTTTTAAGTGTGTAATTTTCAGTATAGTCTCACTCTAAATGTTTTCTTTGCTAGGAATTGGGAATCGAGTTGTTGAATGTACTACATCGAGTAATTCTGACCCGAGAATCACCTTCCATTCAATTGGCTTCTCTTGAAGTGGTAAGGCAGATTATCTGTGCAGCTCAAGAACATGTGAAGGAGAAAAGACGAAGTGCAGAAGGTGAATGTTAATCCATAATGCCAAATTAATCATGTAGCATCATTATTTTGTAAAGTATTGCTTATATAGCTATGTCATTCTGAGCAGCTATTCTGTACAGTACAAATGAAACATCTCTAGGTATGGCTTCACATCCTCTCACTTGCCTTTAACTTTTATACTTGTCAGTAGCTTATATACTGTCAGTAACTAAACTATTATTCCTTTGGAAAATTAGAATTTTAACAGCTCTGGGAGGGAAAAAAAAATCCCTTATATTGACTACTTACTTTCTTTTTTTTTTCTTTTGTCCTTTTTTAGGGCTGCATGCTTGGCATATGGAGGTTCCCAGGGTAGGGTCTAACCGGAGCTACAGCTGCTGGCCTATGCCAGAGCCACAGCAACGCCAGATCCGAGTCACGTTTGCGACCTACACCACAGCTCACGGCAACCCTGGATCCTTAACTCACTGAGCGAGGCCAGGGATTGAATCCGCAACCTCATGGTTCCTACTCAGATTCATTTCCGCTGCACCATGACAGGAACTCTTCACTATTTACTTTTAAGTATTTACCAATGTGCATGGAAAGAACTACTGACAATTTTTTAATAACAGGTTTTGCAAAGTAATTAAATTACTTGTTTACAAGCCTAATTTTGGTATTGGTGAGTTTATTATTTAAGATTACATTTGATTAGGAGGTTCCATTGTGGCTTAGTGGGTTAAGAACCCAACTAGTATGCACGAGGATGCGGATTCGATCTCTGGCCTCACTCAGTGGGTTAAGGATCTGGCATTGTCTCAAGCTGCGTAATGGGTCAAGGATGCGGCTCAGATCCAGTGTTGCCATGGCTGTGGTTTAGGCCGGCAGCTACAGTTCTAATTGGACACCTAGCCTGGGAGCTTCCATATGCCTCAGGTGTGGCCTCCCCCCAAAAAAGGGAAAAAAAAGAAAAGATTACATTTAACTACATTTAACATAAAATCCAGTGTAATAGTAGATTTAAAACACAAGGACTTAACTCTCTCATCTAAAAGAAGTCCATAAGATGGCAGCTTCTTAATGATATCAGGGACCTCATTTCCTGTCTTTCTGCCCAGCCTGTACCAGTACTTAAGGCGGATATGTCAGTGCTGGAGCTCTAGCTATCAGATTCATATTTCCAGGCCGGGAATTGACCCCGAGCCACAGCAGTAACAATTCCAGATACCCATCCTGCTGCTCCACAAGGGAATTCCCAGGTTCACATTCTTAACAGCAAGGAGTTAACCAAACAATATGTTAAGGCTGAGAGGGTCACTGAGGACTTCCATTGATCCACTGCAATAAGAAGTCGAAATCAAGACAACTACTTTTACCTCCATATCTGCTTTATCTTTCAACCTTTAAGACCTAAGACTTTACTTTTTTTTTCCCCCAATTTTTGGCTGCCCTGTGGCATATGGAATTCCCAGGCCAGGGATCAGATCTAAACCACAGTTGGTGACCTTTGCCACAGCTGCAACAGTGCTGGATCCTTTAATCCACTGTGCTGGGCCAGGGATTGAACTTGTGTCCTGATGCTGCAGAGATACCACCAATCCTGTTACACCCTAGCAGGAATTCTGACTTGACCCATTTAAATGTGTTACCTAAGCAAACATGAAGCATTTATTCAACACTGTTCTTTTTGTCTTTTAGTTGATGATGGGGCTGCTGAAAAGGAAACCTTGCCAGAATTTGGAGAGGGAAAGGACACAGGAGGACTCGTACCTGGAAAATCTTTGGTCTTTGCAACACTGGAATTGTGTGTATGCATTCTAGTTAGACAGCTTCCAGAGCTAAATCCTAAATTGACAGGTAGCCCAGGAGTAAAAGGTGCAAAGCCACAGATGCTGTCAGAAGATGGAAGTAGGTTGGTTTCTGCTGCATTGGTCATCCTCTCTGAACTTCCTGCGGTGTGCTCTCCTGAAGGTGTGTTGGAGTATGTGATTGCTTTTCTTGACCTGGAAGGAGAGAAATGGCTTTGATAGATAATGGAGATAATGGTTGCTAATCTTGTTCTCATTAAACAAATGCTGACCCAGAGGTCTGAGTATTGTCTTTAATCCTCTAAGATTAACATTACCTTCTAGTAACTCATTTTACTAAAAGGGTGAGAGTAAATACAGAGACAGCATGTGACCCTAGATAGATATGCTCTTTTAAGGATGAGAATATTTTAAACCAGTCAGTGGCAACTATAGGCTCTTGGGCATTTTTTGGTTTACAGTAACAAATGGGCTTTCCCTGTCTCTGGATGACAGAAGTTTCTCATCACACCCAGTTCTGTTTGGAATCCATACTTTTAACAAAGTGTCTAAGGCTCCATAGGGCTCTGCTGAATACATCTTCCTCCTGATTCCTTCTGTGAATCTTGAGCCCAAGAGGCTTCAGGGAGTTCCCATTGTGGATTGGTGGTAATAAACCCACTAGTATCCATGAGGATGTGGGTTTGATCCCTGGCTCCGCTCAGTGGGTTAAGGATCTGGTGTTGCCGTGAGCTGCAGTGTAGGTCAAAGAGTCAGCTTGGATCCTGCATTGCTGTGGCTGTGGTGTAGGCCAGCAGCTGAAGCTCCAATTGGACCCGTAGCCTGGGAACTTCAATATGCAAAAAAAAAAAAAAAAAGCCCCGGAGGCTTCATGCTTATCCCTGCTAACAGCATCCCTTCTGTGCTATTGATGGTGTTACCTGATCAGAAGTGACCCCCATCCTTTCTTTTTTAAAATTAGCCTTCCTTTCAGATTCAACCCCAGGCCTACCTCATCTGTGAAGACTTCCCTAGAAACTCTGCCTCATACTGAGTTTTAGTTGTGTGTATGTGTGGACTCTATATGTAGATATGTAATTTTTATGTGTTATATAGAGGCACTGTATGTAATTGATTATTATGTATAGAAGATAAACACATATACAGACAATATCTTCTTTCCAGCATAATTTTGTATCCTCTATTACTTTAGCACATAATCTATACTCAGTATTCAATAGATACTCCTTAATTGCTAAGTATATTCTTACTAAATGTGTCTTGACCAACTTACATGCTATCTTATTTTTAACATGACTTTGAAACCTGTATTTTCACACACTGCTTTATACCTTGAGGAGCAGAAAAAGTGACTAGCAGAGGATGGGGCTAAAAATGCTAAATAAGGAGTTCCCGTCGTGGCGCAGTAGAAAGGAATCCAACTAGGAACCATGAGGTTGTGGGTTCAATCCCTGGCCTTGCTCAGTGGGTTAAGGATCCGGCTGTGGTGTAGGTCGCAGACGTGGCTCGGATCTGGCATTGCTGTGGCTGTATCTCCAATTTGACCCCTAGCCTGGGAACCTCCATATGCCACTAGTGCGGCCCTGAAAAGCAAAAAAAAAAAAAAAAATGCTAAATGAGTTTTGTTGACTAGCCTCTGGGAAAATTGACAGTCTATTTTAGCTTCAGTTTCTTCCCTTTCATTTTTTTTTTTTTTGTTGTTGTTGTTATTGTTGCTGTTGCTATTTCTTGGGCCGCTCCTGCGGCATATGGAGGTTCCCAGGCTAGGGGTTGAATCGGAGCTGTAGCCATCGGCCTACGCCAGAGCACAGCAACGCGGGATCCGAGCCGCGTCTGCAACCTACACCACAGCTCACGGCAACGCCGGATCGTTAACCCACTGAGCAAGGGCAGGGACCGAACCCGCAACCTCATGGTTCCTAGTCGGATTGGTTAACCACTGGGCCATGACGGGAACTCCAATCTTCCCTTTCATTTTAAACCAACTGACTTTTGAACTCTTTAGTGGCCATGAAACTTTAATATTCTCTACTGAGTGATTCATTATAAATTCCTTGAAACAGTATTTAATTTAATGTGAAATAAATCCAAATAGATATAAAATTAATCCAAATGGATAGTGGTGATGGTTGCGTGACATTGTGAATGTACTTGATGCCCCTGCAATGTACACTTAAAAATGGTTAAGACGGTAAGTTTTATGTTACATATATTTTACCACACTAAAAAATAAGTAAAAATAAATTCAGTGTTTTCAACTACCAAATAAAACAAATATTAAAGTTATTTGAATTATGTTAACTGTTATAATCTTCTATGAAAAGTATCTTAAAAGCTAGAAATCTTTGTCATTTGGTGATTTCCTTTGCAGACTTGTATGCAGACTGAAATAATGTTTTTAAAAATACCTTACAGGAAGCATCTCAGTCCTTCCAACCATATTGTACCTCACCATCGGAGTCCTCAGAGAAACTGCTGTGAAGTTACCTGGGGGCCAGTTATCTTCAACAGTTGCAGCTTCCCTTCAGGCTCTGAAAGGAATATTATCTTCCCCCATGGCCCGAGCAGAAAAGAGCCGCGCCGCCTGGACTGACCTTCTCCGTAGTGCTCTAACAACAGTTCTTGACTGTTGGGATCCAGGTACTTCCGGCTCTTTGGAAACAGTTGTTCAGTTTGTTTTTAAAGAGCAAGAGGGACAGTTTTTTGAAAACAAAGATTTTTTGGGGTTTTTTTTTTGTCTTTTGGGAGCCAAACCCACGGCATATGGAGGTTTCCAGGCCAGGGTTCCAATCAGAGCTGTAGCAACTGGCCTGCACCACAGCCACAACAATGCCATCTCTGCTGTGTCTGCAGCCTGCACCACAGCTCACGGTAATGCTGGATCCTTAACCTACTGAGCAAGGCCAGGGATCAAACCCACGTCCTCATGGATGTGTTCATTAACCACTGAGCCACATGGGAACTCCAAGAATAAGTTTTGTGATCATGTTTGGCAGTCTCATCTAGAGAAGGCCATATTCACTACATACTTGTTTAGAGGATATGTATCAGAAGATAGAAAACACCTATATTCTCATTTCAGTATCTTTAACTTCAGTGCAGTTAAATGACTGACAGCCTATATTTTGATAGTGACCTTCAAGTGTAATAGTATGTTAATTTTAAAATACAGTATCATCCCTGTCCAGCCAACAGAACTTTTTTATACACACAGTATGTTGAAAACTGCACAAAGTATACATTTTAAGATTGATCTGGTTCATATCCTAACTCTAGCATCTACTAGCTAAGTGACCAGTCAAGTTATCCAGCTTCTCTGAGCCTTAGTTTTCTCATTAATAAGATTATCTTACAGGAAAACTGTTAAAGCACTAACATAATATATGAAAAGCATCTCACTTTTTTTACCTGGTATATATCAATAAATGATAGTAATATGTTCAATATCCATTAAATTTTTTTCTGTTGTTGTTACAGTTTTTCTTTTCAATATTATGTCATGGTGATGATAGAAAGTCTTTAGACATAAATTATTTCTGCCTTCCTCATTCTGTTTATCAGTGTCAGAAGTTTACCATATTCTACTTCATATGGTAAAAAGGTTTCAGTTGAATTCAGCCTTTATTGACCACCCACTTTGTACCCAAAGTTGAGAGTGTGGTAGAGTCTAGTGCCTATGAATTGCCATAGGGTATGATTAATGACATAGCTCCTTGAAGGCAACAGTAATGCCTCAATTATCACTGCATTTCTAGTATATTATAAAAGAGACAATTGGCAAAAAAAATTGGAGTAGTCAGCTCTGAGTGCACCAGGCAGAGCATCACAGTAGGGTTCTCTGGAATCTCATGCCAAGGTGGAGTTTGGGGAGCAAGAGGTTTATTAAGGAACAGTATCTGTGAAGGGAATGGGGAAAGCGGTGCTGGGCAAAAGATGTCAAACTGCAGTATGGGCGTCCAGCAAAGCTTAGCATATCTGCTGGGGTGGGGAGCCCTGGAGACTGCCCGTCAGTGCCTCCCATAGGACTCTGCCTCAGATACAGCTGCCACTAAGGGAGCTGACAGCTGGCTGCACTCCCCATAGCCGGGCAGCACCTTCCGCCACGAAGGGGAGCTCAAGGGTACACCTCTGTAGTTACTCAGGAGGCTTCTCAGAAGAGTCAGTTTCTTAAGGATGAGAAAGCATTCTCCATTCTGCACACAGACATCACAGAAATGGATTCCCTTTGATGTAAGACTGGGAGACTTAAGTAGTACAGTACATTTAGGGACATCAGGTAGAGCAGTGAGCAGATGTGGGTTTGAGGGGAAAGAGTAAGAGGGTGATGAACCGTGATCAGTAAAGAGATGAAGCTAGATGGTACATGGGGCCAGATTACCAGCTGGGGGAAGGTTTGGCATGACTGGTAATTTGGACTGCATTCACTAGGCATGTTTTCTTAAAACAGGAGTAACATGATGGGATTTGTATTTCTAAAGATGCACTCTGGGGAGTTCCCGTCGTGGTGCAGTGGTTAACGAATCCGACTAGGAACCATGAGGTTGCGGGTTCGGTCCCTGCCCTTGCTCAGTGGGTTAACGATCCGGCGTTGCCGTGAGCTGTGGTGTAGGTTGCAGACGCGGCTCAGATCCCGCGTTGCTGTGGCTCTGGCGTAGGCCGGTGGCTACAGCTGCGATTCGACCCCTAGCCTGGGAACCTCCATATGCCGCGGGAGCGGCCCAAGAAATAGCAACAACAACAACAATTTCTTGGGCCGCTCCCGCGGCATATGGAGGTTCCCAGGCTAGGGGTTGAATAGCTCCCCAACGCCGGATCGTTAACCCACTGAGCAAGGGCAGGGACCGAACCCGCAACCTCATGGTTCCTAGTCGGATTCGTTAACCACTGCGCCACAACGGGAACTCCTGAAAACTAAAATGTTAAGCAAGTATTAACAGAATTTACTGATAGCTTGGTTTGGGAGTTGAAAGGGTAAGGTTCTTTGAGCATTCGTGGTACCCTTAACAGAAAGACCAAGTGAGGGTTTTCAGGGGAAAATAGTGAGTTGATTGTGAAATGCCTATGGATAATCGAGTGGAGCAAAATAAGAAGCTGTTTGGATTTCAAGGAAGTCTGGGCTAGAGCTGGTCTTAGATGGCATGTATTTGGGAGTGCATCCTGAGGGATGGTTGATACCACCTAACTTGAGTGTATGGGACAGAATGGGAGGAGATTCCAAATATAATGTCGTAGCAGAAGCCAAAGAAAAGAGAGTTTGAATGCTTAGAGAGTAGTCATCAGTGTAAACTATACCATGGAGGTGATGCTCAGTGTTGAGGTACAAATGAGGGATAAGGGGGGGAAGCATCAAGTACAGGCTCCTCTTGGAAGGAGAGAAAGCTGAAGGAAGACACAGGGTCAAGGAGTTTTTGTTTTTGTTTTAAATGAAACTCAAGCATGAGTTCATGCTTATGGGGAAAAAAAGGTGTAGATAGGGTTGGAGTTGGAGGTATCAGGGAGGGAAGCAGCATCCTTTTGCTAGACAGAAAGGAAGACAGTTCCCAGCATATTTACAAGGATTAACCTCTGCCAATGTGATGGGAGAAAAGGAGGTTAAAGATGGAAAGCAGTAGGTCTAAGTTTTTATGTTGAGTTATGATGAGCTTGCTTCTTTCAACACACACATACAAAGATGGTTTTCTGTTGTCTATCAGAGAATGAGGTTAGGACCTAGAGGGTCTGGACTAGCTACTGAGAAAAATTAAGGAAGGAGCTGATCATGACGGGGAAAACATTTGCTACATACCAAATTGCTCCAAAACTTAGTGGCTTCAAACAACAAACATCTGTTACCTGACTGGTTTTGTGGGTCAGGAATTAGGGGGAAGCACACCTGGGTGGTTCTATCTCAAGTCTCTAGTGATGTTAAGATGTTGGCTGGGATCACAGCTGAAGAACCCATTTTCAAGGGGAGTCATTCATGGGGTGTTAATAAGAAGCCTCAGTTTCTCGCTGGCACTTATTAGCAGGAAGCCTCTGTTTCTTAGCACACAGGCATCTCCCTGGGGCTAATGCTAAGGGAATCTTGCATCTATCCTAGGTGGAAGAGAATGGGTATAAGGGAATCTGGGCCAGGGGTAGGGGAATTTGAGAAGAAATGGGAAGAGTAACCCAGGAGAACATTACCTTCCTGAGGATAAAAAGACATTTTTACTAAACAAATTAGCTGACTGCGCATGCTATAGTTTCAAGTTGTTGTAAATGACTAAAAATAACTTGGCTGTATGGGAAGCCTTTTGGCATCATGGTTAACAGTATTGCTATCTGGAGTCAAACTGAATGCCTTACTAACTGTGATTTGGGCAAAGGACTGTATTTGTGTTCCTCAGTCTCTAATCCATAAAATGGGGGCAATAAGGAGTTCTCTTGTGGCTCAGCGGATTAAGGATCTGGTGTTGTCACTGCTGTGGCACAGGTTCAGTCCCTGGCCCTGGAACTTCCACATGCTGTAAGTGTAGCCAAAAAAGAAAAAAAGAAAAAAAAATGGGGAAAATAAGAGCACCTACCTCACAGTGGTGCCATTGTGTGAGTTAAATATAAAGTGCTTATAATATTGCTGTCATAATTTTAAATGCTAATCATGTGCCTATTTTTACTGAAAAATTTTAAAATTAGTTTTATAAGATAAATCCTACCTGTCCATAATATTTTGCTTTCATTGCTGCTGTCTCTCAAGCATCAGCTCAAATATTAATCTTCTCAGATTTTTCTCTGACCACTCAATGTAGCAACTCCTGGGTTGCTTTCTGTTATCTCTTAATATATTTTTTCATATTCATAGACCTTCTAACTAGATGAAATTAAATTCTTTATTTACTTCCTGGTTATAGTGTATCTTCTCTGTAAATTGTATTCTCGGTGCTAAAAAGAGTGCTGGCACATAGAAAAATGTTTCTTAAATATTTGATTGATGAATGTTATATCTAATAGAAAATTTCTTTAAATTATTGTGGCCCTCACAGATGTTTTCTGACTTTTCTGTACTGGTGAGAAATGCTATCTGTAAGAGTTCTATTGTGGCACAGTGGGTTAGGGACCCAACTCGTTTGATCCTCAGCCTGGGAACTTCCACATGCTTTGGGCACAGCCAAAAGTGAAAAAACTTTAAAAAAAAAATGTGGTGTTTTTTTTTTTTGGTCTTTCTAGGGCTGCGCCTGCAGCATATGGAAGCTCCCAGGCTAGGGGTCAAATCAGAGCTACAGCCTTGGCCTACGCCACAGCCACAAGCAACGTGGGATCTGAGCTGAGTCTGTGACCTACACCACAGCAATGCTGGATCCTTAACCCACTAAGCAAGGCCAGGGATCGAACCCTCGTCCTCATGGATACTAGTCAGGTTCATTAACCACTGAGCCACGATGGAAACTCCTTTTGTGTTTTTTCGTTTTTGTTTTTTTGCTTTTTAGGGCTAAACCCTTGGCATATGGAAGATCCTGGGCTAGGGGTCAAATCAGAGCTATAGCTGCTGGCCTACACCACAGCCACAGCAATGCAGGATCCTTAACCCATTGAGCGAGGCCAGGGATCGAACACACATCCTCATGTATACTAGTCAGATTCATTTCTGCTGAGCCACCACAGGAAGTCCTAAAAATTTTTTTAATTAAAAAAAAAAAAAAGGAAATGGTGTATGTAGCAAACAGAGTGCTAAGGTATTTTCACTTTACACACATATTATCAAAATATGAAGACTTTAAACTTAACAAAGAAACATTTGTCTCATTCCACAACAAAAACAGTAATGTAATAGCAAATCCGTATTGAGCATTATGTGTGACAGGCTATTTTGAATGCTTTATGTGGACTAACTCATTAATCCTCATAATCTTACATTTAAACTACTGTTACTCTCATTTTACAGATGAAAACACTAAAGATGGGGTTAGATACCTAAGGTCACACAACTAGTAAATGCATATTCCTCGTAAATGTATGTATGTATTTACTGATGTCTTTACCTGTGAAGATTATCATGACTGGTAATTCCTGACTCTAGAATTACTTGCAATGCTTATTTAAAAACCTACAGCATTTGCCAGGATTCTTAGTCAGACAGACAGCTTATATTGTCTGTAACTGTTAGGTTACAAAAAAAATTGCTTCTACAAAACTAGACCAGCTTCACAGATATTTAAAACAGTAACTATGAAGTATTGGGATCTATTTCTCATAGATTAATTCTCTTTACTAGATGGAACACACCAAGAACTTGATGAAGTTAGTCTGCTTACGGCTGTCACAGTATTTATTTTGTCCACTTGTCCAGAAGTAACTACAATCTCATGCCTTCAGAAGCGTTGTATTGAGAAATTTAAGGCAACTCTTGGGATAAATGATCCTATGGTAAGTGTCTTTAGAAGATAGATGTTTGTAATAGGAACATGTTAAAGCTTTTGCAGTTTTCTTTGTGCTTTTGTTGATTCCAAAAAAAATTGCCAGACTAAAATGTTTTATTTTTTAGGTTTGGATTAATTCCTATTCTGGGGTTCACAAAGTCAAATAATAATAGTCTTGTTCTTTGGCCCTGAGGCTAGAATGTAGTTAGCTGGAGAAAGACAAAGGAAATGTTAACCAAAAAAACCCCTAAATTTGAAGTAAGGGCATCTTAAAATTCATGTATCTCTAGAACTTTACAAGGGAACTTTTATAAGATACTTTGTAGCTTATTATAGTGGCTTTCCTTCCCAAAAAAAAGAAAGGAAAGGAAGACTCCAGCACATGCCTTCAGTATGTGACTGTAAAATAATGGGACCCATTTCAAACAATACATACAAATTAACCCCATTCCTTTATGGCTCTTTTATTTGCTACATTAATTTCCTGTCCTTTTATGTTCTACAAAATATTTGTAGCACATAATCACAAATAGACTCCTAACATTTAGGAACCAGATTTTCTCTCAGAAAAAAATAACCATTCAGGGAGTTCCTGTTGTGGCTCAGCGGGTTAGGAACCTGACTAGTCGGAGTTCCTGTCATAGCTCAGCAGCTTAGGAACCCGACTAGACTAGTATCCATGAGGACGAAGGTTTGATCCCCAGCCTTGCTTAGTGGGTTAAGGATCTGGCATTGCAGTGAGCTATGGTATAGGTCAGAGACACAGCTCAGATCTGGCGTTGCTGTGGCTGTGGTATAGGCCAACAGCTGTGGCTGTGATTCAGTCCTTAGCCTGGGAACCTTCATGTGCCACAAGTGCAGCCCTAAAGAGACAAAAAAAAAAAAAGAACCCAACCAGTATCCATGAGTATGTGGGTTCGACGCTTGGCCTCACTCAGCAGGTTAAGGATCCAACATTGCCACAAGCTGATGTGTAGGTTGCGGATGCAGCATGGATCTGGTGATGTTGTGGCTGCGGCATAGGCTTCAGCTGCAGCTCCAATTTGACTCCTAGCCTAGGAACTTCCATATGCCACAGGTGCAGCTCAAAAAAGAAAAGAGAAAATCATTCTGATATCATCACAATGAACTGAATATGAATAAAAGGGTGATTTGTATATTTGATGTACAGTCATCTCCTTTTGTTCTTCTGTCCTGTTTGTTTCCTCTAGCCTCACAGGAGCTTTATGTAGCAGTCTTAAAGTGGTGGCTTTGATAGGTGATGACACATAATTCATATGGTCCAGACATGGGTCCTTCATAACATCAAATATATGAGATTTTCATCTAATACATTTTCCAATGTCTCCAAAATATTTTTCAAGTTTGTGTGCTTTGTTTTGGTCTTTATTTCTTTACATTACAGAGAGAAACATGAGGGGGAAAATGGGAATTACTCAAAAGAAGAAGAATTAACCACTCACTTGCCTTTATTCAAACCACTCCAAGCTACCACAAGCACTGTTAGCGTGCAAGTGTGAAGACCTGTCAGTGCATGGACTTTCAACATTAAAGATAAATTAGAAATAAATTTATGTAGGGGGAGGGGCTTTAATTTTTTTCATTTATAATTTTTAATTTTTTAGAATTTACATTAAAACTTATTTTAATATGAATGTAAATGTATATTTACAATTTATACTGTTTTTGTCTCTTATCTGATTAGGTACAAATCAAGACCTATCAGCTCCTGCTTTCCATTTTTCAGTATCCAAATCCCATGGTGTCCTACCCATACATTTATTCTTTAGTATCCCCTATTCTGGAAAAACTGCAGGAAATAGATAAGAGAAAACCTGAAGACACTACTGAGCTTCAGATCTTTCAAGAAGGGATAAAGGTCTTGGAGGCACTGGTAGCCATTGCTGAAGAACAGCATCGTAAGTGTCAGCACGGAATGCATACTAAATCAGAATCTGCCCCAAACCAGAAATGTAATATTACTTAAAATGTAAAACATCCAGTTGGTCACTTAATTTTATATTTTCACATTCATCACAAAAGGCAGGTGCTATTAATCCCAGGGATTGATATTTTTTAGTTATTAATTTGGGAGAGGACATTGGAAGAACTGCTTCCTTTTAAGGGGGAAAATATGTACAGATCAACTGTACAGGAACACTTATATCCCTGAAGCTGGGGCTTACCTCGTTTGTTTTCTTTCCAGGCTCTCAGCTGGTGGCCTGTCTTCTGCCTATCCTCATTTCCTTCCTTTTGGATGAGAATGCTCTAGGATCAGCAACTTCCATAATGAGAAATCTACATGACTTTGCTTTGCAAAAGCTCATGCAGATTGGGCCTCAGTATTCTTCAGTTTTTAAAAGTGTAATGGCTTCTTCTCCACCCTTGAAAGCACGACTTGAAGCTGCTATAAAGGGCAATCAAGAAAGTGTCAAAGTCAAGATACCAACATCTAAACATACTAAGAACTCTGGAAAGAATTTAAGCATCCAATTAAAGACCAACTTCCTCTGATGTTATTTCTCTTAATAGTTAAGCACCTTAACACAATACTTGATCATTTCCTTCTCTTTGGGGGCAAAAGTGACATTTTAGACACAAGTGCACTTGGAGGCCTGGTTTTTTGTTTTAACTTAAATAACTTACTTTGAAAAGTCAACAGCAAACCTAGCATTTTTTTGTGTGGGTTTTTTGTGTTTCTTTTTCGTATAATAAAATCACAGAGCTCTGTCAGAATTCTTGGCAGGAATTTCAGTAAGCTGTTAAAGAAGTGAATTTGGAAAACAAACCACTGCTTTAAAAACAAAATTTATTTCTTCTAATCGTCCATACACACATAGTAGTATGACAGCTATAGATTTGACTCTGGTATAAATTATACTGTATCCCAACTGCTAATTTAAAATTCTGCCTCATTCAATGATTGTATTAAATGCTCTTGGATTTTGCAAACAATATAAATGATTGGAACGCTATTTAGGAACCTTGGTTTAGAATTATCTAATATGTAATAGTACAAATTAATTACAGCCCTACAGTATGATGATAAGATATGGTGTCTGTAAATATCATGGTTTTTCACCATCTATTGGTTTTATTTGTATTGAGTTTGGGAAATTGGAATTTTACTCAAATAGAATAGGGCATTTCCACTTTAGTTTCTCACATAGATTTTCTTTTACCTCTGTTTCTAACAGTTTTCTTCATTTTCATTTGTGGCAAGCATTCATACCAATGAGTTTAATATAAATTCATATCTATATTTAAATTAACTGGGTTTATATATATGTCAAATTTAGTATAACAAATTAGATCATCAATGAATACAAGTATGCTTTTTTAACATGAAACATATTTTAATATAGAAAAAAATCTAATGATGAAGTCGTATTGGTTGAGAAAAACTTTTTAACTGTTGGTGATCATTGACTCTCCTTCCACTTCAGTATTATACTATGTGAATCCTGCACTGTGCAAAAACAAAGCATTTCCCTATTAAAAATTAAAAACCGAAGTGCGAGGGGCTTGTTCAGAATTGAGAGACACTTGGAGTCAAGCAAGAGCAATGTGATATACTCTATTTTATTATGTTTGTATATAGATACTCATAAATTGTTCAGAAATGAAAAAATTTGACACATTCTAACACTACAATCAATTTTTCTAATTTACATAAATAAAACTAATTTTATCATTCTTGTATTTGAAATTATTTTACCCACAAATATGAGCTGGTTAGTCTCACATATTCCAGAAAATCAACTCTATGGACCAAATATCTTTTCTGAAACTTAGCCTTTTTTTCATAGAGGAGCCCTTTCTTTGAAACATTCTTTGCAGTGGTTTGCATTCTTTGTCATCCTAATTGTCTCTATGAATTTGACTGTATACTTCCTACTGTTTCCTTCACCTAAATGCCTTTCTCTCCCTTGTTCTATCTGGCAGTCCTAATTTAAATAGCACTTCTCCTTGATAACTCCTTGAAACTTCTTACCCTCCTTTCAAACCAGGCAAAGATGCTGCTTTACCTGCGTTCCTGCAGTACTTTATGTAATCTTCTATGCACTGAGCATCACGTTGCATTTTAGTATCTCCGTTTTAGACTGTGCTGCTTTAAAAGGACAAATTTTATCTTCTTTAACTGCCTGTATGGAATCAACTAGACACTTACTTAAAAACTGTTGAACTGTTAAACTGATTTGAGCTCAGAAATTTATCCTTTTGCCAAGGTAAATGCTGGACTGGGATAATCTTAGGATATAATTTATTAGTTTTATTTTTTCTTTTGTATTGTTTCATATTTTGTTTCATTTAGTTTGTTCTTAAACATTAAGATTTCTACTCATCATTCAGTAACCTAGTATCCTGAATTGTTTCAATTAAAGGTGCTATGTGAGTGTCAACTATTATGAAAAAACACAACATCCAATGTCATGAAATTGGGGACTGTGAATTAGGCACTATGCTATATAGCCTTTGTATAATGAACTATCTGTTTAATATAACAGTGATTTAGTGAATATATCCTTACTGATAAAGGAATATATCCATTACAGAACACAAATACAATTCCAGATATTGTACATTCAAAGGAGCTAGGTTCCTTTAATTGCCTTTTTCTTTGGTTAGGACTCCTGCACTATTCTGTTTGGGCGTTAGGAAATGATGACTCTATAGGCTGCTTGGGGAAAATTCTAATTACTTGATAGTCATTCTTGGTACATGCCTACATCATTCTTCAAATAGTTTTTTTTTTTTTGGTCTTTTTGTCCTTTTGGGGCCACACCTGCGGCATATGGAGGTTCCCAGGATAGGGGTCTAATCAGAGCTATTGCCGCCTGCCGGTCTAGTCCACAGCCACAGCAACACCAGATCCGAGCCACGTCTGCGACCTACACCACAGCCCACAGCAATACTGGATCCGTAACCCACCAAGCAAGGACAGGGATCGAACCCACAACCTCATGGTTTCTAGTTGGGTTTGTTTCCACTGCGCCATGACAGGAACTCCCAAATATTTTTTAAAAATACTTTTTTTAAAAAAAAGGTTTCTAACATTTTTTTGGCCCACATCTGTGGCATATGAAAGTTCCCAGGTCAGGGATTGAATCCATGCCACTGCAATGACCTGAGCTACTGCAATGACAATGCTGGATCCTTAACCCACTGCACCAAAAGGGAACTGCAAGGTTCTAATTATTTTTAAAAAAAAATAAGTGGTCACTGCTGACAATGAAAAACATATGGATGCATATACCACATGTATCAGCAGTAATAGACTGCTTTATAAAATAAAATACTCCAAGAAAGAACAAAATAAGTGAGATATTTTAAAAGCGAATTATAGTATGCCAGAGATAGAGTAAAAGCGGTTTTTTGCTGTTACTGGCATACTTAGTGTTACTGGAGGTAGTGCAAGTGGCTTCAGGAAAAGTATACAGCCAAAACTGAGGCTCTCTGCTGAACAATGAGGTCTATGAGCCCCCAAATCTCTCTGTTCAGTTAGTTTTTCTGATCTTAACAAAGCTTTGGGCCCTATCATGTATAATCAAATGCTAAAGGAGTGCTCACCACTACCTGAATTGTCAGGGTGACCTGTCTTCTCATACCTCTTTCTCCCTAATAGTATCAAGTACTAGAAACACATCTTCTGGGCCGTTGTTTCAACACAAAAGATTTGTAAAAATAGATTTTCTGAATTATGGGAAGGTTTCTGTTTCAGCTGGCACAGACCTATTGTGAGCCAATTATCAGATGAGAAATGGTTAGACCATGTACTTCCTAGTTCCCATTCAGCTGTATTGTGACTGTCATTCGCTATGGTTTTCATTGCAAATGCTTTCTCTTTTCCCTAATAAGGTGAACTTTTACAGTATTTTCTACAATATGAATATGTTTCTTTAGTTGTTTGTGTTCTTAATGTAGTACTAGAACTTCCAGAAATTACCCTAGAGTCTACCTAGACCATTTAGAACAGTTCATTCTATTTTAAAAGGCTGAGGGTTTCCATGTTCCTCCTTGAAAACCTGTCTAGCCTAATGTATCTCATTATGTATAGGGTCTCAAAATCATCTTTTCTATAATTATTTAAAAGTGCCTACTTGTCAGTGGTTTCTTAGATACGACACCTAAAACACAAGGGACAAAAAGTAGATAAGCTGAACCTCATCAATATTAAGAACTTTTTTGCTTGAAAGGACACCATCAAGCATTTGAAAAGAAACCCACAGAATGAGAGGAAAATTCTGCAAATCGTTTCTTTCTTTCTTTCTTTCTATCTATCTATCATCTATCTATCTATCTATCTATCTATCTATCTATCTATCTATCTATCCGAATAGAGAATAGCCAGCATATGTAAAGGACTCTTACAACTTAACAATGAAAAGAGAACTCAATTTTTTATTTTTGTCTTTTTGCCATTTCTTGGGCCGCTCCCTCGGCATATGGAGATTCCCAGGCTAGGAGTCTAATCAGAGCCGTAGCCACCAGCCTACACCAGAGCCACAGCAACACGGGATCTGAGCCGTGTCTGCAACCTACACCACAGCTCATGGCAACGCTGGATCGCTGGATCGTTAACCTACTGAGCAAGGGCAGGGACCGAACCCGCAACCTCATGATTCCTAGTCGGATTGGTTAACCACTGTGCCGTGACGGGAACTCTAAGACAACTCAATTTTAAAATGGCCAAAGAATTTAAAGACATTTCTCCAAAAACGATAAACAAATGGCCAATACTCATATAAAAAAATGCTCAATCTCCTTAGTCATGAGGGAAGTATAAAACCACGATGAGATGCCACCTCACTTCCACTAGGATGGCTGTGATCAAAAAGAATAATAAATGTTGGGGAGGATGTGTAGCAATTAAAACCATCTTATGTTGCTGATGAGAATTAGTGCACCTGCTTTGGAAAACAGTTTGGTATTTTCTCAAAAAGCTGAACATAATTATGATGCGATCCAGCAATTCCACTCCGGGTATGAAAGAATTGAAACTATTCCTGCAAAAACATGTATATGAATATTCATAGCAGAATTATTGATAACAGCCAAAAAGTGGAGATAACCAAAATGTCCATCAACTGATGAAAATATAAACAAAATTGGTATATGCAGTGGAATATCATTCAGCCATAAAAAGAAATGGCGTACTGATACATGTTACAATTTGTATGAACCCAAACAGATGTTGTCTTAACCTCAAGTACCTCAGAATGTGACCTTGTTTGAATATAGGTCATTGGAAATGTAAACAGTTAAGATGAAGTCATATTAGAGTACGGTGGGGCCTTAATCTAATCTCAGTGTCCTTATAAGAAGAAGAGCATGCCATAGAAAGACACAGAGACACACTCTACATAGACATGGAAGGAAGATGGACATGTGGAAATGGAGGCAGAGAGAGGAGTTATGTTCCACAGCTGAGAAATATCTGATGAAAGAAGTACAGATCCTCTCCTAGAAGCTTTGGAGGGAGTGTGGCCTGTCAACCTTGATTTGGGGTTTTAGTCTTCAGAACTATATGAGAGAATAAGTTTCTGTTGTTTAAAACGAGTTTGTGGTACTGTGTAAGAGCAACCCCAGAAAACTCACACAGGTTTATAGCTCAAGTTTTTAAAAAGGAGTTAGTTACAAAGAAGAGACCAGGCTATACTCAGAGTAACTGCTCAATATATATATAAAGTGGAACATAGTTTACTTTGATGGAAGGAAAAGATACTAGGAACAGTGCCTGCCTTGTAAAGGTTAATGTAATATAGACTGTAAATCTTTTTTTTTTTTTTCTGTTTGGGGCTGTGACTGCAGCATGTGGATGCCCTCAGGCCAGGGATCAAACCTGCACCACAGCAGCAACCAAAGCCATTGCAGTGACAATGCCAGATCCTTAACCCATTGCGCCACAAGGGAACTCCTATAAATTACTGATTAAAAAGTCAGCAGACTAATATCTGTCTTTTTAGTTGTCTTAATAATGCTATTTCAGTTCCCAAAACAGCAGAGTCTATGCTGCTTTTCTCTTTCGCCTACTGACTGGTATGGTGGTGGATCCAACTTTGTGATCATAGGAAAACCACCTTACCATCTGGGTTTTCACTCTTCTCATTTACAAAATGTTCTTCCTCCTTCATATTTTAATGAGAAGCAAATGACAGAGTGCATTTGAAAACACTTGAAACCCCAGCTATAATGCATTTATTCTTTCAATACCATGATTGTAGCCATCTACCTAAATTAAGCCTTACTCAGAAGTTCCCTTTGTGGTGCAGTGGGTTAAGGATCTGGTGTTACCTAAGCTGTGGCGAGTGCAGTCCTGGAACTTTCAGGGGGACAGGTGCAAACAAAAAATAATTCATTAAGCCTCACTCAAAAGTCTTAATTAAAATTACCTCATGGAGTTCCCATCGTGGCACAGTGGAAATGGATCCAACTAGGAACCATGAGGTTGCAGGTTCAATCCCTGGCCTTGCTCAGTGGGTTAAGGATCCGGCATTGCTTTGAGCTGTGGTATAGGTCGCAGATGTGGCTCAGATCTAGTGTTGCTGTGGCTGTGGTGTAGGCCAGCAGCTGTAGCTCCAACTGGACCCTAGCCTGGGAACCTCCATATGCCCTGGGTGCAGCCATTAAAAAAAAAAAATTACCTGTAGTTCCCATCGTGGCTCAGCAGAAACAAATCTGACTAGCATCCATGAGGACACAGGTTTGATCCCTGGCCTCGCTCAGTGGCTTAAGGACCTTGCATTGCTCTGGCTGTGGTGTAGGCCAACAGCCATAGCTCCAATTCGACCCCAAGCCTCTGGTAACTTCCATATGCCACTGGTGTGACCCTAAAAAGACATAATAATAATAATAATAAAATTACCTGAAGGCCGTGTTTACCAAACATACCTCATCATACAATGCATCTGAGGATAATATTTGATAATATCCAGTTCCCCAGGGCTCACCCTAGAACCACTAAATTAGAATTTTCAGAGAAGGGGCCCAAGACACTTACTTTTAGCTAGGGAACATGTGGCATAGAGGATCTCACAAACATGAGAAAGTCTTCCTTGTCAATATCTGCTTAAATATACTGTGCCTGGAAGCAACAGGAAAGCTTGTTGAAGAAAACAAGTGCCCTCCCACCTCCAATTTCCAGAAAATAAGGACATGCTAAAAACAAACAACATCAAAAATCAGTAATGGGGATATGTAAAGTATAAAATAAATGTCCATGTGTCTATACTGATACAAATTATTGAATAAATGGTAGAAAATAGACAAATCTCCCATGGAGAAGAATTCCAAATAATTTATGTGAAACTTAACTTCCTACCCCTTAAGTGTGGGTTTCACATGGTAATTAACTTTCCAAAAAAGGAAAGGAGAAAAGAATAACTTGTCATTGAAGAAAACTTCAAACACTACCTCAGCCAGGTGATCAAGAATAACATCAACAATGATGTCATGTTGACAGTATGTACCCTTGCTATGATGTGCAGAATGGCACTTTAGGATTTCCCTGGTAGCCTAGAAGTTAAGGATCCAGCATTGTCACTGCTGTGGCACTGGTTCAATCCCTGGCCTAGGAACTTTCACATGCTATGGGCACAACCAAAAAAATAAAAAAGAAGAAGAAGGCACTTTACCTCTGTGGTCTTATTTCCAAAAACCCATAACCCCATTTCTAATTATGATAAAAATATAAGACAAACCCATATTGAAGAGTTCTATGAAACACTTGGCCAGTACTTCCCAAAACCACTGAGGTCATCAAAAAGCTAAAAAGTCTGAAAAACTATCACAACTAAGAAGAACCTAAGGAGACATTATGACAAAATATAATGTATTCTGGATGGGATCCTGGAACAAAAATGGGACATTAGGTAAAAACTAAGGAAATCTTAATAACATATGAAACTTAGTTAATAATAAAGCATCAATATTAGTTCACTAGTTGAAATGCACCACATGAACAACATATGTTAATAACAGGCAACTGGGTGTATCGTATATGGCAACTCTATCTTTACAACTTTTCTGTAAATCTAAAACTGTTCTTGGAGTTCCCATCATGGCTCAGAGGTTAACAAATCCGACGAGGAACCATGAGGTTGCGGGTTCGATCCCTGGCCTTGCTCAGTGGGTTAAGGCTCTGGTGTTGCCGTGAGCTGTGGTGTAGGTTGCAGACTCGGCTCAGTTCCCACCTGGCTGTGGCTCTGGCGTAGGCCAGTGCCTACAGCTCCGATTAGACCTGGGAACCTCCATATGCTACAGGAGTGGCCCTAGAAAAGACTAAATAAGTAAATAAATAAAACTGTTCTAAATCTTAGATATTATTTGAAAAGAAAGAGAAAATCTGGAGTTCCTGTCGTGGCTTAGTGGTTAACAAACCCGACTAGTAACCAAGACGTTGCGGATTCAATCTCTGGCTTCCCTCAGTGTGTTAAAGATCCGGCATTGCTGTGAGCTGTAGCAGACTCGGCTGGGATCCTGCATTGCTGTGACTGTGGTGTAGACCAGCAGCTACAGCTCTGATTGGACCTCTAGCCTGGGAACCTCCATATGCCTCGGGTGTGGCCCTAAAAAGACAAAAAAAAAAAAAATCTGATTCAGAATGTCTGGGGTATGGTCCAATAATTCTCATTTTTAACCAACACTTGTCATCTTGCGTCTTGCTACTGATGGTGTCACAAGTCCATTTTTTGAGAGGCACTACCCTAAGGTCAGCTCCCAGTGTGGCCTTCAGCTGAAAGTGGAGTGGCTGTGAGGCCACATGACCTCCGCCTGCAGCAAATTTGCTGACTAACGCTATAACAGCTATTTACAAAGTAGGTCAGCTCTGCCTCTGTTCACCTGTGTTCTTAAGGATTAGTCAGAAGAACAGGTACCTCTGTCTCTGCTCACCAGCAGGAAAAGGTGTGGTGGAACAGAAAAGTAGGCACCTAGTTTCCATTTTGAGAGTAACACCCATCTTAATGAGTGTCAAAACACCTTAGTCACTTCCATTTTGTTTATGCTGCTCCCTTTTTACGTACTACTTCCTTGGGCTCCATCCCAGAAAAAAAGAAATCAAGTGCCAAGCACCATCCCACAAAATGAATTGCTAAAGAGGGCCACATAAATAATGTTGTTCCTGGACCCTTGTTTCCAATACTCACTTCTCTAGTCCTAATTGTCAGCCAGTCAGATTCCTAATGCTTTCTCGGTTCCCTCATAAAGATGACACCCTTGCCTCCTGCAGGTGAAAAGACTATAGCATTGAATGGCATACAGCAGTGTTTAGATAAGTGATTGTAAAGATCTAGGTATAACAGACTAATGATCCCTAGTAATCTATGCAACTTTATTAAAAACTCAGTTTACAGGGGAGAAAACTGGTAGGAAAAACAGGGCAGATCTCAGACCTAGAAGGACAACTACTGCTGGGAGTTAGATTCTTTTGAAGTCCGTGGAAAACCGATAACCATGAATGTCAGGTGATACAGTTTTCATACATAGTCATTGCCACACTCTTTCCCTGAAGACAGGGAAATAATTCATCCTTCTCTTTGGTGTTTACTCCCTTTGTCCCCTGCTGCAATGTTGCTCAGCCAACCTGTACACACAGGTCTGTACATCTTTGCACAATCTTTCTGTTTTCTTAACCACTTCTTTTATTGCTCACTAAATTCCGCCCCCCTTCATTCACTGTTCTGTTCAGAGTCCAGGGGTAGAGACCTGATTTCACTATTGATTCATGAAGACCTTGAGTGAGATCACTGCTAATTAGGAATGATCGTTTCTGTGAAAAGCCACTTCCCCTGAACTCAAAAAACAACTGCAACAGACACTGAAGCACCTAAAATGTGCAATGCACTGTGGGACTTTAAGGAACTACCAGCATAGAATGAGCACTGAACTCCACTGCCAATGGACCTGGATTCTAATTCCAGATCTGTCCCTGACTAACTCTGTCAGCATAGGCAAGTCAGCCTCCTGAGCCTCAGTTTCTTCTCTGCAAAACAGCTGAGCATAGTGGGACCCACTATCCCAATTTGCCTAGGAGTCCCAGCTTCAGTACTCAAGTTGTGTTCCACTAAACTGGTCAGTACCAGGTGAGCCAGGACAGTTAGTTCCCATCTTGGACAGACTATCTGAGATCCTTTCTGGTTCAAATACTTGTGGGTCTAAACCTCAGATGCTTCTCAAGGCATGTTGTCTATGACCTTCCGAGGGTGTGAACAGAGTCACAGAGAGGCAGGGTGGTGGCTACACGCAAAGAACTTGGAAGGCTTCGTGCCTCCTGATCTGTGACTCACAGGCGATGCTGCAGGGCACCATTCCTGACATCTCAGGGGAAGAGATCAGCTGAGGATGGTACACTCAGGCAGGAGACATTCTTGGGTTTCCCAGTGGGAAAGAAATTCAAAAACAAGGGACTAACGAGAGGAGTTTTAGCAAATGTTAAAGCTGCCAGCATTCTGGCAAGTGAGCCAATGACCTTTTAAGCTACATGTACAACTGACTACTTCTTGGCCACCATCCCAATGAAGGCTCCTTTCCCAGTTTAGACTATATTCAAAACTGGCCTGGCAGCAAGGCTTTTAGCATCCTCAATGTAGCAGTCTTACTCCAGCAGGAGATCATATGAAATCAACTTTCTAATATAGGCTTAAAATATCTTTAAAGCCCAAAACAAAAATAAACAAAAACTGAATGACTGCCAGTGCTGCTGTTGACAACTGAATCTGCTGTCCTATTTTTATGACTTTCAAAAAAGGATCCTAGCCTAACCTGAATCAAGAAGGAATACAGCTGAATTCGAGGTCTTGAGTGGATTTACCACACTGCAAAGGACTACAGAGGTTGCCAGCTGGCCCTGAGCTGACTCTGAAAAGAGATGCAGCTTGCTGCAGACCCATATTTAATTTAGAAGCAAACTTCATAATCACCTTGCACATTTTTCTGTGTGCCTGATTTCAGCTTTGTGCTTAAAATCAACTATTTCAATATCACCCCATTGAATAAATTTGGCCTAATTTTCTTAGTCCTTCTTCTTAAATACCTGGATCCATAACACAAGCCCCAAATAATTATTGAGTGATGATAGAGCGAATGTACGTGGAAAAAGTCAAAAGAGCTGGATTAAGGAACTAAAAAACAAATCGAGGAGTTTCTTTAACTTAACAAATTAAGATAACAGTTATGTAAAGCCTCTTACCTACCCTGAATAGGGGATTGGCATTTGCACCCAGTGTTCTAGGCCCAAGTATTCTAGACTGCAGCCTGTGGTATTCCTGCTACAACCAAGGCTCTAGTTCCAAAGAATATAAAATGCGATGAGGTAGATCTACATTTTCTCTCCCAAATGGAGACACATTCTTCAGCATGTCTCCAGATTTTCCATGAAAAATTAAGCATTTTGTGCTTTTTTTTTTACAAGTCAGTGATTTAGCCTGTTTGGTCTGAAAATCTTGCTATAAAGTCCTGTTTTATCTGGCAGACTGAAAACATGTCCCACAGCCTTTGGAAGTTGCAGCAATTACTCAACACAATGGTGACTAAAAAAAAAAAAAAAAAAAAAGCCAGAAAAGAAGAAGAGAGGATTTCTTCTTCCCAAAGACCTCAATCTATTTTTTTTTTTTTGGTCTTTTTAGGGCCAAATCCACAGCATATGGAGGTTCCCAGGCTAGAGGTCCAATCAGAGCTGCAGCTGCCGGCCTACACCACAGCAACACCCGATAGGAGCCACATCTGGGAACTACATCACAGCTCACAGCACTATCAGATCCTTAATCCACTGAGCAAGACCAGGGATTGAACCTGAATCCTCATGGATCTTAGTCGTGTCTGTTAACCGCTGAGCCACGACAGGAACTCCCTCAACCCGTCTAAGAAATTAAGCCTTGTAAGTATCCCTGGGAATAGCCGTATATTGAGAACAAGAAAGGAATGGCTCCTTCTCTAGAAGTTCCTTCTGGTCCTAAGATGCAGACTGTCTGAATTTTTATTATAAAGGAGTACATTTAATAGTTTATCTTGGCCTTCCAGCCCCAGACCCAGATGATGGTGATGCCCAAGAATTGGACTGCCAATTATAAA